>NC_139668.1:4560748-4803248 GCF_951799395.1 Argentina silus
AAAGTGAACGTGAAAGCGGTATGACGTTCCTCAGTGAGTTCAGCTGAATTTTAGCTGTATTGTTTTTTTTTGCCAAATGTTTTGTGTTTGTGTGTGTGGGTGTATTTCTGTGTGACTGTGTGTGTGAGTGAGTGGGTGTGTGGCTGTGTGTGTGTGTGTGTGTGTGTGTGTGTGTGTGTGTGTATGTGTGTGTGTGTGTGTGTGTGCATGTGCGTGTGCGTGTGTGTGTGTGTGTGTGCGTGAATTTCTGTCTAACCTGTTGTGTGTTTGGCGTGCCGCCTGGACGAAGCAAGGCGGGTCCGTCTCCTTCAGCAGCTCCCCGGAGAACGCCATGAGGCCCGCATGCTCCAGCAGGCTCCGCCTCTCTGCCACCTGGCCGGTCAACGCCTCGCTCCTCCTCTGCCGCGCCCCCTCCAGGGCCTGGGCCAATGAGGCGTGGCGCTCAGCCAGGAGGGTCCCCAGGTCTCTGACGCTCTGGGAGAGCTGCTCCCTCGCCGCCACGCTGTTCACCTGGGATTAGGGTAGACGCACGCGCACACACGCACACACACACACACACACACACACACACACACACACACACACACACACAAACACATAGTCAGACAGAGATACAGACACACACACACACACACACACACACAGTCAGACAGACATACACAGACACACACACACACACATATAGTCAGACAGAGATACACACACACACACAGTCAGACAGACAGAGATACACACGCACACACACACACACACACACGCACGCACACGCACATGCACACACAGTCAGACAGAGATGCAACACAAAAAAAACAGACAGACAAACAAGGGATGTGTTAGAAAGTGCATTCCTCCATACTAAGCAGGCATGGTTGAAATGCCACCATGTCCTACTGTAATTATCATACTGTAATCACTGAACATTTACAATAGGAGGACATCTGAGGGTGCCAACATTGACTACACGATCTACTGTTGTACCATGTTCTAATCACAACCAAAGAGGTAAGCAGGGTTTTTACACTACTGTCTTTGAGTTCACGAGAAAGCTCTATACAAATTGTATGTATTATTATTATTATTATTATTATTATTATTATTATTATTATTATTGACCTCTATGCTGATCAAAGCTTGACGCCAAAATGCGTCCACAGCGACTGCTGATATGCATTCAATATCTACATTTTTTGTAGACACACTTTTCAAATAAAATGTTATCGTAAACATTTAGATATTATCATTATTATCAGTGCATCATGCGTACCTACTGTACTGTATGTGTGTGTGTGTGTGTGTGTGTGTGTGTGTGTGTGTGTGTGTGTGTGTGTGTGTGTGTGTGTGTGTGTGTGTATGTGTGGGTGTCTGTGTGTGTGTGTGTGTGTGTGTGTGTGTGTGTGTGTGTGTGTGTGTGTGTGTGTGTGTGTGTGTGTGTGTGGGTGTGTGGGTGTGTGGTGTGGTGTGGTGTGGCGGTGGTGTGGTGTTGTGTTGTGTTGTATGCGGTGGTGTGTGTGTGTGTGTGTGTGTGTGTGTGTGTGTGTGTGTGTGTGTGTGTGTGTGTGTGTGTGTGTATGCATGGTGGTTATTCTGGGATGTCTGCAGTATTAGTCACCTCTGTCTGAGTGATGGCGTTCTCTAGCTGCGTGATCTGGGCCATCACTGTCTCCTGGTTGGTCAGAATATAGTTCATCTCCTTAGTTACCTTGTCCTAGGGAAAATAAACACATCACAAAAAAAGAATTATAATATTCTGCCCTTTAGCAGACACCTTTATCCAAAGCCACTTTTACAATCCATTTCCTCACACTCATAGACTTTCACAAACTGATGGTCATTTAGCTGATGTTTTTATCCAAAGCAATCAATTCACTAATTAATACATATATTGAACCTACTGTAACAGTTGGGTTCAGGTGAATTTCAATTCAGTCAATTCAGGGAGTGGGTTCGGGTTAGGGTTCATGAAATTGCAGTTCAATTCTTGCAAATTGGGCATTCATTTTCAGTGATTTGTCCATGAGCTTGAAAAGGATAAGCTTTTTACATCAAACATTTTCGTATTGTAAATTCAAATCACAACTTGAAATTGAATTAATTGAATTTGAATTGACCCTAATCGTGACCCCCATCCCACACGCACGCACATGCACACCCCCCCCCCACACACACACACTGACCCAACACACACACACCCACCCATACACACACCCACTCACCCCCCCCCCTCTAGGATCCAGGTGCCCCACCCCCTACCTTGAGTGTCTGGTAGGCCTGGGCCACTGGCACCACCTTGTGGCCGGTGTGGGCGCGGCGCAGCTTACAGAGCGGACAGAGCAGCCGCTGGCAGGACTTACAGTAGAACTGGAGACGCTCCTGGTCATGCTCCGGACACGTCAGAACCTGGGGAGAGGAGGAGGAGGTGGAGGAGGGGGAGGAAGAGGAGGAGGAGGAGAAGGAAGAGTAGGAGGAGGGGAAGGGGGGGAGGAGGAGGAGGAGGGGGGAGGGGGAGGGGGAGGGGGAGGAGGAGGAGGTGGTGGGGGAGAAGGAGATGGTGGAGAGGAGGGGAAGAAGGAGGAGGAAGAATAGGGGGAGAAGGAAGAGGAGGAAGAGGAGGAGGAGGAGGAGGAGGAGGAGGAGGAAATGAAGAGGAAGAGGAGGAGGTAGATGAAGTGGGATAAAAAAAATCAATTTTGGGGGACAAACAGCAGGAGCATCATAAAGAGAAGAACCTCTAATAATAATAATAATAATAACATGACACTCTGTATACCTCTGGCTCTTCGCCAAGTCCCCCAGACAGAGGGTTTAATGTGTACCATGACGCCTGGAATTCACCATAAACTAGGGTAAAAGCTAGTCTGGTGACCCCAGCCTAGCCCAGCCCAGCCCAGCCCAGGGGGCCTCACCTTGGGTCTGAAGTTGAGGGTGGGCTGGACCCGTTCGTGCTGGGCCCTGGGGGTCCCCCAGGGGTGGTAGAGCTTGAAGCAGCCGTTACAGAAGCTGGCCCTGCAGTCAGCACAGCCCTTGGTGGCCTCCAGCGTCTGGGGAGGCTTACAGAACTGACACATCACAGCCACGCTGCCCAGGCTAACCGTGTGTCTGTACCTGGAGGGAAGGGGCGGCGGGAGGGGAGGGGGGGGGGGGGGAGAGAGAGCGGGAAAGATAGAAAGAGGGGGGGAGGGGAGGGGAGGGGGAGAGAGAAAGATAGAAAGAGGCAGAACAGGAGGATAGGAGAGAGAGAGAGAGAGAGAGAGCGAGAGAGAGAGAGAGAGAGAGATAAGGGGGACACGGTGGGTAGACAGACAGGGTGCTGTGGTTAGCTACAGTACAGAACTAGATAGAGCTGTTCTGTTGCAGCCCAGTGAAACACTGTAGCAGTGTGTTTGTGTGTGTGTGTGTGTGTGTGTGTGTGTGTGTGTGTGTGTGTGTGTGTGTGTGTGTGTGTGTGTGTGTGCTGGTCTGCTGGTCTCCTCTCTGCTCAGCTCCTTGCTGATGAATGAGACAGTCAGCATTTGGCCACACTCCCTCACCTGCTGTTCAGGGGGCTAGCGCTGTGGCTAACTGAATGCTATAACATTAATAATAACTGCTGAATAACTGCTAACATTAATAATAATGCTGAATGTCTACCCTGTGGCATTATTATGCTGTACACATTAAAGGACCATTACAACGTGTGAGTGTATTTGCATTGTATGTCTCTGCCTGTGTGTGTGTGTGTGTGTGTGTGCAACTGCTCTAGTATGGCAACATTATGGATTCAAACCAGTATATAAATAATGCAAACAGAATTATGGAATTCAGACATAAAAACTGCAGAGCTGGCATTTTGTGTGTGTCTAGTTAGCGAACGTTAGCTATGTAGAGGCTAGTAGAATTCCAGAGGAAAACTTCTGCTGTCACTTGGTGCACTCTGCACGGTCTCCTCCTTCAAACGGTCCCTCAAGGACCCCATGTGTTTAAACTTGCTTTTAATCTTTAACTCTCTTTAGTTTAGTTTTTACTGACTGTGCTTTTATTTGACTTTTTATGTATCTATCGATTCTTGTTCTCTCCATGGAATGTAGTGTCGAGAGTGGAGAGTTCTGCCCCCCCCCCCAGCCCAGTAAGTTACCTCTCTACGATGCGCTCCAGGGCCAGGTTGCGGAGGCAGTCCATCAGACCCTTCTCCCCCAGCTCCACGTCCCTCCCGCAGGGGACGCACGGGAACAGCATGACGGGGCCCGGACCCTCCTTACGACGACGCCCCGGATACGTCCCGTAACCTGGGGACCAGGGGGGGGGGGGGGGGGGGAGAGAAAAGGGTGAAGTGTGTGTGTGTGTATTCTCAAAGCATCCTCAGACTGGGCACATGGAAAGGATTGGACATAGCAAATGAGACCTTGGATGACATTGTTCTCCTCAGCCTTTTAATCACCTCTCATTAATCAACCTCTCATTCCTCTCCTCTGATTCCTCTCCTCTCATTCCTCTCCTCCCTTTCCACTCCTTTCATTCCTCTCATTCTTCTCCTCTCATTCCTCTCATTCCTCTCCTCCCTTTCCTCTACTCCCATCCCTCTCCTCTCTTCAACGAGGTCTGGAGTCAGTCACATTCACAAGATGGCTGTTGACAGCCAATCAGATCCTTACAGTATGACACTCAAGGTCCAGACTATTGAGTTAAACTGAGCTGAGTTGAGCTGAGCTGAGCTGTACTGGGCTGGCCTGGTTGTACGCATCCATCATGTCTGCTGCTGTAAATGTGCTGGAAAGGATAATACTGACAACAAAATATCTGAGCCAGCAAAAGAATAGTTCAAGTCGACCCAGTGGTGTATAAATCCCAAAACGTAACACACACACACGGACATGCACACACACACACACACAAACACGGACACACACACACTCACACGCACACACACACACACGCACGCACACACACACACACACACACACGCACATACTCACACGGACACACATGCACACGCTCATGCACACACACACACACACACACACACACAGAAACATGGACACAAGGACACACACACACACGGAAACATGGACACAAGGGGACACACACAGACACACAGACACACACGCACATGCACGCACACACACTACCATACACACACGCACACCTGCTCGTAGCACGCGGTCGATGGGTCTCTGCTCGGCCTTGGGCATGGGTCTGCGTGCCTGGCGGGGGGAGCGTGTGTTGGGGGTGGAGGCGGGGGAGTTGGGCTCTGGGGGCAGCTCCGGCAGGGGGTACCCACTCTGGACCAGAACCTCGGAGGCACACATGAGACACACGCTGTGCTGGCATGGCAGAACCACCGGCTGCTTGACGATCTCCTTACACACCGGACAGTGCAGCTCCCGCTCCATACTCTTCACATTAGACTGGGAGAGGGAGGGAGAGGTGGGGCGAGGGGCGGGGGGAGAGAGAGGTGGGCGGGGGAGAGAGGGAGGGAGAGGTGGGCGGGGGGGAGAGGTGGGCGGGGGGGGAGGGAGGGAGAGGTGGGTGGGGGGGGGGGAAGGAAGGAGAGGTGGGCGGGGGTGGGAGAGAGAGGGAGAGGTGGGCGGGGGAAAAAGGGAGGGAGAGGTGGGCGGGGGGGAGAGGTGGGCGGGTGGGGGAGGAAGGAGAGGTGGGCGGGAGAGGGAGGGAGAGGTGGGCAGGGGGAAGAGGGAGGGAGAGGTGGCCGGGGGGGAGAGGGGGAGAGAGAGAGAGAGAGAGAGAGAGAGAGAGAGAGAGGTTAGGAGATTAGGCAGTTGAGCTAAGCTAACTAGCGTCAATTCCATTTCAATACAGTCCACTCAGGAAGTAAACATGAATTCCAATTCCAAATGTTTAAATCCTAATTGAAAAGCATTCCGCATGAGAACAGTGGAATGTGCAGTGAGTGAGACGCAGAGACAGAGGTTGAAAGAGGAGAGGAGAGTGTCGAGAGGGAGGAGCAAGAGAGACCACACTCGTAGAAAAAAGGATTCCAAAAGGCTTCCTTCGTGTATCTGTAGAGGGGAACCCTTTGAAGAACCCTTTTTCAGAAGGTTTCTACATGGCACCCAAAAGGGATCCCTGGCCTACAGGGACAAATGGAGAAATTTTTTTGCAGATATAGGATGTAGTTTAGAGAGGGCAAAGATGTAGTTTAGAGAGGGCAAAGATGTAGTTTAGAGAGGGCAAAGATTTGGTTTAGAGAGGGCAGAGATGTAGTTTAGAGAGGGCAGAGATGCAGTTTAGAGAGGGCAAAGATGTAGTTTAGAGAGGGCAGAGATTTATCAGACTAAGTGTGACAGAAACACAGATATAGGATGTAGATTAGACAGTATCAGAGACACAGATAGAGGATGTAGATTAGAGAGTGATAGAAACACAGATAGAGGATGTAGATTAGAGAGTGATAGAAACACAGATAGAGGATGTAGATTAGAGTGACAGAGACACAGATAGAGGATGTAGATTAGAGTGACAGAGACACATGAGGGGATGACAGCTTTTATAAATAGATGCCCCTGATGGCAGCATCAGGGGGGGGGCCTCATGCCTCGTTAAATATGAATACAACTCCAGTCCTTAATTATTTAATTCCTGCCCACGCCCAGGTCTGGTCCGTGTGCTTGGAGTTCACAGACACACGTGACCACAGTTTTAGTGATGACCTCACAGACCCGATCGAAACACGTTCTCAGGGGAGAGACGGGGAAACGTAGAATTAGAATGACTAGATAGGGTTCTATTTCTTTGATCCTCTTAACGTAATGAGTTTTGCAGAGGGAAACACCCCTGTTATGCTGAAGGGAGTAGGCCTGGGGAGGCTGGTGAAGGGAGTAGGCCTGGGGAGGCTGGTGAAGGGAGTAGGCCTGGGGAGGCTGGTGGAGGGAGTAGGCCTGGGGAGGCTGGTGGAGGGAGTAGGCCTGGGGAGGCTGGTGAAGGGAGTAGGCCTGGGGAGGCTGGTGAAGGGAGTAGGCCTGGGGAGGCTGGTGAAGGGAGTAGGCCTGGGGAGGCTGGTGAAGGGAGTAGGCCTGGGGAGGCTGGTGGAGGGAGTAGGCCTGGGGAGGCTGGTGGAGGGAGTAGGCCTGGGGAGGCTGGTGGAGGGAGAAATCGGAGCGCAGAGAAATGGGTCATTGTAATTTAATGCATATGGAATAATGAATGGAATCACACACAAATCAAATACACGTGCTTGATATCGGTTTGTGTTTGATGTCATTCCATTCCATCCTGTCCATGACAATGAGCCCGTCCTCGGATTTCCCCCTCCCCCAGCCTCCCCTGGTCTAGAGCAGGACTCTGATAGATGGGTCAGAGTCTGGGTGTGTTTCCTCTGCGGCTGCCCTTGACAGAGGACTCGAGACCTGAAGCTCTCGCTGGGTAAAACATGTAGCTAAGTGGTGGTGGCTCTGGCATGAGTAGGCTGAACTGAATGTGAACCGAATGTCTTTAGAAACTAACAGTGTGAGCAGCAGCAGCAGCATTCAAGCTCACGCAAACTGGGTAAGTGCACAAGTGTGTGTGTGTGTGTGTGTGTGTGTGTGTGTGTGTGTGTGTGTGTGTGTGTGTGTGTGTGTGTGTGTGTGTGGGTGTGGGTGTGTTCCCCCGGCTCGGACTCCTCGTCTTTGCATGCATGAGTATCTCGATTTTTTTGAGGAGATATGGATACACACACACACACACACAAAAACACACATGAACACACACAAACACACACATGAACACACACACACACACACAATTTAATCAGCTGGATTACAGTGAGAAGCACTTTACAAATATCCATTTATTGATTGCACTGATGCAGGGGGAGAGGAGAGACTGTATGATAACCTTGCCTTGAATCTCCAGACCTAATCCTATTCCTATTAAAACCGTTTTCCTTTAGCATATTTAGCATATATTAAAACACGGCTAAAAAACATTTATATCATTTATAGACTATCATTCTCCAAGTCATATGTGTAGCATGTTTTTACAAGGATCAGTAATCCACACAGGAGCCATGACAACAGAACATCGCCTATGCAGACATAAAGGACAATCAAATATCATCCTAATTTAGCGGTGCGATGAATGGTTAAGGAACACTCATTCACTATCTTTCTCTCTCTCTATCTTTCTCTCTCTGTCATTCCCCAATGTCAACTCCGGCCTGTCCTCCGTTCTCTCATCTAAGCAGCAGGCGACTCAAACGGGGAATGAGATGAGATGAGAATCGATTGACGCCTACACGCTATTTGTTGGAATAGGTTTCAAACATAGCTCTAATCGCTATGTTATGATAGCTCTGTCTATGCGTCGCCGGCGCGTTGCGGGACAGCGCCTTCTTACCTTCACCTGAAACCTAGGCGCCATGATAGGACGGGTTCTTCCCTGCTAAACGGGGCGATGCTTCTGATGGGGGGGGGGGGGGGGGGTAGACTGAGAGAGAGGGATATTTCTGCTCCAGCGACGAAACGGGGGGAGGGATGGAGGGGTGAGGGGGATATTTTTGAGCTTTGAAACACACGCTTTCTATGTGAATCGTGCGTTTTTAGTGCATTTTAGTCTTTATTTTGTAGCGATTGGCTAAATGTCTATTGGTTTTTTTATTGTGCTCATATTTGCATTTGCTTCGAGGCAATAGCTAACATCTGGGAATGGTGTCCTCGTAGAATTCAACTCCTTTCCATTGTTCTCTTTTCTGCAAACTAGGTTACTAGTGCTGCTTAAGCCCATAGTAACACGAGTCGGCTACCCTAGTTCTCTCTCTCTCTCTACCCCCCCCCCCCCCCCCTTCTCTCTCTCTCTCTCCCTCTCTCTCTCTACCTCTCTCTCTACCCCCCATCTTTCTCTCTCTACCTCTCCCTCTCTCTCTACCTCTCTCTGTCCCTCTCTCTCTCCCTCTCCCCCCCCCCCCTCTGCAGCGCAAGGCCTCAGCGTGTCTGCATCCCGTCACCATGGCAACGAGCATCCTCGCCTATCCCACGAGCTCTCACGGTGGCGATGAAGCTTATTTATTTGTTGACACAGAAGTTCTGGTAATGTGTATGCATGTTGTATACAGGAGGCTACGTGTTAGCATAGGCACGGTATCATGTCTAAATGCCCTCCCTAAACAAATCTTATTGTGTCATGCATGATTCACAGAGGACATTCATAGACCATTTGAAATAGCCTATATTTCTTTCTTTCTTTCTTTATTTTTTAATCAAAATGCTCTGGTATATTGGGATGCTGAGATCAATATGTGAATTGAATGACGCTACAAATGGGCGAAGAGAATAGTTAAGAGTGCCTAAAGGCCCTCCCCCCTGTCATCCTCATCCTGCCTCCAGATAGCACCTCAATTCCTTACATTTATTATGTTATTTACATAAATATGTATGCTTCCATAAGGCTAACTTTATAATCCAACATGAAGAATTCATGACCATATAAAACAAATAATGTATTTTTCATTTACATTTACATTTTAGACATTTAGCAGACGCCTTTATCCAAAGCGACTTACAACAAGTACATTTGTCTATGTAAGTGAATCATCTATACATAAGTCATCATAAGAAAAACAAATCTATGCTAGGATCAGGGACCATTGGCAGTCACAATGCTAGAATTTATTTTAGAAATGTTGACTTAATGGGATGATGGTGAGACCTTGAGGAAAATAGTGTGCAGAAAATATCTAATAAAAAGATACAATACATGCATAAGATGTTGGAATGTCATGCTTTGCATTCCTATATAGACAAACATCCTAACAGACTTGTAGCCGAAAAACCTGGTAGTGAAAGACAAGCTACAAGAGTGGTCCGACAGGTGGGAAATGGGGACGAAACGAAATGGTGGCCATCTATTTCTTCCATGCTGCCGCATGCTAAATCATTTCGTAAATAGAATAGTAGTAAATAGAACGTAGACACACATATATAAAATGGTAGCCTACTGACACAGACACCAACACAGACATCAATGTAGCCTACTCACACTTAAACGAACCAGCGCGTCCATCGTTGATGTGAGCGTGTTTAGGTCCGACTCTGCCATTCGATGAATTAGACCATCAATTAGGCTACCGACCTACCGTTATGATCATCGTAAATATTGCCATAGACGCAGACAATGCAATAAAGATATTCATACTGTTACTCCAGAATCATCTAAATAGCACAATATGATATGGAATCTACGATCTGTTTTTTGCGTAATGATAAGATTGGAAGAAGAAAAAACGAGTGCTTAAGGCTACTTACTACATTACACACTCAAATAATAATAATAATATATTCTGCAAATCGAATCGAAATTGTAGCGAAATTCTGAAGAAAAAAACCATCCACACCGTTTCAAATGCTGACAGATTATGCGCTTGGCTCCCCTCCCTCCTCTCCTCCTCCCCTCCCTCCTCTCCTCCTCCCCTCCCTCCCTCCTCGCCCAGACTTCCCCCGCCCTCCACCCTTCCGTCACTGAAACGCACCAGCCTCAGAATTCTGACACGATTCTTGTGTTGGGCATTCCGAACGTTTATTCGGAATCACCTAGGAGGTGAACTGAATCATTTAATGCAGTCCATCCCAAATATCCGAATCTTTGACTCACTAAATCGTTCAGTGCCTCAAAATTGCTACATTGATCATAAACATCATAAAACGATTGCTTTAATGGGACAAATTGGCTAGTAGCCTAGATATATAATTGTATCCATTTTCAAGAAAAGGCCTGTAGGAGGTTATTAGGGGATATTATTATTAGTCTCTGTAATAGCCATGATTGGGGGTTTTCCTTCTCTCCCATGGCTTGAACAGTAATACAGTTGGCCGGTAGAGGGAGCTGTACATGCTACGGGAAAAGAGCACAATAATGATAGTATTAAACATATATAATGTGTTCATAAGGAATTGCTGGGTCATTCCTACAATCCGGTGCCTTTTGTGTCCCTATGACATATTAACACCTGTTGTGTGAAATATGGAACAACGGTAACCTGAACCCTTCCTTACCTTTATCCTTTAAGGGTGTGTTCGTTTGGTTCTCGGAAACTCGTAACTCCCAGTTGGTGAATCATAGCCAGCAACGCATTTTTCAACCAATGAGATTTCGTTTGCAATTCATAATGAACGTTAACAAACTAGAAACATACGTTATAAATACATACTGTTGAGATCTTTACCGTCTGTTTTCTGACAACAAGGTCAAAGGTTACACTGGAAACGTCACAACTTGGGTGTCATCATAGTGGTCCGAGTTTCCCAATAATAACTCTTGACTTGGAGTGGTTATTTCACTCGTTATTTCAACACCTAAAGACCTCTTTACGCTAAATCATTTCATAAATAGAAAGGTAGTAAATAGAACGTAGACACACATATATAAAATGGTAGCCTACTGACACAGACACCAACACAGACTTAAACGAACCAGCGCGTCCATCGTTGATGTGAGCGTGTTTAGGTCCGACTCTACCATTCGATGAATTAGACCATCAATTAGGCTACCGACCTACCGTTATGATCATCGTTATGATCATCGTAAATGTTGCCATAGACGCAGACAATGCATTGTCTTGTCCCTCCTACAGACCTCTTCATCCCCACTACTCCCTGTACAAGTTTCTCTCCTGTAAATAAGATAAGAAAATGCTTCTTCTAGCATTGTGACTGCCAATAGCCCCTGGTCCTAGCATGGATTACTTTTTCTTATGACTGATGGATAGATGATTAACTTACTTAGACAAATGTATTTGTTGTAAGTCGCTTTGGATAAAGGCGTCTGCTAAATGCCATAAATGCAAATATAAATTCGCTTTGGATAAAGGCATCTGCTAAATGCCATAAATGCAAATATAAATGTAAACCTCGTATCTCCGAGTTCCTTGGTTTCCAAAAGCTGCCGAACGCACCATTAATGTCAATTTCAGTGGAGTGACGTCCCAAGCATCCCACTTAGCATTTAACGTGAAGGAAAGGGGAAAGGGAATAGCTAGTTGTGATTCTGACTAATGGACTGCTCAGAAGAATCTCGGCCAATCTCTCAATGCTTATTTCTGAGTAGTATGAAAGAAGAGGATTTCAGGTTTGCAATGAGGTATCACAATCGAGGATTGATTGAACCTGGGGCGTTTTCTTGCTGTATGAAAGATGAGATCTATGAGTGAACCCCCTCGGTACCTTCAATAGGGCCTCATTACCCCCCTAAGATGACTGTGGGGGTAGACATCAGAAGTGGCAATGTCTGGCTTGAGAGCTATCCATTGAATGTTTCTGGAGTTGCAATTTTAAGTGTGAATTAAATTTTTCCTCTGTATTAATCACTCCTATATTGTCTTTTAGTATTGTGGATGAGGAAGAGGATGAACTACCACCAAGCACCTCCACTGCTGCTGTCCAGCCCGTCATGCCTCCTCTTACCCTGAGAAGAACCAGGTCCTTGTCTGCCTCGCCTGCTAAGAGGCCCAGATTTTTCATGGATCCTATGGAGGACAAGTACGTATTTTCAAACAATTACATTATTCAAATGTGTTGTTGATCATATCCTCCACTTACACAAGTACACCCAGGCACTGTACCTCAAACACATAATGCACACTGTGTGTGATTTGACTGTCATTGAGTGTCATTTCTGAGGTTTATTTATTTTCTGTCTATGGAAGAACAGAACAGAACAGAACAAAAAGAAATGTAAATAACAAAGGGGGAAGTGTTTTTATTAATCCCGAAAACTTGGGTGAATGTTCGAGACCTGTGTGTCAAAGTTTGAGGAGATAAGTCATATTATGTTCTGTTTGTTTTGAATAAAAAACAAGGAAATTCAATATGCGTTGTTATGGGGGGTGAAGTGAGTAGAGGTTCCAGGTGTTTTGTAATGGAATCTGACCTTCCATGTTGTGAAACTGTTTCTGTTTTTCTGCCAGGATACATAGTACGAGCGCAGATCTGTACTTCACATGACAAATGTGCGTGTGGAGCAATTCGTTCATCTCACTTAAACTCTGCTGCTTGTAGTGATATAAAACACTTGATTGTTCCCATCAGGGATGAATCTGGTATAAGGTAAAATGTACAGGTAGTGGAAACTGGCCAGAAATGCCTTAGACTTAAGTTAGGCATTGACTTTAAAACCATGAGTTATGTCTGTGCCAAAATAGACTCAATGCCTTGAGGTGGCTGAAAGCTGCACACTGAAGATGTATTTCAGTGACTTGTTATGGATTAAACACCATGCAGTAGCTACCATGCATATTATGATATGAGAAGCGACACACTGACTCTTCTCTTCTCCTGTTGTTGATCAGTTGTGAATCTGTAGAGATCCAGGTAGTAACTCGTCTCTCTTATCACAGCAAACTGCTTCAGCGTCATGCTTCTTAACCGACACGGGTGCTTCACAGAACAACACACACTCCACTAACCAGTCCCATACACTCCCCTCTTTTCAGACAGATGAATCTTATAACAACTTACTCCTTTTTTGCTACAGATATCTCACTAATAGAGTCAATTAAGACAATTGCATATAGTGCACTATAATGTCTATCATCCAGTGATATATCATGAAAACCAGTCAAATAGATGATTTTTAGTGAACAAGTTTCTTCAGAGATTAGCTGGTCTTCTTGGTGAATTTCTATCAAAATGTAATAAATATTATGACGTATGGAAGGTGCTGTTGTGTTAGATACCCTGAGTTCCTGTGTCATCTTATTTCACAAAACGAGAAATGTGATCACCTCAGTCTGATATACTGATATGATATACTGTCCAATAAAAACCTTCTGAAGTAAAGCAGCAACTTGTGTCTGTCTTTGGTTAATTCTGTGTCACAATGGTTCCCAAATACTGTGTATCTCATATTAAGATATGAAATAGGTCATTCATCGGAACCATACTAATGTGTAGTTTCAATTATATTGAGATAGATTTTCATAGAGAACAAGCGAGTGTGGAATCTGTGGATAGTTATCTGGAACAAGTGCAGAAACAGAACAGATTAAACTATTTCAAAACAACCATGATGTGGCGCCAGACCTCAATAAACAAGACTGGCATCTTCTGATAGTAGATATTCAATGAAAATTTGCCAGGAAGTCAGCGAAAAATGAAGTGTATTAGCTTCAGTTGTAACATGGTAACAAGTGCCTATGATAGCAGACAGTATTTTTAAAAAAAGTGGATGATAACAAATGGTCTGAATAGCCATGAAGTATGCCAATACTTCTATTATCTAGAATATCTAGTATGCCACTCTAACAAAATGTGTCCTGGGCCTGGTACACACTTATGCTTATAACAGCATTATAACAGCTTATAATAGCTTTAGAACATTTAGAAATCAATGACGTGTTATCAAAGGGAGAACATGCTGATGTAACTACTGTGTGATCCAATAAAAATTAATATCTTTGTTATGTGGCATAAAGTAGGAAGGACACCTGTTCTACAGTAAGAGCTTCCTACATTCCTGCTAAGAAAGTGTGTTCATATCATGTGTATATAAGAGGCCACAAAGACATGAGATAGCTGTAGAATTTCCTGTGGAGATGTTTTTGAGTTACTGTGAGAATACAGTACGATCTAAAAAAAAAAATGTTTTTACAAAACACCAAAAAATGCCTACAGACTGGTCTGACTGAGGACAGTTTCCAGGGAACTTCTAAACACATCCAACTAATGGCAGCATAGAGTCAGTTTACACCTCAGTTTGCTGCCACAGCCCAGTTATGAGGAAAACCATGAATCATAACTCGACCGCAGGATAAACTGTCATGCTTGGCTTATTGTCAAGCATTTTTGTTTATGAAACATTCTCATGCGCTTTCGTACTAATGACCGACAGATATAGAATAGATAGAACATTTATATGTATAGAATATCTAGTATGCAACTCCAGTATATCACAATACCTGTTGGGCCTGGCCATCTACAACAGCTCTACAGAGGGTGGTGAAGACGCCATGCAGTGTCTGAGGAAGGCAGAAGAGGACCTCACACACACACACACACACACACACACACACACACACACACACACACATTGTATACATATACATATACACACATACCGGTACGCATTCTACACTCATTACCATAACTGTTGCTATATACAGTGCCCTGCATAAGTAATGGGACGGTGAAGCATTTTTTCTTCTTTTGGCTCTATACTCCATAGTTTTGGATTTGAAATCAAACAATAACTGTGAGGTTAAAGTAGAGATTCTCAGCTTTTATTTGATGTATTTGTGTACATCACAATGGTTTCACCATTCAGAAATTATAACACTTTTTATGCATGGTCCCCGTATTTCAGCATGCCCAAAGGTAATGGGGCAATTGGCTTGACAGGTGTTTCTGGTAAGACAGGTGCCTCCCGTCACATAATTTGTGTAGGCATAAGAGAGCTGTCTAGTATTGATTCTAGGCTTTGCGTTTGCCTTTGGAGTCTGCTATTGGTGTCTGTCAACATGAGGACCAAAGTGGTGTCAATGAAAGTCAAGGAAGCTTTTATTAGGCTGACAAAATCAGGGGAAAAAAACTATCAGAAACAAAGTCAAAACCTCAGGCTTGCAAAATCAACAGGTTGGAACATCATTAAAAAGAAAAAAAAGCACTGGTGACCTCAGCAGTCGCACACAGGCTGGTAGGCAAAGGCAGACTACAGTGGATGACCTAAGTGTGCTCACCATAATTAAGAAAAAACCCAAAACAACTGTCCCACTGATCAGGAACAATCTATAGAAAGTAAGCGTGAATGTGTTAGAGACTACCATCCGCAGAATTCGTCACAAGCCGAGCTACAGAGGCTTTACTGCAAGGTGCAAACCACTAGTTATCCTCAAAAAGGATGGTCACCTAAAAAGCCTGCAGAGGTCTGGAAAAGGGTCATGTGGACAGCATACCACTTCAACTGTGAAACATGGTGGAGGGCGTGTTCATTTTAGGGCATGTATGGCTGCCCCTAGAACTGGCAAACTTGTCTTAACTGATTATTTAACTGCTGAATGTATTCTGAAGTGTACAGAAACATCTTGTCTGCTCAAGTACAAGCAAATGGCTCCAAATTCATTCATAGCGCTTCATCATATTACTTGTTTCCCACTGATCTACACAGCCTGCTGGACACATTCAAAATGAAAGAAACATAAACAATTATAATAATGAATTAAATGTGAAAAACAGAGAAGACTTCTTTGCAAAAGTCTACACCCCCCCTGCTATGGCTCTCCTTAAATGTTCTCAAATGCAAATGTCTCAACAAGTTACTAAAAAATTCAGAATGAATAAAACCCCACCCATTCTGGGTAACTCTCTCAGGATATAAAAACCTAAAAGCCTTCCTGAACACGTCAGACAACTGAAGCATTTCCTTCAAGGTTGCAGCCTTTTCCACCAAAGGTAGGTACTATGTCTGCTGTGCATTCCTGCATCTACAATTTTAAATGGAATGATGACAAATTGGACTCCTCCAACACTATATAGAAGTGACAATAGCCTAAGAACTTAGAGTGCAATTCATTTCATTTTATTTCAGAAAAATATAGAGGAGGAAGATGTTCTGTTCATTAGTATGTTTGAAATGTCATGCCCAAATCATGTTAGTCATTGAAATCAAGTAATTCTTGAGTTTTTTTCAGAGAATTTGGGGTGACTGTAGCAACATTCCAACATGCGATTGTAATCAGTTAGCAGTTAGTGACAATGCCCAGATAAACAGAACCAAAGTGGGGATTGGCATCTGTGCTTGTCCATAGGTTGTACAGTACTCCTTTCAGGGTGAGGAAGAAATGTGATTTCCTATCTGTTCAATCAGTTGTTACATACCTGTACAGTACATGGAATTCTTGCAAATTAAAGAGTTTTGGACGGTTATACATTTAAGACAATGAACTGAGATTGTATTTCTGCATTTCCTTATTCTTATTAAGATGACTGAACAGAACAGTGAAATAGGTCATTCATCGGAACCATACTAATGTGTAGTTTCTATTAGATTTTCATAGAGAACAAGTGGGTGTGGAATCTGTGGATAGTTATCTGGAACAAGTGCAGAAACTTGCTATGGCTCTCCTTAAATGATATCAAATGCAAACATGCCTTCAACAATAAAACCCCACCCATTCTGGGTAACTCTCTAAGGATATAAAAACCTAAAAGCCTTCCTGAACACATCAGACAACTGAAGCCTTTCCTTCAAGGTTGCAGCCTTTCCCACCAAAGGTAGGTACTGTGCCTGCTGTGCATTCCTGCATCTACAATTTTAAATGGAATGATGACAAATTGGACTCCTCCAACACTATATAGAAGTGACAATAGCCTAACAACTTACAGTAACATTTATTTCATTTTATTTCAGAAAAATATAGAGGAGGAAGATGTTCTGTTCATTAGTATGTCTGAAATGTCATGCCCAAATCATGTTAGTCTTTGAAATGAAGTCATTCTAGAGTCAGAGAATTTGGGGTGACTGTAGCAACATTCCAACATGTTATTATAATCAGTTAGCGGTTAGTGACAATGCCCAGATAAACAGAACCAAAGTGGGGATTGGCATCTGTGCTTGTCCATAGGTTGTACAGTACTCCTTTCAGGGTGAGGAAGAAATGTGATTTCCTACCTGTTCAATCAGTTGTTACATACCTGTACAGTACATGGAATTCTTGCAAATTAAACAGTTTTGGACGGTTATAAATTTAAGACAATGAACTGAGATTGTATTTCTGCATTTCCTTATTCTTACAGATGTCGGAGATAAGGTAATCTGTTTTCCTTTCAGATAACTGCATTCATATTGGTATTTGTATGCATGTTGGTAATCTATATGCTTATGCAAACTCTTGTCTCACCTGTTGTCTCTGTCTACTCAAACATTAACAAAATCAGACTAGGACACTCCCTCAACGAGGGGGAGAAAAAACACATCACTGACAGGAAATCAACTGTCCAACAATGTCTGAAGAGGCACAACATTACATGCTCTCTGGTGGGTGGTATATAGTTAGGCAACCAGTCATATTTATTTTCAAATCAGTCCGTTATGTAAAAAATCAGTGTATGTATATGACAGTTATCAAAACGTTCTTGCAGGACGAGGTTCCCAACATTGCGGTGCTGGGTTCTGGAGGGGGTGAGAGAGCCATGGTGGGGCTGCTGGGATCACTGGACCAGATGGGGAAGGAGGACCTACTGGACTGCATCCTCTACCTGAGTGGGGTGTCAGGATCCACATGGTAAGGTCCTGATGCTCCAACAATGAATACTGTACATGTAGACAGCCTACACAAACGTGTAGGCTGTCTGTTTTGATGTTTAACATATGGTTTGATATGGTTTACAATGTTTATCGTGATATTGTGGCTGAATTATGTGTACTGTTTAGCTTCACATGGTAAGGCTCTGAATGATGCTTGAAGGTCAGAAACACAACAGCAATGTCTGACACTGCAAGTCCATTTCAGGGGGTTAGGGAGGACCACAGAGAACACAGAATTTGAGTGGATGTGAAGTGCTGAAATTGCAGTATTCGCGTTACTATAAGTGCACGAGTATCACAAAATCACATTGTACAATACAAGGCTTTATGTTGTCTTTAATGTGCATAAATCTGATTAAATATATAATTGCAATGAGGCATTTATCAGTGAGCTTTTCTTTGAAATGGTTGCTATCATTTCTAAAGATCAGCACCATTTTCATGGCACCGAGGCTTCAGATCTTTTTTCGGCACAATTTGGATGGAAACACCCCTAAAGCTTCAAAAAGCGTCGTCTGCCCCTCACTAGAGGCAGGTTTTGCTAAAACAGACTTTAATAAATTAAATCATTTATCTTAAAATCTTAAAATACTCTTGTCAACATGCTGCGTGCTACAGAGGCTGTCCTGATATGATCCGTCAGATGGCACAGCAAGACAACACCACAGTGGACGGAACTATGCGTCACACACCACCTAGAGCAGGGGTGTTCAACCTGTTTTGAACCAAGATCTACTTTTAAAGTCGTCAGTCTGCCGAGATCTACCAGTCCAAATAGGGAGCCTTAGCCATTACTGATAGCCTACTGTTACGAACCCAGCTCGCTAAGGGATAGGGAAATAACATAACTCAAGGTAAAGGTACATTTTTATTTAACAAAAGAACTCAGTGTGTCTTCCTGGTTTCAGACAATGTTTACACTAAATCAAACCATAACAGAAAAGGCCTATGGGTGCTGTTTGAAATCAAAGTAATAAATATAACAAAAAGAGCTCTTACAAAAAGGTGAGCTATGGGCTAACTGCCTAATTGAAAACAAACGAAAACAAAACCCTCGCTGCCTGAACCAGATCGGATCCTCGCTCCAATCAGGAACCGCTGACAACCAGGAAGTGGACGGAGCCTGCTGGACACACACATAAGAAAACAAACCTAAAAAGACAGCATTCGTAACATCTACCTATGTATTTAATATGCACAAAACAAACAGAAAAGTCATCCAGATATAATAAAAGGTAGTTCTCTAAGTTGGAAAAGTGGAAATAGATGTATTTCTCTACCTTAGTGGGACCGCTGGCACTGGGAGGAGGCAGCTAGTTTCTCGTAGTCAGGGCAGTAGGAGCTGGATGCAAAGTCAGTAAAGCGATTCTGAAATTCTCACAAGATGCTCTGAACTTGCTGCTCATAACGTGCACTGTCAAGCTGCACAAAGTCTTTGCCTTGACGTTGAAGTTCTGCCCACATGTGCGGAAAGTTCCGCAGGTCACAGCGCTGCAGCCTACTTGACAACAGTTGTAGCTTGCTTATAAATGTGTTTACTGAACTGATCATGTTGATGACATATTTATCCTTACCCTGCAACTCTAAATTTAACTCATTGAGCATGTCAGTGAGATCTGTCAAGAATGCTAAATCCAAAAGCCACTGGTAGTCCTCTAGCTATGCATATTCTGCATGTTTTGAAAGCTTCACAAAAGCTTTGATCTCAGGCAACAACTCAGTGAATCTCGCCAGAAATGTACCTCTGCTTAGCCATCTGACATCTGTGTGCAGCAGCAGGTCTGTGTATTCTGCACCCGTCTCCTCCAAGTGAGCACGGAATAACCTTCTCTGTAGACTCCTGGCCCGAACAGAACACACAATCTTCATCGCAACATCCATCACTTCTTTCATGTTTAAAATCTTCCCACACAATGCTTGCTGGTGAATTATACAATGATAATTAAGATTCGCTTTGTTTGCACAATGCAATGAACCCACTAATGCGGCCTACCATCGCTGGAGCACCATCAGTTGTGATGGAGATGAGCTTAAAAAGGGGCAATTGGCTCTTGTTAACAAATTCCATGAAAGTGTGGGAAAATGTCTTCGCCTCTAGTGTGTCCTTTCAATGGCAAAATGATGAGTAGCTCTTCTTTTGCACTCATGTCTCCAAAAACCATTCTGATAAAAACACATCACTGTGCCACATCCACCGTATCAGTCGACTCATCGAACTGGAGAGAAAAAGACTCACATGCGTCAATGTCCTTCTTCAGTTGCTCCTCGACATCCTCTGCCATTCCCTCGCATCGCCGTGTAACGGTATTCCGGGATAATTGCACATCCTTAATAGCAGCCACAATATCAGTTTTATTCTTAAAGTCACTGAAGAGTGCGTCTGCAGCCTCGACAAACGCTTCTTTAACAACTTCGCCGTACTTGAAAGATTTCTTGTGTTGAGCAAGAACGTGACTGACGCGATAAGATGCTATCGTTGCAGCCTTACCCTTGGTGTTGAGCCTGGTAAAAATGGACTGCTGTGCTGATAACTGACCCTTCAATTCCCGAACTTTTCTGTTGCGTTGAGCAGTTTTAGCAGGGAAATCCGTCTCGTAGCTGTTGTGCATCGTTTTGAAATGCTGCTCCAAATTGCCCTTCTTCGGTATGGCCACGCTCGCATTGCAGATAAGACAAATCGACTTCGAATTAGAGTAAACAAAAAAATAATCCTCCTCCCACTCCGAATGAAAATGATATGTTTTCGATTTTTTAGCTTGTGCCATATCGATATATATTAGCTATAGATAGCTAACTAGTCGATCATGGATCGACTGGATCGATCATGGATAGCTCTCAACTTCTCCAGTTTGACACTGAGGAGATTGGCGTGCCTAGCAACGCAACGAGCCTAGCAACGCAACGTGCCTAGCAACAACTGGCCAGTAGCCCCCCCCCCCCCCCCCCCCCCCCCCCCCCACACACACACACACACACACACACGGTTCGGAAACGTTTAACCATCATAGTGTGAAATACAGTTTTACTGCCGCTGTTAATTAAAAAAAACTTTAAAAACTTTTGCAACTACACTTCTCGCGATCGACTGGTTGGGCACTTCTGACCTAGAGACATAGCGTACTTTAATACGCTTGACAGTCTAGACGCAAGCAGATTGGGCGCGGTTGATTAGGACACCAACCACTGATTTAGTGGGAATTATCTTTTTTTTTCTTCCTTTATTTATTATTCACCCTTTGAGACCAAGGTCTCTTTTTCAAGGGTGCCCTGGCTGAAAAATATATACACATCACTATTATTTACATCAAGATGTTTTAAAAAGACACAATTTACACAGTCAATACAATTTTTCTTTTTACAGACAACAATCAGTTATAACAACAGCACTCCTCCACTGAGGAGTCCTTAGTCAGGTTCCTAAAATAGCCCAATGATACTAAAGCAGTAAGTCTTAAGGTCATTCCATGCCTGAGGAGCACAATGACTAAAGGCAGTTCTACCACCTCAGAGGAGACACATGTGAACTTGAGGACTAACCAACCTTGAGACAAGTGCTAAGGGTCTC
This sequence comes from Argentina silus, assembly GCF_951799395.1. Classification (NCBI taxonomy): domain Eukaryota; kingdom Metazoa; phylum Chordata; class Actinopteri; order Argentiniformes; family Argentinidae; genus Argentina; species Argentina silus. The sequence continues at coordinate 4,582,515 of NC_139668.1, forward strand.
CAGGTGATAAGGGATGTGAGATAGTATCGGAGTTTATGGAGAATTCCTTTATATACATACAAGAGCCAGTGTTGGTCCTTCATAGCGGTTAGGGACGGCCACCCCACAGCCTGATATAAAAGACACTGATGAGTACGAAACTTATCTCCTTGATGCCCATGCACGTCACGGGCAATTAGAATGTGGTGTCATGGTATGACTTTAAAGTGTAAAGTAGTGAAGTTATCTTTTAATTGTTTAGAGGAAAGGTAAGCTCATGGGTCATTTATAAGTTTATTTTTCTTTAGGTGCATGAGCGCTTTATACGAGGAGCCTGATTGGTCCACAAATGTTGAGCAGGTGAAAAAGAAAATAATTCAAAGGATGGGACATGATAGCGTGAGCATAGCTGACCGAAGAGCAAAACTGGTGAAATATTATGACCAGAAGGATAACTTCAGCCTGACAGACGTCTGGGCAGCATACTATGTGCCAAGGACAGTTAAAGAGGTAAGCCCATGAAACCTAATTTAGATTGTTACATTCACCTTTAGCTAGACACATTCACCTTTAGCTAGACACACATTCTTCACATCGTAATTTCATTGACTGTGAGTCTTTACAGCCTGTTTTGAACTGTTCTAAAAAATATTGATGGTGTTTGTTACTGACTGCTGCTGCTCTTTGCTTCCTCAGATAGATGAACGTCCTCTCTCCAGCCATAGAGATGGCCACAGCAAGGACCCCTATCCCATCTTCAATGTGATTGATAAGGATAGCAAATATGACAACTTGAACAAAGGTATCACACACTCGCAGCAAACAATAAACTTATGAACGTAGCATCCATTATTTATTATACATAAGGCTTATCGCTTGATATCACTTAATATTCATCACTTGATACTTCAATTAATGAATACTTTAAAGAGCTTATCATGAAGTCTAGATTGTTATTCGTCCACCTGCTACTACAGTGCTGTCTCTAAAACCATAGTTTTTTTAAGTCAGCAACATTACTATTGACACACAAATAATGCTGTAAATATAGCAAATGTTTAAAACACAAATATGTTTAAAACACAAATATAATAAAATGTTTAAAACACTTTGTTGTTGTTGTTAAAACAAGAAACACAGGTTGGACACATTATTTTTCAAAACGGATGACAACTCCCATATCTGTCTCAGGGGTGATTTGTTAGCTAGTTAGCGTGCAATCCGACTTCAACCGCATATTTCTCCAACAAAATGTTCCACAATCTTACAAGATATTTACAGAGAAAATAATATAGAAATACGTTTTACATTTTCATTGGCAGTTGATGGTCAGCATCAGACCAGATCACAGTTGAATTTTTTTTTTTTAAATATTGCTTATTCACGTAAATACAGTGATAAATGTCTAATATTGATGTAACATGAACTTCATAACCAAATGAATATTTACTGTAGACAAATCTTGTTCCTCAACAGATCCCTGGCTTGAGCTGACCCCTCATGAAGCTGGATATTCTCTCACTGGTGCCTTTGTGGACACAAAGCTTTTTGGGAGTCAATTTGACTTTGGTGTACTCAAAAAAAAACAACCAGAGATGGACATGTTGTACCTTCAAGGTACATTTCAATAGGGCAATCATTATAATAATTCAAATTAAGACAATAGAGCCATATTGCTACTTGTATGTCCTATGACGTCTTAAACCGTTTGTTTTGCATCAAGGTCTGTGTGGCAGTGCCCTCGCTGACCAGCAGGAAATACTGACTTATCTGTCTGAGATGATACGAACATCTGAGAACCAAGAAGCAGAGCGAAGTAGGCAAATCCATTTGCAGTACTATACTCTATCTATTCTGACTGGTCTCCTTACATTAATCTATCATTTAGATTTGTTTTTAACTGTTGTTTGCTCCTGCAGGCATGCAGGCTAGAAACAGTTCAAGCCAATCTGACCAGGTTGAATGACAGGACAGGACAGGACAGGACAGGACAGGCACAGGGACAGGACAGGACAGGGACAGGACAGGACAGAGCACAAGAGAGATTAGCATCGAGTTCATTTAGACAGCAGTGTCAGTAAATGACCGGGACATGTCTGTGTACACAGGGTTAGAGTTGTAGATGACAATTGATGACACTAGAGGTGACATCCTTAAATGTCTCATAAATGTTTCATATTAGGGGTTTCATAATAGAAGCCACAACAAGTATTGCAACACAATCTCCTAATTAAATTGTGTACCTATAAACGATAGTATGTATTCCCAGTTGCATGTCCTGGTTGACACATGAGAGAGATTTTTGGATGGTACATCAAAACCTGAAGAAATGCTACATGAGAGTAAGTGAATTTGCGTGTCTTATGTAAGAAGTTCATATTTTTTTGATTTTGAATTGCGTGGCATTTAGGCAGTATTATATATTAACGTCGAGTGGTGAAGGTAAGGGTAAGTGGTCAGGGAAAGGCATTAGCGAACATTAGCAACAATAATTAGCAAATATTGTTGTCCATAGCATGATTTGAACCAGTGACGTGCGGGTTGCAAACCAAGGAATTGGGAATGCGTACTACCATGTATAGCAGGGGAGGCTGATGGAGGTACAAAATGGGGGCATCCAGTTCATTGTAATTCATGGAATGGAGTCATTGTAATGCCTGGAATGGAATGAGGAATGGTACTGTATAACATACGCATCTGATACCGTTCCTCATTCCATTCCATGCATTATAATGAATCCATTCCTCTGTCCTCCATTTCTACCTCCACCAGCCTCCACTGCTGTATAGGTAACACCACTGACTTGCATTGTTATTATTATGGTTAAAAACATGTCTGCGTTGTTCCCAGGTAATTCAGTATTTCAGAGTGCATCTGGACTAATGTCGAACGCGTTCCAGCCTGCCTGGGATTGGGTCAAGGACAGTTAGTTGCTCCATTCCTCACATTACTCTCCAAAAATAATGTGTGTCTCAATTTGAACTGGATCTCCAGGCATTTGAACTCTGTTTGAAATCTTGTCACTCCGCTTCACAGCAACACACGAATTGACAGTCGTTGCCAAGGCCCTAGCGCTAGTCAGGACCTGGACTTGGGGAAGCACTTACAACTTCCTTCACAACGTGGCAGGTGAGCTCCTGGTTCAGACTGAGATAACCAAGCTAACTCATAGATAGACCATGAATACTACAGTGTAGTAGTGATCTAAAGTATGCTAATTGGTATTTCCCCACTTTTCTTTACAGAATTATTCAGAATTTCTGTAATTTCCTAGCATGTTGCCCTACTGTCAACCTAATTTCCCCTACGTTCACTCTAGTATGATATTTCAATGGATATGAAGCAACAATTGTAGTTTATCTATGGAAATATATTATAACCCGTGTTAGTAGGTGTAATGGGGGCTAAGAAAAGAAGAAAGATAAAACCCTAACCCTAACGGCTGATAAAGGCTGATTTCAGATGATCACCAAGCAGAGATTTCTCCACAAATGCATATTTTCTGGCCCTGGCCTCTTTTTCAGCTGAAGAAGTTGATCAAAGTATTCTGGAAGAAAATATACGGCACTTTGAGGACGCTGGTTTGCTGCTGAATTCTCCATACTTTAGTGTCCTGAGGCCTGAGAGAGAGGTTGACCTCATCATCTCCCTTGACTTCAGTGACGGGGATCCCATGCTGGCAAGAACAAACACACACACACACACACACACACACACACACACACACACACACACACACACATGCATCCAAACATACACACACACACACACACACACACACACTGCTGTTCAATCACAAAGACAGAGTTACCCAGATGTTAATGTAGAAAGCATCACCATGGCATGCATTTTGAGGGAAGGCCAATTTGCTCACATTTGTCTGAAATCTGCAAAACAACCCTATATTTCTCCACTCTGGTATTTTATTTCCACAGACAGCGAAAGAGGCACAGAAGAAATGTAAGGGTTTGCGTATGCCCTTTCCAAGGGATGTTGTGGATTCTGAAGACTCCACTGATACAACAGACTTCTATGCATTCAAGAGCAATGGCAAAGCCCCCACTGTGATCCACATGCCTCTGTTCAACATCAACAACTGTGATGGTAAATAATACCTAGTTGCTGAAACCTTTTCTGTTGTAGTGCCTGAATTAATCTAGCACAAATCCTTCAATGTGACATCATTGCTCAAAACACATCAGTCGGGTCTATCATCTGCAGCAGATTTATGTGCAGTTGAGGTTAAAGAGATACTACAGGATTTTTGTAGCTAATTCTTAAAGTATTATCTAGACGACACATTCAACACTTTTGGCAGAGTTCAGAAAAGCTATAATTGTAAAACCATGACACATTTTTAACATGTACAATTGACATGCCCCATTGATTGGGCTTGACAAAAATACTATGAACGCTGTGATAGATTGTTTAGTTTAGTCTGCGATTGGTAACATTTCACAAAGCTAGCGCTGCAATTAGGAGAGGTACTAGATAACTGATGTTATTTTTATGTAAGTTACAGATTGCTACTTAGATAATTCCAGGAATCATAATTGTGTTTTAACAGTGTGTGTCTGTGTTTTGGTACATAACAGATCAGGACGATGTGGACTGGTGGAGAAATGAATATACAACATTTAAGTCGGATTACAGCCCAGAGATGACTGACAAGCTGATGGAGAAGGCTGCCATGAACATCAGTCACAACAAGGAGAACCTGCTCAGGGAGATTGAGGAGGTCATCAGACAGAAGACTCCAGACCGTGAATCAGAGCACGGCTCGCTTAGACTGTGTCACATTGTGTAGGACTGTGGACTGACGTGAGTCAGGTTCTCTGATCATCAGCAGGCCTACACACAGACCAGTAGTCACAGAATGCAGGCAGTCCTTTTAATTTTGATTAGAAACTTCCATCTAGCAATAACACTATGTAATCATCACAATCTTAACAGTATATAATGGTCTTTAAAAAAATGTTAAATAAAGAAAACCCACATCAGTCTGATGATATACTGTACTGTATACCTGATGATCAGTTAATAAATTGCTCAGTTATTAATGTGTGACTAAGTTATTAATTATGTTTCTAGTTATTATTCCAATTCTTCCAACCGCCTAAAACTTTTAACTTATTCACACCAATCCAACTTTACAATGTGCAGAGAAGTCTAGCCCTTGTTGCTATGACTTTTATTTTGTATACTTTTGAAAGTACACTTTTTAACATTGAGGTCTATGGAAACCAAAAGATGCCACTTTGGATCACCGCTGTTCTTACACCTTTTAAGTGGCACACGTGTTTGATAGCATTCCTCATTCCATTCCATGCATTACAATGAGCCTCTCCTCCGATTTCTACCTCCACCAGCCTCCCCTGGCTAGAAGACATGGTCTAGTGCTCAGATGAAACTGAGGAAAACAAAAGTATGAGACGTTACAACACAACTCTCATGATGAGCTAATGGCACACAACCGATTTCCTGTAAAGACCTTTGTCTTGTTCTCTACCCCTACTGGGTGTTGTTGGTCCACACAAATACTTTTCGTGATCTGACACCTCTACTCGTCAACTGACACCAGTTATTCAGATAACGACAGACAATAATCTGAAAGTGCATAAAGTAAAAAACTAAATAGAAAAAAAAGTAAAATAAATAATAATAAGAAGAAGTGCATGCATATACATGCTACAACTGACATGAGAGGTATCCAAAACCAAGTGCCATATATCGATTATCTGAAATCATACATTTCGGTAACATTTGTTTAGATGTGGAGATAATTCTGGTAATTTACAAATCTTTACTATCTTCAGATCTTCAAATCTATCCGCAATATCTGTCTTTGTGTTCCAACCATGTTTCTTCCACAAATGTTGGATCATTTGTACCTGGCGAACACAGAATTTCAGAGTTGGACTGCGTGTTCTGTGGATTGTATTTTTCAAAATGAGACGGACGAGTTGATGGTCAGAAATCTCTGATTGTTCTATTGTACAGCTATGTGCACGCCAAACAGACTCCTGTGGCATGAAGAAGTAGTCAAGTCGCGACTGGATTTCACCTTGTTTATAAGTGTATTCCCTGTCTGTCGGGTGCTGCTTTCTCCAAACATCCACCAGGTGAAATGAGTTTATGAATTTCTCCACAATGGGTCTCATCATCTGGTGCTCAGTACATCGTTTGCAAGGCGTCTTGTCAATGTACGGATTTAGAGGAACGTTGAAGTCTACTCCAACCACCAACACCCCCGCTGTTGTTTTGTACAGGACTGGTTCTGATTTGTTTAGAACATATGTTTCATTTCCAGGGTTGTACACACCCACAAGGGTATACAATTTACCATTCAGTTTACATTTCAACACTAGGTATGTTCCAAGATTATCCACATATTTTGCGAGAATTTCATCCAAAATATCTTTTCGTACCAGAACAGCAACTCCTTTGCTTTTACTTCCATATTTTGTGAATATTGTTTTCCATTGATCAGTCTCTTGAAAAACATCTGAATATGGCCCAATACGGATGGGCATCATGGGCATCATGTCTTTGTATTTCTCTCATGATACCTGTAAGTTTATTTTTAGTTCCATTAGTGTTCCAGCACACACATTTGAGGTCTTGGCCATTGGTTCTGCCTCTTTCTGGTTTTTGGGAAGTCATTTAACAGCAAATCCGCAAAAAATTATATATATATATATATACACACACACTCGCCTAACACTTTATTAGGAACACCTGTACACCTTCTCATGGTGGAGGTGGTGTAATGGTGGCACACTTTGGGCCTGTTAATAATAATATAATATCATAATATCAATAATATCATCGCTTGAATGCCATAGCCTATTTGAGTATTGTTGCTGACCATGTGCATCCCTTCATGGCCACAATTTACCCATCTTCTAATGGCTACTTGATAATGTCACAAAGAAAAAGGCTCAAACTGGTTTCATGAACATGACAATGAGTTCAGTGTTCTTCAGTAGCCTTCCCAGTCACCAGATCTGAATCCAATAGAACACCTTTGGGATGTGGTAGAACGGGAGATTCACAGCTTGAAAGTGCACCTGAAAAATCGGCAGGAATTGCGTGACGCAATCATGTCATCATGGGCCAGAATCTCAAAGGAATGTTTCCAACATCTTGTGCAATCAATGCCACAAAGAATTGAGGCTGTTTTGAGAGCAAAGGGAGGCCCTGAAATAGGGGGACTGTGTATAAAAAGTGGTGTAATTTCTGAATGGAGAAACCAATATGTACACAAATGTCACTAAACAGCAACTCCTACCTGAACTAAGTGGACTGGAAATGAAATATCAGTAAGAGTCGTTCCAATCCAAACACCTCATTGTCCCTCCCATCTACCTCTGTCAAACGCACAGGGAGGTACTGTAGAAAATGTAAATGCCAGTGTGGAAAACATTACAGTAGCCATGTAGAAAAGAAAAGAAAAATCCTGAACAGTAACGCATTTTGATGGAACTGTGTTCAATGTTACGACCAACATGTTATTGGTCATGTTTAATTCAATCAATCAAAGCCAAATATATAGTATACGGCTTTGTATTTAACGTGGATGCAGTCCGTCAATGGATTTCAGTCCGGTCTATCTGCATTCCACCTTCTCTGTACTCAGTATTTCCTGTACAGTTTTGTAATGTGCTAATCAAGATTCTAACTTCACTTAATGGGCTTGAAAATATATTTGTATAGTTGATCGCCTACATGAGACAGGTGTACATACTCTTTACTTTGAGCAACCAAAACGTTTGTCTTGTCAATTTGCACTTTAGGCATTATGTCAAATGCTGTCAGCTGGTCGATTGCCACATTCTACAGATGTTTTATAAGTCTGTCTGGCAGTGTTCAGTCCTTTGGTCTCATATGCGTCTTCGGAAACATACGCCCTATACCCACTTAACTTGGTAGGGATTTTTGCGTATACCCACCTAATTCATCAATGATGCGTATATGTAGGCCTATAGCAAATTATGTTTCTTGCGCCGTATGCAAAAACATATGCGACGCAGATCTCTCAATTTTTCCTGCACAAGGGCGATTTTTGTTTGCAGCAAGTGAACCACAATTAAATTCGTGCAGATTTGTGGACTTGTATAAAATTAGGGCAGCCAATAAAGAGAAGCGGTTCACGTGAAAGACTGCCCGTCGGCTATAGGCTGCATGCGTTGCTCCATCTCTCCTGAAACTTATTTTTCTCCTCACTGACACAACGTTTTTTGCTCGATGGCACAATGTATATATGTATCCATAGATACCATATAGCCCGTCCCGCTTCTACAATTAGGCCATTGTCTTTAGTCTTTCATAGACCTACTACAACAAATCACAAAATAATTCACTCATGTCAAAGTACCTGTGGTGCTTGTTTCAATGAATCCTAAAGAAATTAAGGGGTTATTCTGAAATATTATTATTAGAATTGTAAATAATAAACTCATGTCTCTACACATTCAAAGTACATCCATATCCACATCCATAATGTTTGTCTTATCAAAATCCTTTAACATTGACATTCATTCAGTACACTCACCCTGGCTACAGGTATAGTTCTTGTGTGGTGTGTCTCTCATCTGGCACTGACACAATCATTTAAATCCCATCACATAGGGTTATTGTGTGGGATGGGCATATGGCGGCACAAATGCAATATACAAACCAGCAAGAAAAATAATTGCCTCAACAATATTGAGTTCACTACAGTTAGAGTTGAAAGACTAGATCATGGCATGTGTATTTATTATTGTACTATCTAATCTATGGCAAACCAACACCGGACTAGAAACTTATTGCAACTGCATTGTTTATTGATTATTATGTGAGATGTTTGATCAAATATTCCATTAGTCATTTTACAATACATACAGTATTTGGAATAGTTGGTATGTTTGAGGACAATGATTAAACTAAAACGTCAAGAAAAACAAAAATGTGATGTTACAACATACATCTCATGATCTCACACACAACCAATGTCCTCTAAAGACTTTGTCTTGTTCTGTAACCCTACTGGGTGGTGTTGAAAAAACAGAAAACAATGAGTCCAACCCAAACACAGAAACAAACACTGGTGGTTACGAATGCTGAAGGGTATAAATGTCTACGTATGTAATACAACAGACTGAACAATGCATCAAGGAGGGTATAAGCCATGTGCAATGTTGGTGTTGTGTTTTTAGTTAGTGTACATTCCTTTTCTGGCATACGTTGTCTAGTGCTAAGATGGAACTACACCTCAAGGAAAACCGAAGTGTGTGATGTCACAGTCATGCTAAAATGGTCAATGGAATGCTAGAAGACAATGTCTAGTGCTATAGTAAAACGACACTGTAAGGCAAACAAAGGTGTGACGTTAAAACACAATTCTCATGATTAGCTGATGACACACAACCTGTAAGGACCTCGTCTTTATACTCACTGTCCTTCACTGTCACTCATTATTCCTATCACCTAATGCAGTGATTCACAACCTGGGGGTCGGCTACATTTGAGGCAATATACAAAGAAATGCAAAAAAAAAAACTACTGGACCAACCAGTGTTCTTAACCTCACAAACATGCTGAAGAGTATCATTGTCTTACAGACTGAACACTGGTCACTGTGTCATGGAGGATTAGACTAGTGTACAGTGTACTGTAGCCATGTGAATGCTGACATCTTGGCGTTTCCAGGCATCTACTGTAGGATGTTGTTCAGACGACATGAAATGATTGGATACCTACACAAAGCATGCTTTTATTTCTACCTTTGGAAATATGTTTGTCAATGCTTTCATTTTTTTCTATTCACACACCATGACATTTGTTTGCAAAGGTAAGAACATTTATTCACAAATCTTTAGCCATATTTACTAATCATTTTGTATGTATTAAATAATGGTTTACAAGTACAAATCAATAAGCATTTGCATGTGGATAGTAAACAGTAAATAGTATATTTGTGCTTAGTGTTTTGTGTTCAGATCATGGTACACATTTGTGAGTTTACAATAATATTGGCATTTATCTATCTCCATATTAGCCATTTAAAGGCCCAAAACCTTAATTTGCCCTCAATGTTGGCTACTGTACTCTCCATTTCCATTTGGATCTGAAAGTACTGCCTGTAAGCTGTATGAAAGCAGCTTCCAAGTTCTTCTGATACAGGAGCACAACATCAAACATTTTCATAAACATTTGAGCGGAAGGATGAACAGTTCACTATCACCACATCCAAATAAAGACAGACAACTTCCAAGTTAAAATGTTTATTTCAGGGGTAAAATAATTCATAAATATTGAGCAGCTGATTGGTACAATAATTGACATGGAAACGAAGGTCTGGGGTTCTAATTTGACAGTGCTAATATGTTTAAAATCATCCAAATGACTCATATATGCAGCAGAATTGATCAAAGAGCTCCTTTTACAATGTCCATGAGAACTCTACCTTAATCTACGTCGGTTTAGAGTAAGGAATGCATACATACACATGAAACAACTAACATGGTACATCCAAGGTATCCAAAACATGTTTTGAATCAAGTGCCACATTGAGTATTTGAAATCAGTCATCCATTTTGGAAACATCCATTTTGGAAACATGTCTTTGGCACAGTCAAAATGCCGCCCACTTTCATGCTTAAACTCCAATACAGTATAAACCACATCTTGGACAGGTGAAGTGATTCTAGAAACTTTAAAAAAAACTGTACATTTCATTTTTCTCTTCCTAATGTGAAAACATGTTCGTTTATTTGAAGGAGAAGACAAACTACTTATTACTTTTAGCTATTTATTTATATGTCAAAATTCTAGGCTTGTACAAGGACCACTTTTGGCGAAGAAAATCACAGTCAGCAAGCTGTTAATCTGTAACCAAACCTCCAAAAATGGATGCATTCAAACAGTCAAACAAAGCATTTACAGTAAACAAAGTGATTGTGATTGGCTATTTGGTTGGGGAGGACCGTGGTTTAGACTTGGCTCCATCCCTTGTTGTTCACAGGCTGGTCACACGATTCGTCCCATCTGTGGAGTCAGCACCCTGTTAGAGATAAGATACCTACTCTGGTATGTCCTCCCTAGCCTGGTACTTTTCCACTATAGCTCTTTGTGTAAGCGTGTGTTGCAACATCTTTCTTGATGACCTGGCTTAACCTCTCCATGTATTAATCCAACATACTATGGGACTAATGCTTGATTCATCTCTCATTTATCAACAGGCCATCACATTAGTAAATTTAGCACACTGCAGTAATGTATTTTTATTATAGCAATAATAAACTGTTTTTTTGTTTGTTTTGTTTTTAAATCTAACACTAAACATCGGACCGGGTTGGTCACACAAACGCTGCCTGGAATAACAACACATAATACAGACGCAGCGATAGAAAGGTTTCCAAACAGGCCGTGAAGAACATGCGACAGCCTTTGACAGTGGGTGACAACAGTGGGGTAGTAGAGTGCGTGTGATGATATTGTATTTACACATGTTAGAAAATAGTCTTTATTTATCCACGGGAGGTGTGTTAATCCATCTCCAACCATCATCATCTCTTCTAATAATAATAATGTAATATTGATACATGACGTGTATCATCAACACTTTTCAAAAATGCGTTACCATGTGACCTCTAGAAATAGAACACTAGCAGCCTTCTATGTTTGATCCAGCGCTCCGCAGCAACACACCTCTGATGATGTTGACATTGACTAGACCCAGCTGGTCTTCTGAGCGCTAGCATTACTACGCCATTAGCATTAGCAACGAAAGGTACTGAGAAACGCCTCGGTGTTTTTCAGGTTTGCCTGCGGGAGTGCGTGGACTGCGGACTGCCGTTTCTACGACAGGTTGTTGTTCCTGTTTTCTTTTTGAGAGGACAGCGACTTCGAAGCAGGTATGCCACGATTAATTACATTGTACAGTTGACACAGTCAACAAATGCATCTGTGTAATGGCATGAGTCAAAATCATCACCTGCTTCTCCCGCCTCAGATGCCGAGCCTCTGTCCTCCTCCTCCGCAGCGGAGGGCCTTGTTGCAGCCGGTAGTTGAGGCTGGCTTGAAGGGTCCGAGAGAAACTTGTGAAAAGCCCCTTTCTGTCGTTTTCTGTCCTCCTCTATATTCTTCCTTTTTTTTCTTTTTTTACTATTTGCTGCACCCAAAGCATTTTGAAAATATGAATGTAAATGTATATGAAAAGATGTGTTGCTGTTGCTAGCTGATGACCGTTATCTCCACCGAAAATATTTTTCCCGCCTATTGGCGCTAATTTAACGTTGTACATGTTTTTAAAAAATAAATGAATAAATAAATAGATGAACATTGATTTGAAGTTTAAAATCGGATTTGTATATATATTTTATAAGTATTTTAAAATATATGTTTAACATTATTTTGGCAGTTGATGTTCTTACTGCTCGCTGTCTGGGCCCCCTAGTGGCGAGAGGGCCGTAGGCAAGCTGCCTAGTCTGCCTATGCCTAGATACGGCCCTGGGCATGACTCTTAGTCCGTCAGTAGCAATGGTGGTAGCATTGTTAGCTCTAGCTTGAACTAGCTAGCTTGCTCGTCACCTACATGCATGTTCGACTATCTAACAATCGTTCAGATATGGTCCAACTATTGTCACATACCCTCTCCGAAGTCGCTGCCGTCGCTTCCCTCTTCAGGATCGATCGCGGACCCAGCAAAAAAGAAAACACGGACGTAAAAACGGCAGGCCGCAGTCCAAACCTGAAAAACACTGAGGCATTTTTCAGTCCGTTTTGCTGCGAAAATCAGCTGGTTTGTGTCGATGTAATCATCAACTGAAGTTTGTTGTTATCATAGAATGTTGCTAATGTTCTATATTGAAAGGTTGCATAGCAACACACCGTTTTGAAAATAACATGACATATATCAATCACTTTTCAAAAAATGCGTTACCATGTGACCTCTAGAAATAGAACATGAGCAGCATTCTATGGAATGGTTGATTCAGCGCTACGCAGCGACACACTTCTGTTGATGTTTACATTGACGAGACCCCGCTGGTTTTCTGACAGCTAGCATTACTAAGCCATTAGCATTAGCATGACTAAGCCATTAGCATTAGCGTTACTAATCCATTAGCATGAGCAACGAAAGGTACTGAGTTACGTTTAACTGTAGGCTGAGATTATACAAATTATCCTATAACATCACTTTAATTGTCAATAAACTCATGAATCCTCATTACTCATAAATCCTTTGGTATTTCCTTTCAAACCCTTCCTGTAAGTCCCTTTCACATGTCAAGAAGAAACTTACTGTAAGTAATGATAAAATGCTATAGGTAGCTGTGATTGAAATAGAAAAATACGTTCCAGAAGAAACTTTGTAGGCTTGAAACATCTTATTTTGGTAGTGGAAAAGTTTAGAAATGCGTCAATAAATAGATCGATTTGCTGGATAGTAATAAAAATAATTTATTCAGCTGTAATTGCAGAATAGTTAAGGGGTTTTGTGTAAAAAACAAACAAATGTGGTTCCCAATGCCTTTAGGATGAGGATCCAATGGGGTCTCCCTGTGCAGGTTTGGACCCCGTTCTCAGCGCAGACGCAACTGTGTCCCTATTTATGTACAAGATGTCGGCCCACCTTTGGAAACCTGATATAAAAAATGTTTTAACTTTTTTTATCCATTTAGTTTATACCATTTACGAATCTGACAATACGCTTGTAAAGTGGAACGTCACTGGAGACACCCAAACAAGCGCGCACCGCTGTAACACTGACATGATAATGCAGATATTTGGCTGTCAAACTAGATACCACTGTAATTAAATTGACACGTGTTAATTATTTCGCTTTCCCCATCATCCCAGAAACGGAGACGGCGTGAAACATTGTGCAGGTTTTTCAACTATATTAGCGACTGGGCACGGTACCTCTACCAGTACAATGTATGGATGTATGGAATGTCAAATAGAAAATATGATATCACGCTCAATAAATAGGTCGAATAGCTTTATTGATGAGTGTCTTAGAGAGCTTTTAACAGTACAAACTTTCTATATTTGTCCCCAGACAGCTTCGTTGTCATGGTGTTCTTTGATTATGATACAATCACCTTTCGTCATTATGACGTCAAGTGGTCAGGATCAAGATTTAGTCGTCAGTTGCGGTCAATTTAAACATTACAGTGTTTGTCACAGTGTACACTGTTGATACTAGTTGCAAACTATTAGCTTATTGGTGTCTTATTTAGTGATTTTTCTTTGCAATGGATGAAAGCCCACGTGCTTCACTTCAGTCTCTTACTCTAGACAATCTCTCTGAAGAAATGTCTCAACTTGTCCAGGAGGTGAGTGACCTCACTGGGCTCTTGGTGAGCGAAGTCCTGGACTCCTCAACTACCTTGAACAGACCAAGGCCTTCTGTTGATCAATTACTGGCCTCTGTAATCTCCCTGAGCGCACCACCTCTGCCCAGAGAGGCCTGGGATACCAATGATAAGGAGGCTGAGGACCCTGAGATCCTAAGCCAGTCCTCCTCTGTGGACATATCCTGGCCCTTCGCCGTCTACCCTCGATGTGAGGAAAGAATGCCTGTGTTGGAGAAGTACCCCACCAGCCTTATTGTGAGGAAGGTATCTAAGAACAGGGCCAGATCTTCCCTGTCAGCGGGATCAGGCTGCTCTGAGCAGACCCTGCCCAGTATCCAGGAAGAGGAGGAGACTCATGTGTTCTCCCTCATTGGGAAAGCTGTCCCTGAGAAGACGGCCATGGAAATGGCTGTGGTGGAAGACATGGCTAGTAACACCAAAGAGAAGACCTCCCTCTGGAGGAGGCTGAGAAGTTTCTGCAGTCTGTGGAAGAGGGGGAGGGCTGCAACTTCAGATAAGAAGACCAAGGTGGTGCAGGAGTGCAAGAAGGTGAAATAGTCACTCTACTCATCAAGTCACTGATGTTGAGATACTGTGTATCATGTCTCTCTTTTATAATCTCTCTTCCCTTCTTCTATAGTCTCTGTTCGTTTTACAGGAGGAGGAGGAGGAGGACACAGAGGAGACACATGGATGCTGTTTCCCTTACATGGATTTCATCAAATTGCTTAAGAGATGATGTTCTTATTCTTCTTCAAAATGTTCCTAATAAAAAGCATAAACATTTAGACCCACAGTGTCGACAATAGTTTCCTTGGGTCAGAGGCAGAGGATTGAATTTTGGAATGGTAGTAATCTATTTAGTTATTCAACAGACAATTTCTTCCAATAACTTACAGTCTGTAAACACAATAAAGGGGATGGACAACAACATAGATACAACCAATACAGTTCTAGCAAGTCACAAGGCAAGGTGGTGACAGTCTATTCTCTTGCCCTTGGTTCTTTGATGCCCTGCAGAGTGTAACAAATGGCCACAGGAATAGATTGGTTTTACTTTATTATGAATTAGATTTCAGAAAACAAAACATTCATTTAATCCACTTTTAATCATGGCATACTCAGATACTGTAAGTGGCAGAATACTCACCATTTCTAAAACATTAAAACATTACCGCGCAATTCTCTACCCCCGCTTGAAATGAAACCATTCCGTAACAACTGCCCTAGCAACCAAATAAAGAACAAGTTGAACCGAAAATGTCAAATTGAGCGCTACACCCAACACACTTGCTTCACCCTAATTAGGATACTCCAAGAGGAAATAAGGGGTGTTTGCCCGTTTTTTATTCCCGACCTTGATTTTTATAAAATATTTCGATGTAACTTTATTGATGATGAATATTTATATTAATATTATTATTGTTATAGGTGTGTCTTTTTAACAAGTAATGTACATTTAAAAAAAATTGTCAGGGCTGAGGCTCTAACACGCCCTGTCCCAAATTTGGATCAATCTGTTGTGAGACACAAATTACCTATCATCAAAACAATGAAATCAGTCATTCTTACCATAATATCAATTTCCTACAAAGATAATCTGAATATGTACAATTGTACTCATGGTCGAGAGTGTCAATACAGTAATGTTATTCTTTCGCTCCAATGCCAATGGACAGGTATGGCATCATGTCCTCGTCCACTCCAGATTCACGGAAGATGTCAAAAGCGTAGAAATAAATCTGATAGATAAAGATAGTAGAGAAATGTAGGGGTCAATGTATTCATCTTGCCAGCAACACTGTTATAATTAAGGGTGTAACAAAAGAGTGATGTTCACAGTAGTAAATAGAGAAGAAGAGAGAGAGAGAGAGAGAGGTGAATGACTTAACTCACATCACCACCATCCCATCTTTAATAGGGAATATATTTTTGTCAGCCCCTGTCAAACAGCTCTTTGTCATTGTTCTGTGAACATTGTGTCATTTATAAATCTTCAGTGATTGGTCAGATGAGCTCTTCAATATCTTGTACCTATGGTAATCCAGTGCACATCGCTAGATCTGGAGTGGAGAAGGCGGTCAAAGTTTACACAGGTATTTGGTGTGTGAGAGCCCGGGAAGTTTTCTTCCTCCTCTTTAATAAGAGAGAGAGATGTGGTTTTACACCGTCTTGCACAGTATCTGTTGGCTAGCTTACATGTAATACTGAAAGTAGAAACTCATGCTTTTACAACTTTGTGTGTGTTTCCATTTAACAGTTTTATTCCAGTCCTTGAACTTCAATTTCCCTACTATTTCTTCTCTTACTGCCTCTGGTCTCCCCAATTTGCTCCACTTTTTTTTTATTTTATTTTTTTATCTCTCCCAGTGATTTCAGTCACACGTTTCTGTCACATAGACTGGTGGCTCTAGTTTGACAAACTATATCTCTCTAAAGCAGGGGTCACCAAACATTTTGAACCTGAGAGCTACTTCAAGGGTACCGAGTAATACGAAGGGCTATTTGTTTGATACATACTTCCCACATTGTGCCGCTTTGCCGTCGCCAGTTACCACGCAAATGAGACATACACCCTTGTCTTTCACTATCGTAAAAAATAACTCTCCCTCCCAATCATTGTGAAAATGTTTTCTTTCGCTTTTCCGTGTTTTTCTTCATTTTGGGGATAAAACCCGCATCTAGCTCCCCATTTTAGCTGCACTCGCTAGCTTGTCTCAAAGAGTGCGCGCGATATTGAACTTTCCAGACAGAGTTCAGAGGTCAGAGTTCATAAAACATTTTTGTTTTTAAAAATGTATATTCAATATCGTCATTGCCATCAAATCTACATCAATGCAAGTGTTATTGATTCAAAAAGAACATCAACACAATTAAATACAAATTTAATTTAGAAAGAGCTCCAAGGTGACTGGTGCTATTTTTAGAACATGTGCCCGCCAGGTGCCCACGGGCACCGTGTTGGCTACCCCTGCTCTAAAGGATAGTTTTAGTGTAGTTCAACTTTTTTCCTTGTAAAGTGTTACGAACCCCCCCAGATACTACGTCTAGGAATATAAAACGGGGGAGAAACGTAACATACAGTGTCTGTATATGCTGCTGAGAACTGCTGGTGCGGTGGTAGTGCAACACACACAACGACTGAGTAAAATGGCAAACAAGACAGATTTATTATCAATACATACAACAAACAACCAGACAACACGGGGGAAACATAGAGAGGGAACTATGGGGAGGACGCCAGACCCCAAAATACATGAGGTGGCGCCCGCCTGGGGAAACTAACCTAATGTATATAACACAACCAAACCTGCGTGATGGAGGTGGAAGTAGTGATGGCAGTTTGACACTGAAGCTTCGATACGTGCTTCAAACACTGACCAACAATTTTATCGAAGCACTGCTTCAAAGCTTGCTTTGGTGCGAAAAAAATCACGTGACATATGACGTCCGAAGCAGCAACTGCTTCGTTGCCTGAATGAATCACCTGACTGGTTCGCGGTCCAATCAGGTGATTCACTGGCACTGCCTCGTCTCGATTCTGACAGGTGATAGGTTGCGACAGTTTTGAATTTGAGTGCCTCAACACTTTATAACCGCTCTAAACAATGCACAATTTGTGGATTGTCGTAGTAGGTGCGTTGTTGCTGTTGCGTTTGTATTCTCTGAGTGTTCTTCTTGTAATCTTTGAGTGTTCCCCATCCCACATAATCACCCCCTGCCATAGTTACACAAACACACCCAACCTATGCCATATTTTCCCCAGCACTCTCTCCTCAATAACACAATACACACATTCATCAATCTTTATTTGTAAATAGAACATGATATTCAGTCTTAGTGTGTGTGTGCATCAAAGAATTTCATCAAAGCAAAGATACTGTAGCGAACGGCGGAGTAGAGCAGCTTGCCTTAAGCGGGTATCGAACTCGCAATCTTTCGCTTCCAAACCGGCCGCGCTAGCCACAACACCAAGAGCGGTAACTCCCTTGGCGGAATTGCTAACGGGCCTTTCACAGGGTCGTTACAATACTTTAAATCCAAGGGTGACCAAAGCAAAGATGCTTCAGAACAAAAGATCTTTTCTACAAAAGTAAAGTAGTTTCTCCAACACTGCTCATTGAGGTGTGTGTGTGTGTGTGTGTGTGTGTGTGTGTTCGTGCGTGCGTGTAATTAAAAGCCTCCTGTCCACCAACTAGCCTGCCTAATTTGACTGCAGCCTTGCACTTCGCCAGGAGAGGTCACTGTAACTGAAGCTTCGAGTAATGAACCCATTTTCGAAACAATTGGCTCAAGTGGTTCAGTGCTTCACAAAAGCTTCATTTGCCCATCACTAGGTGGAAGCCCATGGGCGTCTTACCTGCCTAACTCGCCCTCCCCTGGGGCAAACTACAGGTGTAGCAGCGAACACAATGGTAGGACAGACACTTACAAGAACAGTAGAATACTATGATATACCAAATGACAGAACAACCGCTAACCGATGCTACCACACCCCTCCCTTTCTGAAGAGTGCGCGGGAGTTTTAAACGGAGACGGACGATGGTCTAATTGGTTGATGGATGACCGCCAGATAAACCCATTGGTCGAAGGACAACAGGGGGAGTGACGGACGAAACGATGATTGACAGGGGGATGAACCAATACCTGGGAGAGAGACAGAGGGACAAACGAACAGAAAAACGACACCACACGCACACAAATGTGGGGGACGTAACATAAAGTAATTGGTAATGTAGTTAAATATATTTTCAGAGTAGGTTCCACAACACTGCTAATAGAGGCACTTTAAATATGTATGGTTACCTTGGTAATGATATCCAAATTGCTCCAACTGAATGATTATGGTGAGATGTTAAATTTGACTCATTAGTAAGACATTAGTCAAGAGTAGTGATAATTCCCAATAATACCAAATAGCTAATAGACAATCAGTCTTTGTATGACACCCCTCATGTTTGAAACTCAGTTGATATGTTTACTAGAAGTGTAGTCAAGTACAGTGGTGGTAAAAATCATGTTTAGCCTTGGAAAATAGTTTGTATACAGTCCATTATGTGTTCCCTATGCAATCTAGGCTAGGCACTTTTAACTGTTGTGCCACAGTAAAAGGTCAATAATTGTTCGTATGACATCCCTCATGGTTGAAACTCAGTTGATGTATACTACAAGTGTTGTGGAGTTACAATGGTAGTAAAAATCATGTTTAGCCTTGCAGAGTATTTTGTACACAGTCCAGTTTATACAAATATAATAGGCATGTGTAAAAGGGTTAGTGTAATTGCACCAATATGTACATTTTAAAGATCAAAAATACTTTTTCACAATTGTATATACTTTCTGTTTGGTAATTTGTCCTTATTTCAGCAAAAATAAGAGAAAATATTGTGATCCCATCACTTTCCATTCATCTTTTAACTCAGGGTCAGATGACTGTCACCTACTTTGAAAAGAAGGTTGATGACATTAGCAGCTCCTTCTCTCAACCTCTCGCCAACACTGCTACCACTCCTCCCAAACCCACTGCGCTACATTCACTCTTTGGTTTATCAGCTCTTTCCCCCCTCTCCCCTGATGATATACTAAAACTGGTTACATCCAAGCAGGCAACCACCTGCCCTCTCGATCCTATACCCTCACCCTTTCTCCAATCCATTTCCAAACATCGCCTTCCGTTCCTTACCACCATAATCAATTCCTCTTTATCCACAGGATCTGTCTTTAAGACAGCCACAGTCAAGCCTCTTCTCAAGAAACCAACTCTTGACCCGTCTGCTGTCCATAACTACAGACCGGTATCCCTTTTTTCCATCTTATCTAAAACCATAGAACGTGCTGTCTTCAACCAACTGTCTCACTATCTCCTTCAGAACAACCTCCTTGACCCTCACCAATCCGGCTTTAAGGCTGGGCACTCTACTGAGACTGCTCTCCTTGCTGTCACGGAGGCCCTCCACTCTGGTCGAGCTTCCTCCCTCTCCTCTGTTCTCATTCTTCTGGACCTGTGCGCTGCAATCGACACAATAAACCGCCAGATCCTTCTTTCCCCCCTCTCAGTACTGGGCATCTCTGGCTCTGCACTCTCCTGGTTTGCATCCTACCTGGCCAATTGTTCTTACCAGGTGATGTGGAGAGGGTCGCTGTCCTCTTCACGCGCCCTCACCACTGGGGTCCCCCAGGGCTCTATCCTAAGGCCCGGCCCTTACTGTTCTCCCTCTATACCAAGTCTCTTGTCTCGCATGGTTTCTCCTATCACTGCTACGCAGATGACACTCAACTCTTTCTCTCTTCCTCCCCTCTGACTCACAGGTGGCAACACATGTCTCTGCGTGTCTTGCAGACATTTCTGCTTGGATGTCAGCCCACCACCTCAAGCTCAACCTTAACAAGACTGAGCTGCTCTTCCTCTCTTGGAAAGTTTTTCAGTTGGCCAGCAGGTGGCGTCTTCCCCCTCTATCACCACACCACTGCCTGATGAGGTTATGGAGGATGGAGGTCTGGTCCTGCCAGTCATGAAGATGTTCATTCTGCCAGCAGATGGTAATATTTGGACTGCACTGTGCATGTGGGGCTACACTGTGAGATAGTGTCAACGATGGCAAAGTTTATAAAGACTACAAATTGTAGCAGGTTGATAATGTTAGATGAGAAAGTCTGAATAAAGTGTTCACATACCTTTCTTGTTTTGTTTGTTGATGTGTTCAACTTCACTGTACTTCCCCTCTTCATGTCCTCCATTTGACTTTATGATCTCATGATGCCTTCTTTCACAGTAGACTAGATTGCACTCGATTATACTATGATATATACTAAAAAAGTTATTTTGTCAATATCTAGTCATCATTTTTTCATCAAAATCATATTTGACTTACAAGAGGACGAAAATATACACATACTGTATATTGTTTTGTGGGACTTCCGGTCAGCGCGAGTATGGTGTAGACGCGTATTCTCGTTTGTCCCACCGACTTTATAAAATCTTAGACTTTAGCCCCCCTTTTACACATCTTTATCACGAAAAAACGAGTAAAGACAACTCCTAATCACGGACCACATTAGAGGATGACTTCAAAAGCTACCAGAAGTACTAAAAAGGACGAAACCTCTACTAAAGATATCGCCGCAGCTAGCCACGTGGATATGGAAGCCATAGCCGCCATGCTACGAGAACACAGAACAGCCCTTTCGACTGACTTCAAGACTGCCTTCTCAATACTTGAGGCAAAACTGGACTCAATGCAATCCAAAGTAGACGACCAGGATAGACGAGTGCTATCTCTTGAGACCAATGCCAACTCAGTCAGCGATAGCATCAGTGCCCTTGAAACCAACTGCGCAGCACTAGCCGACGCCAATGCAAAATTACAAGCTAAACTGCTAGATCTGGAAAGCCGCAGCAGGCGCAACAATATACGCATCATAGGCTTACCGGAGTCAGTAGAGGGCACCCATCCCACCGAATTCTTTACCGGGCTCTTGGTGGAGGTACTCGGGGACCAAATCCTAGATTCACCGCCGGAATTAGACCGGGCCCATCGATCCCTTGCAGCCAAACCAACAGCAGGAGCGAAGCCTCGGTCCGTCGTCATCTGCTTCCACAGGTTCCAGACCCGCGACCTCGTCATTCGTGAATCCCGCAAAATGAGAGGCAAACTCCAGTACCGCGGCAACCCAATCCACATCTTTGAGGACTACAGTCCAGACGTGTTGAACCAGCGAGCTGAATATCGAGAAGTCATGAAGGAACTGTACAACCTGGGCCTCAGACCAGCTCTACACTACCCAGCCAAGCTGTTTGTCACACCTAAGGACGGCGGCAAGAAGAAACGGCTCTTCTCCGTCAAGGAAGCACAGGAGTTTGCGTCTTCAAATCACACTCCGTAACACCGACCGCTCTGATACAGGTTACAGCACTGAACAGTCTACCTCGACTGAAGAGATCTACGTAGCCCTTGGGCGCTGTAGCCTACTCGGGGCCCGTCAACATGCCGTGAGTTGGATATTCAGCTGTGGAGCAGATTAGCTCTGTAGGCTAGGCAGCTAACCGTCTATCCTAAACGGATCATTTGTATTTTTGTTCTGTTCTTCCGTATGTTCTATTAATTAAGTGGCTACGTTCTGTGAGTATAAGTCGTTCTGTGAGTATAAGTCGTTCTGTGAGTATAAGTCGTTCTGTGATAATAAGTCGTTCTGTGAGTATAAGTCGTTCTGTGAGTATAAGACGCCACCATAGCCTTATATGCAATTGTCATTAACTTGCTCAAACGAACTTGTAGGCACCTTAACCTGTTGGATGGCAATACTCATTATATTTTCTGTGTTGTATATTACAAAATGTTCACCTTGTATATTACATTCCTCAAAAGGTTAGCCCGTATATAGCCTATGTTCTCATTTTCCCCTCAGGATTTCATTATTACCTTGCACAAACGAACTCGTAGGCACTTTGGCCTGTTTGATGGCAATACTCGTTATATATTTGTGTTGTATATTTATAATGTTTATAAATATATGTATGTAAGTTAAGGGGCATTCTCTTTAGTTCGGTGGGCCGTGAGTTTTAGACAAGGAGCCCAAGAGATGCTTTCCAGTACAAGGAGCTGCCCTTCTGGTAGTCTCCAGGCTAGGGACGGGTGGGGGGTGGGTTTATTGTTTATGTTTATTATTTTTCTTTTGCCAGCTTATTCTAGTTTTCTCCGCGACAACAATTATCTACCCTGCTTTACAAACATAGACAATGACACAGAACACTAATTTAACTCAAGTGCAAAGAGGAGGTTACAAGTTTGTGAGCTGGAACGTAAGAGGATTGGGTCACGTCATGAAGAGGGCCAAAGTATTTGCTCACCTGAAATCTTTATCGGTGGACATAATGTTTCTACAAGAAACACACATAAAGCACGTCGCTAAGGGGAGACTCAAGGTTAGTTGGGTTGACCAATTATATCAATCGACCTTTAGCGCTAAGGCGCGAGGGGTGGCAATCTTGATCAGGAAAAATGTTCCCTTCGTTCACAATTCCACAATGAGCGATCCAAATGGTAGATTCCTCATAGTAGCTGGCGTTTTAAACTCTGTCCCTATAACATTAGTGAACCTGTATGCCCCCAATTTCGATGACCCATCATTCTTTCAAAAGGTCTTCAATGCGATCCCCAACATCGCAGAGACTAACATTCTAATTGGGGGTGACTTTAACTGCGTCTTGGACCCTCTGTTAGATAAGCAGTCGTCAAAATCTCTCCAGCAATCCAACTCCAGTATCCGTCTCAATACGTTGATAAATAACCTCAATCTAGTTGATATATGGAGACTTACACACCCCACAGTTAGAGATTTCTCCTTTTATTCTCCAGTCCATAAGTCTTACTCGCGCATTGATTACTTCCTGCTAGACTCCAAACTGCTATCATCTGTCAAAGCTGTATCCTATCATCCCATTATCATATCTGATCACTCAATACTTTCCATGGAACTGAATATTGGGGAGCCCAGAGCTGGAGGCCGCCAATGGCGCTTTGATCCTACACTTCTACTCGATGAGGAGTTCACTAGGTTCTTGCAAGAACAGATCTCCCTCTTTATCTCGGAGAATGACACCGGAGATGTTAATGACTCCATATTATGGGAATCCCTAAAGGCGGTGATCAGAGGTCACATAATAGCATTTGCCTCTAATAAAAGGAAAAGGGAGAACAGTAGATTGAAAGATATAGAACGAGACCTTTCTACTCAGGAACATCTGTTTAAGAACCATCCAGATGATGCTACTCTTGAGTCAATCACCAACCTAAAACATGAACACAATACCATCTTGTCACAAAGAGTAGCCGCACTGCTTGCTAGGACGCAACAAAAATACTTTGAGTTGGGTGACAAACCCCATAGTTTACTTGCAAGGCAGCTGAGACACACACAAGCCACTCGTGCTATCCATAAAATAAGGGACAGAAAAGGTAAACCTATAACAGACCCGGTTGAGTTAAACAAATGTTTCGCACAATTCTATGAGGAGCTATATCAATCCAAATGTAAAACAACGGACCCCCACCTAGTGAACCAATTCTTGATCAACAGCCAACTCCCCACACTCGACGAAGAAGCAGCAAAGACATTGGACTCCGATATAACATTGGATGAGATTAAAACAGCTATCTCTCAATTTCCTAATAACAAAGCCCCTGGCCCTGACGGGTTCATCATTGAATTCTACAAAAAATACCTACCAAGCCTGGCCCCATTACTTTTACGAATGTTCATACATTCAAAAGAAACCTCTGTGCTACCCAATACACTATACATGGCAAACATTGCTCTGATCCTAAAGAAAGACAGAGATCCACTGGAAATGTCATCCTACCGTCCTATATCACTTCTCCAAATGGAGACTAAAGTGTTGAGCAAAGTGCTAGCAAATAGATTATGCAAATACATAGCCAAATTAATACATCCTGACCAAACTGGTTTTGTCCCGGGCCGACACATATATTTCAACTTACGCCGACTCTTCAACATCATGTATCATAACCACACAGACGAGGCCATAGTAATAGCCTTGGATGCCGAAAAAGCTTTCGATTACATAGAATGGAAATACATGTTGTCCACCTTAAAACACTTTGGTTTTGGTAAAGGGTTTATTAACTGGATTGAAATCATATATGCTCATCCTCAAGCATCAATTATTACTAATTGTGAGGTTTCGCAACCCTTCCATCTTCAGAGAGGCGTGCGCCAAGGGTGCTCCTGTTCACCTTATCTCTTCAACCTAGCCATTGAGGTTCTAGCCAGTCAAATTAGAGCGAATCAGGAGATTGCCCCAATTCGCATCCACAACACAGTTAACAGTCTGTCTCTATTCGCTGACGACATCACATTATTTCTGTCGCACCCTAAAACATCCGTCCCACCATTATTACGTTTAATAGACACTTTTGGAAGCTTTTCTGGATACAAGATAAACTGGGAGAAGAGCGAACTGATGCCCATATCAGACAAAATAGACCTAGGTTTCCTACAAACCACTCCCTTTAAATTGTCAATGGACCAATTCAAAACTTTAGGTATAATCGCCACACGTGAACACGGGAAACTCCTGAAAAGTAACTGGGAACCCAAGATGCATCAGCTAAAGCAGAATATTGAATTTTGGAATACATTACCTATCTCACTGGTTGGCCGCATTAATGCCATAAAATTGGTTGCCCTCCCACGTTTCTTATACATTTTTCAATCCATCCCTGTATTTATCCCCCTCTCCTATTTTAAGAAGTTGGACTCCATCTTATCATCTTTTATTTGGAACAACAAAACGGCCAGAATATCTAAAAAACATCTATGTAAATCCAAAACAGAAGGTGGCTTCGGTTTACCGCAATTTAAATTGTACTACTGGGCAGCCAATCTGAATGCACTTTCCTACTGGCGCAGCTGCCTGCCGACAGTCCACACTCATGAGAGCAGACCCTCGTGGCTCCAACTTGAACTAGCCACATGCAATCGTACTTCCCTCCCTGCAATACTCAATAACCCAGTCAGGACAAAGATCCCAACCTACATAAACAACCCTATCATTCTTCACTCCTTAAAGATATGGAAACAAATCCAATCTTTCCTTAAACTCCCTAAGGTCTACTTGGACAGCCCAATCTGCCACAACCATGCCTTTCCCCCTGCACTGGCTGACCCAATCTTTTCCATCTGGAAGGACAGAAATATTGCCACAATAAGGGACATGTATGTTGATGGGTACCTTGCTTCTTTCCAACAACTGCAACAGACTTACGCTCTCCCGACATCACACTTCTTTAGATACCTACAGGTTAGGAATTTTATTAGGATCCATCTACCACACTTTGAACAAATGCCCAAACATAACACACTAGACAGCATCCTTCGACATACACCAGGCATCAAAGGTTCAGTCTCTTTTCTGTATGACACTCTGCAGGCGAACGTAGTGATCTCCAATGTTAAACTGAAAGCCGACTGGGAACAGGAACTCGCTATTGAAATAACTGAGGAAGTCTGGGAGGCAATACTCGAGAGAATACATCATAGCTCTATAAATGCAAGACACTCCCTAATACAATTCAAGGTAGTTCACAGACTCCATTATTCAAAGTCAAGGCTACACTCCATCTATCCCAATGTCTCCCCCTTGTGCGACAAATGCAAACAAGGGACTGGAACTCTCACCCACCAGCTCTGGTCCTGCCCAAAACTAAATTCCTATTGGACCCTTATATTTGACTACATAGCAAAGGCATTCAATAAATCTATCAATCCTGACCCTCTACTTGCTATCTTTGGATCAGTGGTAGTTAACACATCCATCAACAGACATGAGAAGCAAGCCATCTCTCTCTGTACACTGTTGGCCAAACGCCTTATCTTACAACAGTGGAAGTCAGAGACTAGCCCACTATTCCGGCAGTGGCTTAGGGAGCTGGGGAACGTGCTCCATATGGAGAGGCTCCGCTATAAACTCACCAGCAGAGATTCCATCTTCCTGAAAACATGGCAACCCCTACTAGACAAATGGGCAGCCGCCTGTGATAAGGATCCTCCGTAGCCTCTCATCCGAAACACTTGAATGCATACACAACACGATTACATTTTAGTTATCACAATATACTGTTGTACACTCTGTAGGCCGTTAACGTTGCCATCATAATTTATATTATTAGCCGGTGCTAACTCAATGAATACCTCTGTTCCTTTTATTTCACTCTCAATTTCACTTTCAACTTCCTCTTGCTACTTTCGTTTTTATTGTTATTATATTACTATGCTTTCATATTTGCGGTGTACATCTGTGTATAAGAGTGTGTGCGTGTATTATGTGTGTATGTGTATGTATGTAAGTGTGTGTATGTATGTACATATATACGTACTACTCTTCTTTTACCTGAATCTTGTCTAGTACACTAAGCTTACTTGTCATGTTTTAGTTTCTACTTTTATGCTGGCTTTTATTTATTTATTTTATTATTATTATTATTATTATTATTATTATTATTTTTATCTATTTTTTTTTTTTTTTTCTTGTGGGTGGGGGGGAGGGGGGGGCCTTGGGGCCCTGTGTTGTTTTTGTTGTTGTTGTTAAAATTTAGAAAACCTGAAGGAGGACCAGTGTATCTTAATCCTGTACAACCCCTATGTTTCCTTCAATAAATATATATATAAAAAAAAAAAATGAATGTTTTGTTTTCTGAAATCTAATTCGTAATAAAGTAAAACCAATCTATTCCTGTGGCCATTTGTTACACTCTGCAGGGCATCAAAGAACCAAGGGCAAGAGAATAGACTGTCACCACCTTGCGGAATTGTAACTATTGGATCAATGATTGTTTATCTATGTTGTTGTCCATCCCCTTTATTGTGTTTACAGACTGTAAGTTATTGGAAGAAATTGTCTGTTGAATAACAAAATAGATTACTACCATTCCGAAATTCAATCCTCTGCCTCTGACCCAAGGAAACTATTCTCCACACTTTGGGTCTAAATGTTTATGCTTTTTATTAGGAACATTTTGAAGAAGAAGAAGATCATCTCTTAAGCAATTTAATGAAATCCATGTAAGGGAAACAGCATCCATGGGTCTCCTCTGTGTCCTCCTCCACCTCCTCCTCCTCCTGTAAGACGAACAGAGACTATAGAAGAAGGGAAGAGAGATTATAAAAGAGAGACATGATACACAGTATCTCAACATCAGTGACTTGATGAGTAGAGTGACTATTTCACCTTCTTGCACTCCTCCACCACCTTGGTCTTATCTGAAGTTGCAGCCCTCCCCCTCTTCCACAGACTGCAGAAACTTCTCAGCCTCCTCCAGAGGGAGGTCTTCTCTTTAGCCATGTTTTCCACCACAGCCATTTCCATAGTCGTCTTCTCAGGGACAGCTTTCCCATTGAGGGAGAACACATGAGTCTCCTCCTCTTCCTGGATACTGGGCAGGGTCTGCTCAGAGCAGCCTGACCCTGCAGACAGGGAAGATCTGGCCCTGTTCTTGGATACCTTCCTCACAATAAGGCTGGTGGGGTACTTCTCCAACACAGGCATTCTTTCCTCACATCGAGGGTAGATGGCGAAGGGCCAGGATATGTCCACAGAGGAGGACTGGCTTAGGATCTCAGGGTCCTCAGCCTCCTTATCATTGGTATCCCAGGCCTCTCTGGGCAGAGGTGGTGCGCTCAGGGAGATTACAGAGGCCAGTAATTGATCAACAGAAGGCCTTGGTCTGTTCAAGGTAGTTGAGGAGTCCAGGACTTCGCTCACCAAGAGCCCAGTGAGGTCACTCACCTCCTGGACAAGTTGAGACATTTCTTCAGAGAGAGTGTCTAGAGTAAGAGACTGAAGTGAAGCACATGTGCTTTCATCCATTGCAAAGAAAAATCACTAAATAAGACACCAATAAGCTAATAGTATGCAACTAGTATCAACAGTGTACACTGACAAACACTGTAATGTTTAAATTGACCGCAACTGACGACAAAATCTTGATCCTGACCACTTGACGTCATAATGACGTAAAGTGATTGTATCATAATCAAAGAACACCATGACAACGAAGCGGTCTAGGGACAAACATATAAAGTTTGTACTATTGGAAGCTCTCTTGGACACTAATCAATAAAGTAATTCTACCTATTTTTTGAGCGTGATATATTTTTTATTTGACATTCCAAACATCCATACATTGTACTGGTAGAAGTACCGTTCCCAGTCGCTAATATAGTTGAAAAACCTGCATAATGTTTCACGCTGTCTCCGTTTCTGGGATGATGGGGAAAGCGAAATAATTAACACGTGTCAATTTAATTACAATGGTATCTAGTTTGACAGCCAAATATCAGACAATATTATCATGTCAGTGTTACAGCGGTGCGCGCTTATTTGGGTGTCTCCCGTGACGTTCCACTTTACAAGCGTATAGTCAGATTCGTAAATGGTATAAGCTAAATGGGATCACTGGAACGTCCCTACCCTAAACCCTATAGCCTAACCGTAATGCTTTTTTGTATTGGTTAACTTCCTGAAATTTGCCATAATGAGGGTTAGTGTTAGGGTTAGGGTTGGGGTTAGGGTTGATGACATGCAACTGAAAACAGAAAATATATAAAAACTATGTTCCTGGACTAGACATGCCTTGACTATGTCTACAGTATTGAAAATACATTAATAAAAATAAAGCACTTCGAGACAATTTATTTAGTAAGAAGTGCAAATAAATTTGGAAATTGTATTTAGGTAACAAGGAAGTCCTTATTCCACTTGTGTAATAGCAAATACACTTGTATGATGTAATTTCCACATTGCTACGACAAACAAAGTGTGTAAATTACAAAAGTAATTTAAAAAAGTGTGTTTGTACAAAAAGATTTTTTGTACAAACAAAAAATGCTTGTTCCCTACAGCTGAGATCTATCTTACTGTGAGAACGTCACTGTAGGCTTCATGACATCATATCACCACCTTCAAAAGGTGACAACTTCTGGTGATTTCAGTTGACCAGCACGTGGCGACCTCCCCTCTCTCACCACACCACTGCCTGATGAGGTGATGGAGGATGGAGGTCTGGTCCTGCCAGAGACATGAAGATGTTCATTCTGCCAGCAGATGGTGACATTTGGACTGCACTGTGCATGGGGGGCTACACTGAGATAGTGTCAACGATGGCAAAGATTCTAAAGCCTACAAATCGTAGCAGGTTGATAATGTTAGATGAGAAAGTCTGAATTAAGTGTTCATATACCTTCCTTGTTTTGTTTGTTGATGTGTTCAACTTCACTGTACTTCCCCTCTTCATGTCCTCCATTTGACTTTATGATCTCATGATGCCTTCTTTCACAGTAGACTAGATTGCACTCGATTATACTATGCAATACATAGAACTATTGTTAAGAACATACAATTATCTCCAAACAAGCAGAAGGTCCAACAACAATAATAACAACAGTGACAACAGTTAGTCATAACCAAAATAAAACCAAAATTAACCAAAATAAACACAGTTTACCCCGAGGACTTATGTACACCCCCCTCCCGGGAACCCTGAACATGCCAGGCCATGCAACCCCCTCCCCAGAGCCTGGGCACTCTCCTCTCTAGAGAAGGGTCCCAGGTTTTTCTTCTAGCGAATAGGCTCAGAACTAGCCTGGGTAATAAACCATCATATTTAGCAATTGCTAGCAAGCTACATGGCTCATTATTCTGGGTACCATCTTTTGAGTAGTCAACACAATATGTAAATAAGGGGCTATGCTTCGGCAGTAAAAAGTTGAAGTCTACTTCTCTACTTCCTGAGCTGATGGAAATCTAGCTTGCTGCTTTTTTCCACAGAAATATCGACTGATCATCTTTCAGTGTCTTTTTTTCTTCTTCAAAATGATACTGTGTGTGTATCAAGTGTCACTTGGGTCTTCCATTATGGAATGAATTAATGAAATACAGTGTGTCCCTATCACTAGTGACTGGTAGTCCGTGGCTCAGAGGTCTTTGTGGCTCAGAGGGTGGGAGATGGGTAGTAGATGGGAACCCCTGAGGAGTTGTGGGGATGACTGACAGTAGGCAGGGCTTTGTCTGATGATTACAATAGAATAGTCACAGGAACTAGTGCCCTCTTTAAAGATGACGGTGGTTGCTTCTTTAGGAAGTCAGAGGGGGTCGTGGAGATGTTGGCGGTGGTGTAGATGGAGGTAATAGCAGTGCCTGAGTCGGGCAGTAGGGGCCGCTCCTTTATCTCCTAATATTCTCAGCCACCAAGACGACCCTGGAAAAGGTAGAGGGAGAGAGAGGAGATGATTGGAGGGGGCATAGATAATGCATGTTTATTTACACACACACACACACACACACACACACACACACACACACACACACACACAAACACACACACAGACACATCTTTCACAGTTTTCATAACAAAGAAACCTATTTTCAGATGCTGCTAGGCAGCAGAGGGCACCACACCCCCTCTCTCCCTCTCTCTCAGTACTCAACTTCTCAGCCAGGGCCAAAGGATGATAGACGAGCATGTGTAAATGGTTTGGAGGTTTCTTTGTCATGAAAACTGTGAAAAATAAACGAAAATGGGAAGTTTCTCTAACCCTAACTCTATCTGTGTGTGTGTGTGGGTGTGTGTGTGTGTGTGTGTGTGGGTGTGTGGGTGTGCGTGTGTGGGTGGGTGGGTGTGTGTGTGTGTGTGTGTGTGTGTGTGTAAATAAACATGCATTATCTATGCCCCCTCCAATCATCTCCTCTGTTGCCCTCCACCTGTGTGTATTTACCAATGTGGTTATTTCTCACCTTGTGCTTTGCTGCTTTTGCATTTGTAGAATATGAGCAGGGAGACTAATAACACCAACACAGCCAGACTCGATGATGACCACAGAGGTTCCTGGAGCACAGGGACACACAACGACACCACCAAAACACACACAATCAGCACTCACAGCACTCATACAAAACACATCAATACACTAAGTGGAGAATAGTATTCTTCAAGTTGGTAAGTCTGTTGGAAATCTGCCACCTCTGGCCACCAAGGCGAAATTCAGTCATCGCCCCCCGCCTTCTGCATACGTGCATGATTTGTAGAGGCAGCCACCAGACACATGTAGAGACATACCAGTCTACTCCCCTAGAACACCACTGGCCAATTGTATACAAACGTGTCATACCACGACACTCGATTTTAGAAAGCGCTTTTCGGGACCAAAACTGTGTCCGTCAATGAAGTATTTCTTTCAAGGGATCTTATTCCCTAATCACTACCGATTAAACACAGTAATTTAGAACACTTAAAAAACCATTAGAAATGCTTAAATGTTACACCTTGGACCTATGGGTGGAAGAGTATCTTTACCATGGCGTGTTGATGAAGGGATGGTTGATGTTGATGGTGAGATGGATGATGATGATATTGTTGATATAGACATTGAAAACAGTGTTGCAATGGCTTTGCAGTAATTCCATGTGATGGAGATATAACTCAGCTTTGCACACAAACCCACAGACAAATATAAAGATACGGTGGTTTCTGCTTTTCCTGTTGATGTGTTCTAGTTATACTCACCACATAGCCTCACACACTCTCTCCCTCTCTTTTTTTACTTGCTTTATATAGTTAACTTTCTCAGAATAATACAAATAATAATAATACATTTGTTTTGAATGGTGTCTTTGAAACGAAAAGCACTATTTACTTTTTAGGTTTCACTGCCTTAACACGTGCATATTTTGCACATGTGCATATACTAAGCACTGTATAGTATATCTACCCCTGAAGATATTGAAATTGTTTCAAATACTTTTTGAAACCAGGTCTGTTACTGTACATGTAAACTATTAGATGTACTACAACACTGAACTAACCCATAGTCACTATGCTGTACTGAACCAGAGTATTATACATCTAGTGGTTTTCACAGTCGTACTGACACCAGCATATACAACCTCCTCTCTCCTTGTCTGCTTACAACCACTGAACAACTCCAACTGCTCTGTAGTTATATTAGATGTTAAATATAACTTAAAAGATGTGTTTTTATCTATGATTTGATCTGTTACTTGAAGATCTATTACTTTTCCTTAGCATAGATTTCTTTCTCAGTACAGATATTAGCCCCTTTAACCTCCCTCTTTGAGTAATTCAAGGGAACACTGGCTGGTATCCAGTCAGATAATTGGTCTAAGGCTTAAAGTCAATTTCTTCTTTTGAAAACCATTGATTAACAGCTAATCTTTAATTTACCAGCTCGGTTGATGGCAGGGGTCTGGTTCTGGGTTGGTGTTGGAGAGCGCTTCGTTCCCTTCTTTGATTTCTGTATGAAAAATCAGAACTACATTCGATTGAATAACAATCAATGTAAAACAAAGCAAACAAAAAATATAGAGTACTTAAAATGACTGGGACAATATAGTTTATCTTATTATACCAGAATACATACTCTATAAGAGAGTTAATAATGTACATACCTTTCCAAGCCCACAAAGAAACCAGGAACTCTTCTTCCTGCTGGTCTTCACATCAGCCTGTGGGAGGGGAGAGTTTCCCCCGACCTCACACTGCAAAAAAGGGGTGTCTGAAAACTAGATAAAAACACTAAATTTGAGGTAAAATGTACTCAAAACAAGTGAAATTATCTGTCCATGCAGCAAGATAATTTCACTTGACAAGATTTCTTGAATTAAGATAATTAAATCTAGAAACAAGCATGTCTAAAGAGGTATTTGGAAGGCTTAACATACGCTGAAAATGCTGGTTTTAAGACTTTTTAAAGCCTCAAAATAAGTGAATTATACTAAATATAAGCATAGAATGCCGGTTTTAAGTCTAGATTACTTAAAATTAAACTTTTTACAGCCTCAGAATAAGTTAAATATACTAAATATAAGCATTAAATGCTGTTTTTAAGACTAGATTACTTAAAATTTAACTTTTTACAGCCTCAAAATAAGTGAAATATACTAAATATAAGCAATTACATATTTTGGTTTCTTACTTTTAGCAAATTAAGCTTAAGGTTAGTAAAATAAATGTATTAAATTTAGAAAAAAATACTCGGTATTAGTGAAGAATGACTAAGCGCTGTCTTAATGCAAGCTGGTTTATCTTGAAACAAGGCTTACTGCATCTTTAAACCTTAAAATCTAAAGCCTGTCCTTATTTTTAGAATAATGGTGCAGAAATAACAACCAGAATTGCTTATAAGACAACATTTATTTAACATCAGCA
Source organism: Argentina silus (assembly GCF_951799395.1). Classification (NCBI taxonomy): domain Eukaryota; kingdom Metazoa; phylum Chordata; class Actinopteri; order Argentiniformes; family Argentinidae; genus Argentina; species Argentina silus. Next base: position 4,616,584 of record NC_139668.1, read on the forward strand.
ACAGCTAACAATAAGAACTGACATGACAAAATACTCAGCTACTTCTCAATGAAAGATTTCCAATCAGCCATTGCTTTTTTGTAAGCACTAGTGGCATCTTGATCGTGGATTGTGTCACCAATTACCTCTGTTTGAATAACGGACAGGAGCGTTGCAACACATTTCGGATATCTTAAGTGCAAAGTGTAGTAGTATGCCATTAACACCAACATCCCGTCTGAGAAATCTTCCTGAGGGAGGGTGGTCACAGGTGCATTACCCACAGCCACGATGGTGGTTGATCCATCAGAAAGCAGAACTGGGGAGGAGAGAGGACGCTTCTCCAGGTACAGGGTAGGGTCTTCGCCTGACTGGAACAGAATAAAAAGAACAATGTGTAGAGTGAGAAGACATAAACATGTATTGAAAGTCAGGTGTATGTTCAATATAAAAATCATTTTTAGATTAAATGATCAGGTTGCAACCAATGACAAGCACTCTTAAAATAGTCATTATTAAAAACACTGATGAAAAATATTGATTTATTATCACACTGGAAGAAATAATCATGAATTACTTCAAAATGGGACAGGGGGGGACATGTGTTAAAAAAACATTTGTTTGACAGATCAAGGTGTAGGAATTTAGGACGGATTAAAAATTGATACAAGCTGATGCAAGGTGGTATATTTTTAATATTTCTCGGATGAATGAATGGATTAATTAATCAAAGGTTTTGAAACATTTCTTGGTATTCCTTTATGTGAACACCATTTGAGGGACACTAGAGGCACTTATGTCTTCCCCTTTTTGCAAAAAGTAGGGTCATATCTGTGATTGTGAACTTAGGGTGTATTGTTATGTGAACATGCACAACAATGTGAGAAAATAAGAGGACAGCAAGGAATCAAGACAAAAATGTTCTTACCTTCAGGACATGAAGAAGTGCCTCACAGCTATTCCCAAGCTTCTTTGGTGGTGAAGTTGGTGAGGGGAAAAGGGATGGGAGTGCATTGAAGAGGGCAAGCGTGAACTCCACTAAAGAATAGAAAGATTGGTCTGAATGGTCTGAATATGGTATAAATCACAATACATTTGCATATGGAACAGCAACTTACCTCCACGGACATCCAATGGAAAAGGGGGTTTCAGGGCTTTCTTCCACACACCATAGAACTGCACCTTGGCACAAAAGTCTGCCCATCTTCCTTTCACTTCCTCGATGTATCTGCTGTTGGTGCCACCTACTATGCGCCGCAGCTCATCTATTGCCTAAGACAGCATTGTGCACAGTTATTCAACCATTGGACATTTAGAACACAGATGGATAGACAGTAATTCAAGTGCAAGTAGTGAAAAAAACAAAAAACATACATTTCGAACATCTCTAAAGCATGGATATGCCTCAAAGATTTTTGCAGGTCGGTCTTCTTCCCTTGTAAGATCTGCATCAATGAAAGCCCGTCTGGCCTTAAACTCAAGGTCTAAAACTTGAGCAACATCGCTTTGATTGGGTTTTGCATTTGGCTTATTGTACATGTTGCTCAAGGTTTTGTAGTGCCTAGCCTGCATCTTCAGACTGTCCTGGCCGACTGAAATGGCAAAAAACAGAGCAGACATTTCAATGTAAAAAACGTTATTGCATTATTATGCAGGTCGGTCTACTTCCCTTGTAACACCCAAATCAATGAACTTAATTGAAATAAGGTAAATACAATCATTTTATGTTGTTTATATGAACAATGAGAGTTGTCTGAAAAAAGTGTTTCCATTAACATCCACAATCTAAGGAAATTTAAATTGAATCTCCAACAGTTTAGACTCTGATTTGCCACTCTGAAAGTCATTATCATGGATAACAGGCTGAGAGGTGTGCTGAGGTGGGCTTACCAACATCATCCTTTGCAGGCGTGGTTGGTGAAGCGATCACAGTCCTGAGTGAGGAGCCTGAGGCTGATGCGGATGGCAGCAACGAGGTTTTGGTCTTTGGCTTCCTTGGCACAGAGGGGGGTCGTTGTGCTGGGGATGCTTTTTTGGGAAATAATGAAAAAAATCTCAACACAATTAAAAGCATGATAACAAGCAAAACAGGCAGATAAACACAGTGCATGCCTAGCCATGAACTCTGGCTCAACAAATACGGACAACTATAGTTTCATTACATGATTAGTATCATTACATGATTAGTATCATTACATGATTAGACATTTTTTAGACAAAAAACAAGTTGTATGACAGCACCTCTTCATTTTTTGCCCACAATTTGCACACCTGCACTGGAGTTGTCCTCGCTGAGGTCATCATTGCTCTCAAGAAGTACGGTATTATCACTCGAGTTGCTTGTGTCTGTCCAATCCGTCTCCATGTCTTGGTTGTCTGCACTGAAGAGAGCTGTCTTTGCCACTCCTCTTTGTGGTACAGAGCCTTGCCTCTTCCGTGGGGATCTCATATTTTGGAGTCGCTTGTACATTTTGGTGTAGATGGTCAGCTGTGGTAAAAGAATGTTAGATACGTTGTTTGTCTTGTTGCTGACCTGCCCACAGTTTTGGTTTAGATAAAAAATAATACTTACATATGGCATGTTTGGATCATCATCCCGTAACATTGGGTAATAGTCTATAATCTTCTGTGACATGGCTCTCATTTCCAATTTTGACGGGTATCTGACTTCTTTCCCCATGGGACTAGCACGCAGGATAGCAACCATACTGGTTATTGTGTTCCTTACAAGTCTGCAACATAGCTCCTTGGACATTTTGTAATTTTTTTCCTTTCCATTGCAGAGCAGTGCAAAGTATTGACTACGCACCATGTCTATCTCTGAATCTGTGTACACCACATACTCTGGAGGGTCTGGCATTTTCATTTTTTTCTCAGCAGATATGGGGGTTGAGGTTTGAGGCTGGCATGGTGGCATGGCACAATTGTTGGCATCTTGGTCCGTGGTATTTTCACACTATTAGGATTGTGTAGAATGAAAACAAAATGCATTAGAACCATTAAAATTCATACTTTACTCATTTTTACTCATTCCAATTTGTGTTTACATTTTCACTGATGAAATTCCAAAGTTTCTTTCTTTTGAGGAAATTCTCTGGGCCAGGAAAAAGATCCCTCAGGTCATCCCGGCTAAGGCCTTTCAAAGCCTCCTCATCAACACTGGCAGCTGTGAGATATATGACAAATATCTATCTTTAGATAAAGCAGTAGCAAGCTACAGAACCAATCAATTTATTTAGTAAGGCTATACACTGCAGCTAGAAGGTAGTGAAGCACCAGAGACATAGTTAGATTAACCTGAAATTGTAAAAACACTCCACATATTTTACATTGTCATGTATTGGTTCCCAAGAGTCCAAGCTTTCAAATGAGGTATAATGACTATGCTACATAACAATCTGATGAATGGCGGATGATTTACAATGTTGGGGGGGTTGGGGGAAGGGTAACGTTCCCGCCGGCGGGACACTGCAGACCGCGTGTTTTTAAAATGTGGGATTTCTATTTCACAATCATATATTTTGCTTTAGAATTCTGACTCTTACTTAAAATGTTTCATCCTAAGCATATTTTAAATTCGTTAAGCAAATGAAGGTTGAGGAAAAACCCAGCAAGCAGAAAAATTTGGGATTTCAAATAAGGTATTCAGTTATTAATAAACTAAAGTACACTCTATAAATAGCATCAATACATCAGATATAAACTTCATTCATGACTTACCCTCCAGCACCGATAGAGTGGCATCGTCAAAAGTATCCATCCGAGATTCATCAGCTCCCTGAAGCATTAACAGGCGGTACCGTAGAACTACCTGGGAAAACCCATAGGCAAACAGAGCTCGTTAGCTAGCGGGTAGCGTGTAAAAGTGCACATTAGCTAACAATTAACTAGCTTGCTAAGCATATACCGACATACGGACAAAGCATGTTCTTCTTCTGCTTCTTGGCAGATTTTGTAATACCGCCACAACAACCAATATGATTTTGGCAAGTAATATTTACCAATTCTATAAAGTTTACTGACCTTGAGCCGCTGTTCTTGCACTTCTTCAAATGTAACGCACGCAACTCTTTCAGTTACTCAAGTGGAGAACCGCGATCTTGATCTCAATCCACGTCATTGAGGTGGGACCATTGGAGGATATGAACTGAGGATGCGCAGAAATGATCGGATGTAAACATGAACTTGTTAGCAAAATATTAGTAAAACAAAACATTTACCATCATAACATTAATTAAGTCACATTTATAATTAGAGAAATGTATTGTTAAAATAATAACAAATGATTTCATGAGTGCCCTCCTCCCCATCCACCTCAGGGTCATTAGCCCGCGACAACGACGGTGCATCATGGCAGCGTGGAGGTGTATGATATGTTTCGTCTTTGTTGCTTTAAGTCTTAAAGTACTCCTTAGCCACATTAATAAAAGTCACAGTCGCAGCCCGGATTTTTGGGTTTACTGTGGTATTGATGGATGTGAACAGGATTTTAGAGTTTTTAACTCTTTCTTTCGCCACATTAAACGGACGCACCTTCAGTATTTGAGGACTGGATGCCCACCAAGCGGATGGAGTACGACGCCTTCTTCTCGGTCTTTGGGACAGGAAACATTTGGTGTTTCGGTGTTTGCCAGCTGTAGCACTCCTGCAGCGGCCAGCACTGTGGCTGTCCCACCTGATGCCTCTCTACCTGAACCGTCACTGCAGCCTGACGCTGACGGCCGCCTTGAGTCCGTAAGTTTCCACAATTCAATTTATTTTGACCTTTGAGGGCTTATCGTGCCAATTAGGTTGCTCTCTGTGTGATGCTGACTTGTGCTGATGCTGGCTGTGTTAAGTAATTTAATATTGTTGTCCTACATATAACGATATATTTAAATGGTGGCCTCCACACTGCGAGTGTGCGCGTTAATCATGCATGATTTGAGTAGCCTATGCACACTTTTTACTTTCATAGGCCTGCCTATTATTGTCTCCATTGAATGCTAAATTAGATATCGTCATAATACGACGTTATACAAGGTAACACAGGCAACAATACTTGCAATACAATTCGAGAAATTAATTATGTGCTCTTTGCACACAAGAATAAACATTAAAAAAAAACATTGTATTCCTCTTACCTTAGATGATAGAGCTGCTCAGGTCCCAGACCAGTGAAGCGAATGTGGGATTAAAATTAAGTTTTTCCCCTCTCGTGCGTCCTCTCAAAAAATCCATTTCAAATCAATTGCAACTTTGACTGTGTCCATCTACTCACTCTTTAATAAAAAATTACAACTCATTTTATAAAGGAAGAAGCTGTTGCTGTGACATCCAGAACCAGACCTGATATTGCTAGATCTGCAGCGGCATTCGCCATCAGTGTCCGGGAACAGTGCCACTTGTCACAGGTAAATTTATCTTCATGGGCAAATGCTTTAATGGTACTATTAATATCATATTTGTGAATAATTACTTGAGACAATATTTATAAACAATATATAAATAATGATTTATTTCAATATTTTAATGTAAAATATGGGCCTGTGATCAATAATTATATGGGTGAAAAAATAATTTACATTTTAAATATTTTCCCAGAGAACTGTCAACAGTGTCATCTCAGGGGTGCAACAGTACCAAGCTGCTCTCATTGACACGCTAAGGGAGAGAATCAGAAGGGTGTTTGAAGAGAATCCAGACCCAACTGCTCAGCTCCAAGGTGAGGCTTTGGCTACGTTTGATGCGTTCATGGATCCTTTCTCAACCACAGCATATGGACAGAATAAAACCATCCGGGAACTATTCAATCCAGTCAACCCAGAGGAAGTTGTGGTGTCCCAGAAGATTTGTTGGGTAAAGCGTGGTCTTTCAAGGGTCATGGCCTTAAGAGGCAAAAGTTTTTACTATGTACCACTCATTCAAAGTCTTAAGCAGTTACTGACCAATCCCAGAATCTTCACCATGTTAACCACTGTACCACAAAGAAGTGAGGGATTCTTGTATGATTTTACTGATGGAACCCTTTTTACATCCCATCCATTATATTCTCAAAGGCCAAATGCATTGCAAATACTATTGTACACCGATGAAATTGAAATATGTAACCCTTTAGGTCCCCATGCCTCTGCAAATAAATTACTGATGTTTTATTATAGTTTAGGGAATATAGATCCAAAATTTAGGTCGAAGTTGGCTGCAATAAGACTCCTTGCTATTGCCAAGGCAAACGATATTTCTCAGTGGGGTGTTGATGTTATACTAAAAAGAATCCTAAAAGATCTGACACTTCTGTACAATGGTGTTAGGATTGACACCCCAAATGGTGAAATTGAGTTGTTTGGTGCTGTGATAGCCATATGTGGAGACACACTTGCCCAACATGATATTGCTGGATTTAAACAAGGTGTTGGTTTTGCTTATAGCAAATGTAGACATTGTGAATGCTCCTTTGAGGATATGCAAAGTGTTTTTGAGGAGAATAGGTTTGCTGAAAGAACTTTGGAAAAGCACATTAGGCAGTGTGTTGAAATAGATAAGGCAAGCACAGAAACATTGAAAGCATCCCTCAAAACCACTTATGGGATTAACAGAAGAAGCAGACTAGTTGATGTTCCAGCATTTGATCTGATCAAACAAACACCACAGGATATAATGCATGTCATTTTTGAAGGTGTTGCACCAATGGAAATAAAGCTTGTATTAAAAAACCTGATTCTGTCAGGACAGATAGAATTAGATGAGATTAACTCAGCTATTCTAAATTTTCCTTACTCACCTCTAGACATACGAGATAAGCCATGTCCTATTAGTGTCAGTACTTTAGCTGCTAATGACAATAAATTAAAGCAGTCATGTGGACAAATGTTGATACTTTTAAAAATCCTACCTTTTCTTTTGAATGATATGGACAACGAGTATGTCAAATTTATTCTCAAGTTAATTGAGATTGTTCAAATTGTCCTTGCTCCTGTTATTTCTTTAGAAACTGTATTACGGCTCAGACGCATGATTGAGCAACATCTGCATCATTTCAAAGAACTTTTTTCTGAAGCCAATGTAATACCCAAGCAACATTACATGTTACATCTACCAAGCCAAATCATATCTCTTGGTCCATTAATTAGAAGTATGTGTATGCGATTTGAAGCTAAGCACAGTTATTTTAAGCAGTGGGCTTCTAAGTTAAATTTCAAAAATGTCTGTAAATCGCTTGCAAACCATAATCAGTTCCTTGAATGTTGTCAAAATGAAATAGGCATTGAGCATCCAATTTTTGCTAGTGAAAGAGAATCGGGGCCTGTCTCAGCTGTCAAAAATATTGATTATGTTAAGAGAAAAGTCAAAGATTTTCTAGGCGTAGAGGTCATGCAATCTGTTGTCTCAGTGAAATGGTACATCCTCAATGGCAATAAGTACATTAGTGGGAAATCTATGATTATTGTAAATGTAGATGGTGCTTTCCCAGTGTTCGGACTGATAAAAGATATTTTTGTGATTGATTCCTCTTATGTTGCTTTTGAGTACCAGCGTTATGAGACACTGAATTTGAGTCCAGAATTGCTGGCATATGAGGTGGCAGTTCCCAATGTTGCCCAGGCTACAGAATTTGTACATGAACTCATTGACTGTATTTCCTATTTTTCAGTTAGTTTCAAGGAACATATGTTTGTGCCAATAAAATATAGTCTTTGTGATATTATTGCCCACAGAAGTAGACATTAAAATGGAGGAATGATAAGGGATGCATTGATGTATTGGGTGATCAAGTTTGCCTGTTTCCTGTTTTGTGTTTCCTGTGCCTGTTTTGTTAACAAACATTGGTCATCAAAAAAGATAAGATTTCTCTGTGATCGATTCCTCTTATGTTGCTTTTGAGTACCAGTGTTATGAAACACTGAATTTTAGTCCAGAATTGTGTCTTTGTGATCTTATTGCCCACAGACATTAATTTGGAGCAACAATGCATTGGGTGATCAAGTTTGCCTGTTTCCTGTTTTGTGTTTCCTGGGCCTGTTTTGTTAAACAAACATTGATCATTAAACAATTCCATTGACTGTATGGTGAGTTGTGGTGAAGGCTGTATAATTTATCCTGACATTGTCTGAACATACTTGAAGGTAGAGCAATAATAAACTCTGTTTCTTTCAGATGCTTTTTGTGTGACTCTTGAATCAAGCAACTTGAGTTTGTTACTGAATCTTAAAACAAGCTTTATTTTGATGAGAATTTGGGGGAGAGATGTAAAAGATCTTATTTTAACAGTTATTTACCTCATTTTAAGATTTCATGCCTATTTGAGACAAAAAGGATAAGGTTGTGCTTGATTTAAGATTATAGTGTAAAGTTGAACACTTAAAATAAGAAATTCACTCTTAAAACAAGATAAATTATCTAACACTTCTAAATCTAAGTTTTTTTATCTTGATAAGATTCAAATAATTTGCAGTGCACCCCTGAGCTCAGTGGCTGAGGAGGACTCCACCACCGTAGCTGAAGGTCTGATCTTACCAAAATTACCTATCAGCTCTTTCGACAATTCTCTGACCAGAACTCTGTCAACGTTGGGGCTCTGAGAGGTCAGAGCAGCCTGCAGCATATCCGCAGAGCCAAACTCCCGTAGAAGCCCCCTGTAGAACCGTGTGTATATTCTCTTTATGATTATATTCTCAGGGTAAGTGAGGTTGTGGAGGCCTGAGGAACCATACAACTCCAGCAGGATCCTCTTTGCCAGACCTCTGGCCATGTTGCCAATGTCAGACTCCATCAGCTGGGAGGCACTGACATCAGACAGCAGCCTCACCAGCAACAAGGTGACTATGGAGGTGTAGTCTTTACCACTGGAGTCAAGAGACAGGTGAGGTAGGTAGGGTGTCACATTCATGCTGTCTGGGCTGCAGGAGGGTGGGTGAGCCACAGGGCTGGCAGGCTGCTGCTCAGGGAGGGAGGGAGAGACTGATGACACATCTCTCTCATCCACTTTCTCCTCATCAAGAGTGGTTGGGGACTCAACCACAACGCCAATCTTAGTGGAGGAGTCACTGGTGTTAATAACAGAGCTCCTCATGATTGGGCAATAGTTCACCACTGGCCATTCTGAGGGGAAGGGGGTACATGGTAGGGCTCCAGGAGAAAAAGCCACATCGCTCTGGGAGCCTCTGGTTGACCTGACAGAGAGGGTGGTCCTAGAGGAGGATGGCCGGGGCGTACCTCGGCCTCCAGTCCTCTCAGCCTCCACCATGTCCATGTCACAAAGCATGGAGGCCACCACAGAGTAAGTTAACCTTCCCTCCTCTGTGTCCCTAATCCTGGTGAGGCTGCTAACGCTGACCTCATTGGCAGTCATCTGTATGGGGGTGGGCACTCTGTTGGACTCAAGTTTTGCTTCCTGGCCAGAGGTCACCTGTGATCATCTCCACAGGGGAGGAGGGGCCTGTGTGCAAAGTATCAAGTGCTTTTGTTTACCAATAGTGAGCACTTTTTGTTGTTACTGTAGTCAAATAGAAACACAGATGCACACTCCTCGATTACTCCACATTTAAATCACATAAATGCAAGAAACTGTTTTACAGGGTTTGACTTGTGATACTAACTGTTGTAAGAGTTAGTTTCTGACCAGGATCAAAAGCAAGGGAAGAACACTTGGAAGAATGATATCATCATCATCATCATCATCATCATCATCATCATCATGCATTTACAGTGATTCAGTTGTAGTATGGTTTGTGGAGTGAGAATGTCTCTGACCTGCATCAGTATCAGTGGCGTGCTGCTCCACTGGGGTTCTCCTGAAACTGCTCCTCCTCTTGGTCTGAAACACATGACAGTTAATGAATGAATGAATTAGGGTTAGGGTTAGGGTTAGTTAATGAGGACAAAAACACAATAAAGTCGAATTACTTGTTTCCATTGTGGTCATTTCTCATAGGAGAATTCTACAATTAGATCATCAACACAATGATGTGATATTATGAGATTAAACTGTTCTGTAAGGATAGACCCCACCTGAGAACATCATGTTGCATAGGCAGGTGAACAGTGTAGAGAGAACAGCCCAGATTTCCTCCATCTCTCACCTTATCTTTCCTCTTCTTGGTGGCCGGACTCTTCCTCTCCTCCATCAGAGGAGATGGGTCCTGCTTCACTTCCTCCTCATCCTTGTTTACATTATCTTCATCAGCATTTTTTAGACTCTGAAAGGATCAGATTAGGACATAGTCATCCAAGAGGCCTGCTCACACAGTAATAATGTAGTAGTAACTATGTAGTGTATTATTACTGTGTGAGCAGGCCTCTTGGAGGGTAGTCTCAGACAGAACAGAGATATTGTACAGTTTATAACCCAATGCATCACCAGTCCAATTAATACATTCCTTGGTATCTGACAACCAGTCCTCCACCGGCAACATGCTAACTAAAGATTGTCCAGAATGAGCGTCAAAGTCATTCATATCGACCATAACAACTTTTAACAGGAGAGTTAGCAAGTAAGCCGAGAGAATACATAAGGCTACTTCCTAATGATTCAGTCACACCTCAACTGCCAACATTGTTAAGTGTCTACAAAGTACTCAAAGTAAAGTCACCTGCTTTACAACTGGGCATAGCATGCAATTTGTAGTAGCAGAAACTGCGCCATATCTCTGTAAAAGCAGCCTATTCACTGTTTGAATCCCGTACTATGCTGTATTACTAGTCAACACCTTGCGCATAACGGACAAGCCTTCTGCCCTCCGACAGGCTCCCCGCCACAACCCACATGGGTGGCTGCCAATAAACCTTGTGGGACACTCAAAGAATCTGTACAGCCTACGGTAACTATCACGGCTATGGTACGACCCATGGCCTTAAATTGTTCACATGCTACCCTGCCTTCATTAATCATAGATTGCATAGATGTCGGTGGGAAATGAGCTGCAGAGCCGTGTAGGCCAGACGTCTGGCATACTGTAGATGTCTGAGCGAAACTGGAGGATGCCACCCTCAACTTAACTTTAGGCGGTTTCATCCTCTCCCATTAGCGAAAGCTAACTGGCATTACATTGAAAGACTTGACTTGACTACCTATACTCAACAACCGTCACTACAACTCTACTCTATACAGTAATCCATTGGATGCGAGCCTTGTCCATAGGCCTGTCACAATGGTTCCCAAATACTGCGTATCTCATATTAAGATGTGAAATAGGTCATTCATCGGAACCATACTAATGTGTAGTTTCAATTATATTGAGATAGATTTTCATAGAGAACAAGCGGGTGTGGAATCTGTGGATAGTTATCTGGAACAAGTGCAGAAACAGAACAGATTAAACTATTTCAAAACAACCATGATGTGGCGCCAGACCTCAATAAACAAGACTGGCATCTTCTGAATACAGTTCAAACAGTTCATACAGTTGCCAGGGAGTCAGCGAAAAGGAAGTGTATTAGCTTCAGTTGTAACATGGTAGCAATTGCCTATGATAGCACTGGACAGTATTTTGAACAAAAGACGTGGATGAAAACTGTTCCAAATGGCCTGAATATTATATTATAATATTGTAATATAAGTGTACAAAATGCCTCTTGGGCCTGGTACGCACTTATAACAGCTTATAAGAGCTTTATTACATTTGGAAACCAAGGAGAACATGCTAATATAACTAATATGTAGTCCAATTCATGTTGGCCTGTGGCTAGCCCTAATGTACTTCCATGTGGAAAGATATGTTTCAGGTGAAATTGTGACCATAAATTGCTCATGGATGATAGTGGACAATGCATACAGTACAATAACAAATAGGTTCCAATAATCACTGACAGTATGCATGTTGACATTATGTACATTTAAACAAACTCACAGACAATTTAAGATTGGGTGCTTTACTCATATTCAAAGTATATTGTGCAGCCTTACATAGAACTTTGTAGAATACAGCAAATCTAAAAAAATAAATAAACGTTCAATCACAGCGAAGCCCAAACATCGATTCTGAGATATGCATTTTATGAGATTATATTGGGTAGCAGGATCCCTTTCCTTTTCTTAACTCCACATGTATATCAGGGTACAGTACAATCCTCAGAATGTTGTCATGGCTCCATGACTGTGAAGCATCAGAGAATATGAATTTGTATCAAATACATTTGTATGGCACACTTGTGGACTATGGTTTTTTAAATCAGTGGGTAGGGCCTCGTGTGACATTCCAAATATTAACACGTATTAAATACATTTGAGTAGAATCAGTGGCTTGACATTCTAAACATTAGACGAATTACTGTTTCAAAGTATCACGATCCGTAAATGGCTTTATTCAGGCGGAGCAACTAATAATTGTAATATATTGAATGTTAAAGATATGTTTACACAACAGCACACCAACACTAATGACATGGCATGGACTTTGTGCCGTGGACCAAATGTCCATCTCAAACACGCTAACCTTAATCTCAGAGGGACGGGAGGACAGAGTCTGTGGGCCCAACAGTGGTGGAAGACTCACCTCTCTGAAAAAGGCCTTTTACACCATCAACAATGGTGCCAAAAATATCCAATGCTACAGAGTCTGTACTGGGAGTGGACGTGGTGGAGGAACCTTGTAAAAGGTCCAAATGGGAGTGACTGACCCCACTGATGAGGGACTTAGAGTCTAAGCACCTTGAGGACTTAATGAGGAACTTCCTCACAGCACAAGTTCCCCTCCTCTTAAAACTATCAGACGTCAGCTCTCTAATTACCTCATTTGGAGTGACATTCACTCCCTCCAATGACGTTGGATTCATTTGGATTCATTTGACCATGATCAACAAACCGTGAGATCACCAGGGATTCATTTGACCATGTCATTGACACAGAGGAGGACCCCTCCTCCTTTGATACATGTGACCTAGCCAGCACCACAAGTCTGCGGACCACCTCTTTAGTCTGGGTGTCTAGGAACACCTGACCGAACTGGGAGGACCCTCTGAGAGACTCACTACGACCCCTACGGAGCACTGCTCCGGATGACCCCTGACTCGTCGTGACCCCTGACCCCACCCCTGATAGAAGAGGCTGGCTCATGCTAAACTTTCCATTTGAATTTAAAACAGGCATATTAACTTCAGATGACGCCAGAGGCTCTTCTCCCTGAAGTGGGACATTCTAATCTACACAGTGTGTAATTGATTCCTATGCAAATCAGAGACCCCATAAAAACTAAAACATTAATTCCAAAATTACATAAACTATTATCCTTGCATTAAGATGGACTCAATTCAACTTATTGAATGATTTGTTGATGACATTTTTGCATTTTAGCTAATTTGAAGAGTGTCATAGCGAAGGGTCTGAATACTTATGTACATGAGGTATTTCTGTATTTTAATTTTTAATAAACTTACTGAAATTTCTAAAAACCTGTTTTCACTTTGTCATTCTGGGGTATTGTGTGTGGATTGATGGCAAATTATTTTAATTTAATCCATTTTAAATTGAGTGTATGACACAACAAAATGTGAAAAAGGGGTCTGAATGCTAGAAATCATGCTCAGAGCTCTCTTCCTGTAAGACTCCACCAACATGGTTCACTTTTTCTTTCACTCCATCACAATCATTTCCTCTTCTGCTACGCCTGTGTGACAGAGAAGGTATGAAAACGTCTCTGTTGATAGTTTTGCTCTGTCGTTGTTTTATTAAAACATATTCAGTGTTGTGATATCTCAGTCTTTGCCACCTTCAAAAGGGTGTGCATTGTTTATTATTTTATTTTATCAAACTGTTATCATTACCAGTGTTGATCTTGTCTTTGTCCCTCAGTGCTTAGTCTCTTGTAATCGGTGTAAAGAAGTCCAGCGGAGCATTTCCTCTGCATGTAGACATCTGTCCACATCCTTCCTTCGCTGAGAGAGAAGGCCCTGACATACTTACCAGCTGACTTTCCGAATACTCTACCGGCTGACAGCATCAGTGACACGGGCCTAATAAGCATGCTGTATGTTCATAGTTGCTATTGCTCACCTGTGTTTAATGGAACTTTGTACCTGATCTCGTAACAGTGTTCTTGAAAATACGTCATGAATTTCTCTCTGATCTACTGCAGGAGTAAATGGAGGCAGACAAGAGAGAGAAAGAGGGAGAGAGAGAGGGAGAGGAAGAGAGAAAGGGAGAAAGACGGAGGCAAGACGGAAAAGGCAAAAATGGCCACAGGTGGTCATCCAGGTAAAGTTAATCAAATACTGAAACACTTCTGTACACACTATAATCCTGAAGTTGACATTTTATTTGAGGGATTGTAAATCAACAGTTCAACTGACAATCAGTAATGCAATTTTTGTTGTTGTAACTATCTGCTTGGTTCTGAATATTTGAGATGAATTTTATTTTTATTTTCTAGTAAGCATTAGTGTTCTCTGTAACAGGTGCAGTGCTACAAAAGAAAACGTTTTTCTGCTGAGTGAAAATCTTACTGATTTATTTCAACTTTGTTTTCAAAGTTGGCCAGCCAGCACAATTTATTTATTTAACCTTTACAGGAGAAACACACTGAGAGCAAGGCCTCTTTTACAGGTGCACCCTGTCAACAATATTTACACAAAAACAAAACAACACATAAAAAATACAACACAGTTCAATACAGAAATCAATACATCACATAAAACCACAATATTTCACCAAGGAGGTCCTCAATTAAAATCCTAAATTGGCCAAGCAGCACCAGAATTTTTTTTTCTGTAGATTGTTCCAGCAGTTAGGTGCACCATAACTAAAAGTGGATTTACCCAATTTGGTGGAGAGTTAACCAATTCTGAGAACAAGTTAGGTAATTTATGTCCTTGAATTTTAATAATGAGTTTGGTAAGCCGGGAGTTTATGCAGTAAGGCTTTATACACAAAGAGGTGTAATGAAGACATCTACGGGATTTTAACGAGGTCCTGCCAACCTTTTGATAAAGGAAGAGTATTAAAACTATCACCTGTGATAAAGCGAAGGGCGCTATGGTAGATGGCATCCAAAGATTTAAGAGTAGTGGCTGCTGCACTTTGGTAGATGACATCACCATAATCGAGCACTGGCATGAAAGTTGATTGCACAAGTCAAAGTACATTTTGACTTCAGTGGTGAACTCTGTCTCTAGACTAAGTAAGTTAAATGAATCTTGTATTAGACTCAGTATGCTATTGTAGCCATCCTGCCAGAAGCCTAGGGAGCTAGTTTTTGTTGAGAATTGACTGTACTTAAAGCCTTTTGCTGTCAAGTACCAGTGGGAGGGGCTGAAAACTTTGCTAACTACTTAAGTGCCTGCCAGCTCCCCACTCCAACAAAGTACATTTTGACTTCAGTGGGGAACTCTGTCTCTGCACTAGCTGGTCGTTAACTGATCGTTAGGTGAGAGGAGCTGCAACCCTGCTAGGTCATTTATAGAATCTGTACTTCTACTTTGACTGTCGAAGAGCAACAGCCCCTGCAACAGCCTCCTGACACGAAGACGAGGGAGTCAATCCGCGGGAGTCCAGTGAGGAAGGCCTGACAGAAGGGCCAGACCACTAAGTATACGCTTTTTGCTTTTTCACTACTGTAACCCTAACCCTAACTCTTGGAAGAAATGGATGTCCTTCTCAGCTTCTTCCCTGATGGCACACCGCTCACACTACTGGGTGACTTCAACATGCAGTCAGAGAAGTTTCAGTAGTCTGGCCTACTTAACCTTCTCTCCTTGTTCGACCTTACCCTTTCCCACTCTCCTTCGACAAATAAGGTGGGAAATCAAGTCGACCTTGTCTTCACCTCCCATACTCCCATAATAATTTTGTATCCTTCTCCCTTCCCCTCAAATCCACCCTCTCCCAGTTACCCACACTGTATCCACTCTCTCCCTCACCTCTCTCTCTTTCTCTGTCTTATCCTCTGTTGAATCCTTCTCCCTTCTATCTACTGATGCAGCCTCCTCCATCCTCCTGTCCACTCTTTCCTACATCCAACTCTCTCTGTCCACTGACCACAAGGCCATGCGCTCCTTGGCTGTCGGAAACCATGCAAGCTTGTAGAATAGGGCTCCGGGCAGCTGAGAGGAAATGGAGTAAAATTGGCCTCCTTGATGACCTAAAACCGTATATCTCTCTCCTCTTGAGCTACACCTCTGCATCAGCTGCTAAAGCTTCTTACTACCATTCCAAAATGGTGACCCAAGGAAACTGTTCTGCACATTTTCCTCAATCCTCAACCCCCCCCCCTCCTCCCTGTTCGCAGATGGCTTTGTCACCGACTTTGAAAAAAAGGTTGATGACATTAGCAGCTCCTTCACTGAACCTCTCGCCAACACTGCTACCACTCCTTCCACTCCTCCCAAACCCACTACGCTACTCTCGGTCTCCGGTTTATCAGCTCCCCCCCCCCCTCTCCCCTGATGATATACTAAAACTTGTCACATCCAAGCAGGCAATCACCTGCCCTCTCGGTCCTATCCCCTCACCCTTTCTCCAATCCATTTCCAAAGACCTCCTTCCGTTCCGTACCACCATAATGAATTCCTCTCTATCCATAGGATCTGTCCCAGCTGAATTTAAGACAGCCAGAGTCAAGCCTCTTCTCAAGAAACCAACTCTGTCCTTCGTATCTAAAACCCTTGAATGTGGGTTCTAATCAACTGTCTCACTATTTCCTTCAAAACAACTTCCTTGACCCTCACCATTCCGGCATTAAGGCTGGGCACTCTGCTGAGACTGCTCTCCTTGCTGTCACGGAGGCCCTCCATTCTGGTCGAGCTTCCTCCCTCTCCACTGTTCTCATTTTTCTAGACTCCTCCTCCTCCACACCCTTCAATGGCAGCCCCTGCCCGATCACTCTGTTCTTCCACCTCAGCTGGCCGCCTGGCACCGCCGCCTCTACGAGGATGCAGCGGTCGCGCTGTTCAGTCACGGCTTTTCACTGTCTTGGTGCCCCAGTGGTGGAATGAGCTTCCACTGCTGTCAGGACTGTAGAGTCACTACTTATCTTCCACCGTAGACTGAATACCCATCTCTTCAGGCTACATCTTGACTGTCCCTCCAAAAGATCTCTTTACCCCCCACTACCCCTCTGTACAGTTCCTCTACTGTTGATAATAATAATAATAATAATAATATAATAATAATAATAAATTAATAAAGTAATCCTTCCTTCCTCTAACATAGTGATTTCCAATGGCACCTGGTCCTAGCATAGATTTTTTCTTATGATGGCTGATCTATAGATGATTCACTTACTTAGACAAATGTACTTGTTGCAAGTCACTTTGGATAAAGTACTTGTTGCAAGTCACTTTTGAAAAAAACCATTCACTTACACCCTTCGTTATGTCCAAAAACCTGATTTAACACCATCAGTTAAGACACACTGTATTCTATCCATTAAATAATTTTCAAACCATCTACAATGAAGCCTGATCCAGGCCAATGTCAGACAACCTCTGAATGCGTAGGTAATGGTCGACTGTATCGAATGCCTTGGAGAGATCTATAAATAAGGCAGCACAATGTTTTTTTCTGATCTAGGCACTTTAACACATCATCTAAGACAAGCGTTGCAGCTGAGATTGTGCTATGACAAGGTGTAAACCCAGATTGGTGCACATTTAGAATAGAATGCAAAGACAACAATGTTCTTAGCTGGGAGTTGACCAGGGAATCTAATACTTTGGAAAGGCAAGGTAGCTTTGGATTTTGGGCGGTAGTTACCTAGGTCGGAGGGGTCACCACATGTATGGAGAGGGAGCACATGAGCTGCCTTCCAAACCTTGGGGATAGTATCTGAGATAACAGTCAGATTCAAAGTATGTGTCAATGACTCGGCAATCAGGGGGGCCGAAAGCTGCAATAGGCCTGGATTAAGCAGATCAGCCCCAATGGATTTTTTTACATCAATTTTAAGCAGGACATTTTTCATTAGATTATTACATGATGACAAATAATACTGTTTTGATGCAGTTATTTGCTTTTGTGACATGTATTCTAAGTTTTGAGAGTTGTCGTTGTTGAAAATAAATGTGTTAACTATTTAGGGGAACATATGAACTGTTGAATACTGTTTCAAAATGTGTGCTCAAGCAGTAGGGGAAAAACTGTAAATCTTAATACTGTACATGTGAATTGTTTATGAAATATATTATCAAAATTATAATAATTATAATAACCTAATTTAAATGTCTCTTACAACAGCAGTCATAGCCAAAAGGTTTTTATTTCTGCACCGACACCGCAAAATATATAGTTCATAGTGCTTCAGCCGATTATGGGTGTTTAATAATAATAATATCCATTGTAGGCCTATGAAGAATACCAAATTTGAAATGACATCTAATATACATCTATGAGTCTATTGAAATAGATTATAACTTCATTAATATGTCTGTTATGTCCAACAGGACATTAATATGCAGTCATAGCCAACAGGTTTTCATTTCTGCTCTCAGAAAGAAAATAAAGAAAATGTTTGTTATATGAACTCTATATCATTTCATAGTGATTATGGAGTTTATTTCATACTGCACAGGTGCCTCCCTTCATCTCTCAGAGCTGAGGATCGTTCTGCTGGGCTACAGAGCAGCATGGAAGACTTCAGCAGGAAACACCATCCTGGGCAGAGAAGAGTTTGACCTGGGGAGAACCACTGCTCAGTGTGTGAAGAGACAGGGAGAAGTAGCAGGGAGGCAGGTCACTGTGGTTGACACTCCAGGCTGGTGTCCTGTAGAGAAGACTCCTAAGCTGGTTAAACAGGAGATTGTGCGCAGTGTGTCTCTGTGTCCCCCAGGACCTCACACTCTCCTCTTGGTCATAGATCTGAGTGTTTCATTCACTGAGGAAGACAGAAGATCAGTTGAGGAACACCTGGAGCTTCTCAGTGAGGGAGTCTGGAGTCATACTATAGTGCTGTTCACCTTTGGTGACAAGCTGGGAGACACAACCATTGAGCAGCACATTGAGAGTGAAGGGAAGGCCCTCCAGTGGCTTGTTGAGAAATGTGGGAACAGGTATCATGTCCTCAACAATAAGAACTGGGGTGATGGCACTCAGGTCACAGAGCTGCTGGAGAAGATAGAGGAGATGGTGGCAGGAAACAGAGGCCATTATAAGATAAAGAGAGAGATACTAGAGAAGATAGAAGAGAGGGCAGAGGAAGAGAAAAGGAGGGCAGAGGAAGAGAGAAGGAGGGCAGAGGAAGAGAGAAGGAGGGCAGAGGAAGAGAGAAGGAAACAGAGACTGGTACAAGAACAGAAAGAGACCCTCAGATCATTAATGGGTGAGTTTATTTTAGACTCTGCTTCAGGTCTTGGGGTTATTCAACTTTTGACGTGTGATATAAACCAGCTACAATGGTACTAGTCAGAATACAGCATGGTTTATTTAATGTTATTGTGTTCATTACACTGGATAAAACATGTTTTTTGTGAAATGTTAATAAAATATGAATAGATTAACTGGCTATTTGACCACGATGAATTCATGTGTATGGTCAGATTTACAATTTTGAATGTGAACACACACACACACACACACACACACATACACACATACACACACACACTTTTGTTGTATGCTGGGAATAAAATTAATTTCACTCTCTCTCTCTCTCTCTCTCTCTCTCTCTCTCTCTCTCTCTCTCTGCCAGGTGACTCCCTCCATCTCTCAGAGTTTAGGATTGTGTTGCTGGGGTGGAGAAGAGCAGGGAAGAGTCCATCTGGAAACACCATCCTGGGCAGAAAAGAGTTTGACCTGAGGTGTACTGATCATTGTGTGAAGAGACAGGGAGAAGTAGCAGGGAGGCAGGTCACTGTAGTCAACACTCCAGGCTGGTGGGCGAATGATCCTGTAAAGGCAACTCCTGAGATGGTTAAACAGGAGATTATGCGCAGTGTGTTTCTGTGTCCTCCAGGACCTCACACTCTCCTCCTAGTCATAGGGGGGAATCATTCATTCACTGAGGTACACAGAAGATCAGTAGAGGAACACGTGGAGCTTCTCAGTGAGGGAGTCTGGAGTCACACTACAGTGCTGTTCACAAATTGGGACTGTCTGGGAGACGCAACTATTGAGCAGCACATTGAGAGTGAAGGAAAGGCCCTTCAGTGGCTTGTTGAGAAATGTGGGAACAGATATCATGTCCTCAACAATAAGAACTGGGGTGATGGCACTCAGGTCACAGAGCTGCTGGAGAAGATAGAGGAGATGGTGGCAGGAAACAGAGGCCATTATAAGATAAAGAGAGAGATACTAGAGAAGATAGAAGAGAGGGCAGAGGAAGAGAAAAGGAGGGCAGAGGAAGAGAGAAGGAGGGCAGAGGAAGAGAGAAGGAGGGCAGAGGAAGAGAGAAGGAAACAGAGACTGGTACAAGAACAGAAAGAGACCCTCAGATCATTAATGGGTGAGTTTATTTTAGACTCTGCTTCAGGTCTTGGGGTTATTCAACTTTTGACGTGCGATATAAACCAGCTACAATGGTACTAGTCAGAATACAGCATGGTTTATTTAATGTTATTGTGTTCATTACACTGGATAAAACATGTTTTTTGTGAAATGTTAATAAAATATGAATAGATTAACTGGCTATTTGACCACGATGAATTCATGTGTATGGTCAGATATACAATTTTGAATGTGAACACACACACACACACACACACACATACACACATACACACACACACTTTTGTTGTATGCTGGGAATAAAATTAATTTCACTCTCTCTCTCTCTCTCTCTCTCTCTCTCTCTCTCTCTCTCTCTCTCTCTGCCAGGTGACTCCCTCCATCTCTCAGAGTTTAGGATTGTGTTGCTGGGGTGGAGAAGAGCAGGGAAGAGTCCATCTGGAAACACCATCCTGGGCAGAAAAGAGTTTGACCTGAGGTGTACTGATCATTGTGTGAAGAGACAGGGAGAAGTAGCAGGGAGGCAGGTCACTGTAGTCAACACTCCAGGCTGGTGGGCGAATGATCCTGTAAAGGCAACTCCTGAGATGGTTAAACAGGAGATTGTGCGCAGTGTGTTTCTGTGTCCTCCAGGACCTCACACTCTCCTCCTAGTCATAGGGGGGAATCATTCATTCACTGAGGAACACAGAAGATCAGTAGAGGAACACATGGAGCTTCTCAGTGAGGGAGTCTGGAGACACACTACAGTGCTGTTCACAAATGGGGACTATCTGGGAGGCACAACTATTGAGCAGCACATTGAGAGTGAAGGAAAGGCCCTTCAGTGGCTTGTTGAGAAATGTGGGAACAGATATCATGTTCTCAACAATAACGACAGGGGTGATGGCACTCAGGTCACAGAGCTGCTGAAGAAGATAGAGATGGTGGCAGGAAACAGAGGAGGCCATTTTGAGATCAAAAGAGAGATAATAGAGAAGAAAGAAGTATGGAAAAGACTGAAAGAAGAGAGAGCAAAAAAGAGGGAGATGAAGGTGATCAAACAGAGAGAGATCCGCAGATCATTCATAGGTGAGATAATAATTACTCAAGATTGAAGTGTTAACTGTTATGAAGGAAAAGTTTATATCAGATCACTGTCATAGTCATTTCAGAACCCAGAATCGGTGTAGCTCCATCAGAGCTGCACGCAATGCCTTTGCTGTTATGCCCTGCCATTTGTTTACAACCCGATTTGCATGAAATTGCGCAATATGAAAGCATAGGAGTTAGCTGAGGATGTTTTCGATGACACCATTTTTCAGGTGAGCAATGTGCATTCAAATTCAGATTGCTTTATGGTTCGCCATAAAACTCTCTATTTATGGAGAGTCTGACTTTGTGAGACTACTATCATGGGTTAGTGAATGGATGATCGATAAGCCAATGGGACAGAAACTCTAGCACAAACTCACAGCCAAGGGTGTGCAAAGCAGCAAAGCAGTCCCAAGCAGTGAGCACAATTTCCCAAAATAACCATAATAATTCTAAAAGACTAATCCAATGGGGGTTTTGAATACTGCAGCTGGCAATTGCAATGGCGTGCAATACATTGTCATTCTGTTTACTTAAACTCTGTTTGAATAATCACTGAGTTCTTAAAGACATTGTTACAGACAAGGTACAATAAAAATCATGTCATGAGTTGACAGGCATTTTTTGTGTTCTTTTGTATATGGAAAATGGGGCCCAATTAAATCTCTAAGCAAGATGGAGCCACTAACTGTGCATGTGCTGTGTAGGTCATGCTACATGAAATTAAACCTTTTAATTGATGGGATAAGGTTTGGATTTTCTCTGTCTCCCTTGCCAGACTCTAACCTTACCATGGTGGATGGAGATTTGCATTTTCTCAATAGTATTCTCCAAACAGCATAAGAATAGAATAACTGAAATTATACATTTGACCATTTAAATACCCTTCAGTGTTCAATGAAGAGCCACCACCCTCCCCTATACTCATTCCCTAGATACTCATTATACTGTGTTTTTTCTCTCCCTCTCTGCCAGATGACTCCCTCCATCTCTCAGAGCTGAGGATTGTGCTGCTGGGGTACAGAGCAGCAGGGAAGAGTTCAGCAGGAAACACCATCCTGGGCAGAGAGGAGTTTGACCTGAGGAGAACTACTGTTCAGTGTGTGAAAAGACAGGGAGAAGTAGCAGGGAGGCAGGTCACTGTGGTCGACACTCCAGGCTGGTCGGCAAATCTCCCTGTAGAAAACACTCCTGAGCTGGTTAAACAGGAGATTGTGCGCAGTGTGTCTATGTGTCCTCCAGGACCTCACACTCTCCTCCTGGTCATACGAGGGGATGTTTCATTCAATGAGGAAGAGGCAAATGCTGCAGAGCAACACATGGAGCTTCTCAGTGAGGGAGTCTGGAGTCACACAACAGTGCTGTTCACCTTTGGGGACCGTCTGGGAGGCAAAACCATTGAGCAACACATTGAGAAAGAAGGGAAGGCCCTCC
The DNA here is from genome assembly GCF_951799395.1 of Argentina silus. NCBI lineage: Eukaryota > Metazoa > Chordata > Actinopteri > Argentiniformes > Argentinidae > Argentina > Argentina silus. The sequence continues at coordinate 4,639,418 of NC_139668.1, forward strand.
AGTGGCTTGTTGAGAAATGTGGGAACAGGTATCATGTCTTCAAAAAGGAGACCATGGGTGATGGCGCTCAGGTCACAGAACTGCTGGAGAAGATAGAGGAGATGGTGGCAGTAAACAGTGGAGATGTGTTTTATCCTGAAGAGGAAAGGGGAGTTTATAGGGGCAAAGACCTTTCTGTTCCTGTTCCTGTTCCTGTTCCTGTTCCTGTTCCTGTTACTTTTCCAAGCAGTGAGTATGCTAGAAGGTCAATAGAAATGTATACTAAGAACTGATTAGCTTCATTTGTAGCCTCATAGGAGCCACTGAAGCTGCTAACATGAATCACAACACTAGTTTGTGTGTGTGTGTGTGTGTGTGTGTGTGTGTGTGTGTGTGTGTGTGTGTGTGTGTGTGTGTGTGTGTGTGTGTGTGTGTGTGTGTGCACCCAGGGGCCAAGAGGAGAGGCATAACAGTGGAGTTGAGAAAAAGGTTTAGGCCTATTCAATAGCCAGCTAATCGTGGCTATTCTTACCATGAGATCACTCAGTAGGCTCGAATTTACATGGCAGTTATAATAATAATAATAATAACATGTCTTTGAATCAATGAATACAAACTCACAGCCTATTGCATTCGTCAACACAAGGAAGCAACCAAATAGACCCGTTAGTCCTCCCTATATTATAACACTGTTTCTTAACACCATCTGATTGGTTGACAGCCGTGGTATATTAATGGTATACCCACGACCAGAGTGTGATTTGTGAAGAAATGCCTCTTTACGATAACATTTTCAATTATCACTACACTATTGACAATAATAATCACCCTTTCCCTTTCCTATCTAAGCGGGCAATTCAACAAGATTTACTTCCCTTTCATGGAAATAAAAACACATGTTAACATTATAAACATTATGATGTTTCTCATTTTATTTCAGCCGCAGATGCATCAGAGACACTGTCACTAACATTTTGTTTTGAGGACTTCTGCATTTTGTTTCTAGGACTGTTGCTAACTACTGAAGATGTAATTGTTGTTGTTGTTGTACAGTGGGTGGAGGCAGCAGACCAGAGACAGGGTATGACTCTGGATCAGAGGCTGAGTCACAGCTGAGGCCTGAGAGTAAGATGACAGTTCATCTCTGAGAGCCAGGGACTTGCTATGGTCACTGTTGACTCAAGCACACACACACACACACACACACACACACACACACACACACACACACACATATATACTGCAGCAATGTGATGCTGAATCTCTATCATACAAACTGCAGTTTTTCAGATGAATAGGAAGACAGATATTTAGATTTTGAGCTCAATTGTAGTCTGCTTGTTTTACTCTTATAAGATTTAGATCTGTCTCGGTATAATTCTCATAACCATTTAACTGAGAAGATGTTGATTGGGTATAATATCTCCTTACAAATAACATTTGAGGAAAATAGCGTCATAACTTCATTTGAAATTAGATTTGCATAATTCATCAAGAAAATAAATATCATGTCTGTTCAATAGGTTTGACTATAATATGCAGTTGGGTATTCTAGAAAGTGGGATTAATGAGCAAGTGAGCTAACTTTAGTCAGGTCTCCAATCAACTCAAACAAAAAAGCCGGATTGGAAACTATGGTAACAAGTTCTTCAGAGCTATCCTGCTCTTTCGCAAGCTAAATTCACACGCTCTAAACCAATCAAATCAGATTCAGTTTTAGCATTCACCAACTCCTGTTACCTGGTGTAGCCAACTGACTTCTTAACCATTTTGACATTGTCATGCCTGCCCCGGGGGCCTGGCCTCAACTGGCCACCTCCCCAGGTGTGAAGTGTAAGATGTGATAATGTGTCTAACCTGTGCTCTATATCCATCTAGCCTAGCTATTCCTAACACTACACACAATTGTGCTTAGTAGTCAAATATTACATTTGAATGTGTTAAACATATGGCCTGACCTCACAAACAGCCTCTGAGCATCACTCTGCGTTGGGATCAAAGAGTTCTACAATGACATCCAGCTTGGATTGGAGAGGGTAGGCATGACCCCCCCCCCCCACACACACACACACACATATATTCAACAATAATCACTATTGACTAAGAACATGTCACACACACACACACACACACACACACACACACACACACACACACACACAAGGTTTGAAACTCTCCCCAATTACATCAGCCCATGTTTGAGCCTTCTGCTCTCAACGCTACAGTACGTTGTTGTATCTGTCACTGTCAACTTGTATTTCTCTCATGAAAATAGATTATATTATAATACAGTATTTCCATCTGACTGCCCATTTAACCCCCGTTCTCTAGACAGAACACTCTGCCTCAGACCAGCACTGCTGCACACAGCTCTACAGCTACACCAGAGGAACATGTGAGTAGAGCAGCTGATCATGGTACCATAGAGTTTCAGATCAGTGTGAACAATGAGTAGATCACTACGTAGGTGGTTCACGTTTACACATGATACACACAAATCTAATTCAGAGATGAGTCTGTGTCCTGTACCCACACCTTCTGATATGATCCAAAACATACAGGCATCAATTTATTGCATCATCTCAGATGGTGCCTGTCTCTCCCATTCTTTTGGGATTGAGGCGTATCTGGAGCTACATAACATATGCGTGGGACCTCGGCTCATATCCACATTAGTTTGAGTTGAGGCCTGAAAGCATCTGACAAGCCTTGTAACCTTAGGACTGCTGATTTTTATTTTGTGCTTCATTCTGCACTCTAGACCACAACTATGGCGACACCTGATATTTCCACTGAATGTATGGAAACTTTATACAGGTGACTATTTATGGCTGCTAACATTAATTGTTTTCTTTTATACGGTTGTTCACCTTGTTGTTACCATTGTAAGTATGATTGTTGTCCTGTGGCCCCCAGGCTCCAGTGCTCCCATGCAGGTCTGTTCCAGTGCCGTTTGACAGGTCTGGTGTTTCTGATGGAGGGGGAGGGGGAGGTGCTGTATAGAACTGTCCAATGGGACGAGCGTCTCCTGTACTCTACAGGCCGGTCTCCTGCAGGACCCCTGTTCAGCATCGACTGCCCTCAGGGGTCTGTCCGTCAACTACACCTCCCACACTGTGAGATTCGCTCTGGTAAGTTACACATCCACATGCCATTCCTAAGCGGAGCTGTGTGTGACCTCACTACACATCAACATACCATTCCCATGGAGTCATTTCTCTCATTTTATTTCAAGTTAAGCTGCATTCGCACTGAGCCTTTTTTGATAGTGCTTGCTAATACTGTAGAGTAGACTATAGGCCTACACACTTCATCAGTACTTGTTAGTAACTAGAATATTCTTGCTGCATTGGTGGAGATTTGTATTCCTCACCTTATACAGTGTTAGTGACATGTTGCTGTTTTGCAGGAGATGGTCCTGGGACCCTGTCTGTGGCCCATGTTATTGGTGACAGTGTGGAGGTTTTGCCACCACTGCGGGTGACTGACACGCACGTTGTGGTGAACATCACAGACCTCTCTTTATGGGGCCTTATAAGATGGTTAATACCCTTCCTCACCATCAGGGGGCAGGTGCTGCCGTTCCTCCGATCACTGGGCCCCCAGCTGTCAGTTCTGAACCTGATTGTACTGCCGTTCAATGTACCACTCAGTGAGGTCCATCAGTACTTAAGGTCAATGGAGGAGCAACAGGCAGGGAGCACTTACCTAGAGGTCAATTCTGACTGCACTCTGGCTCGAGGGGAAACGTACAGTCTCTGCTGTGATCTGAAGGAGAGACCTAAGATACAACCAGAGGTATTTGTAGTTTTTGTCAGATGATGTCGCAAATGATGATGATGTCTCGTCGTGCCGATAAACATCCCCATCATTATTATTTGCATATTGTCATTGCTCGATTACCTGAAGGATTTTTCTGCATCCAACCATGCATGTATCTTTGGTCAAATAAGATACAAAACAGTGTAGCAGTGTGTGCCCAAAAACCACAGCTCCAAGGCTAAGTCGCCATCCATGACAGTGTTCTTAAAAGGTCTTATCTGTAATTTCTGGGTACATGCTGCAAACGTGTTTGATTTTATGACAAACTGGGCATATTTGGCTAAAGATACATGCATGGTTGACACAGGACAAACCAAAGGATTAAGGGAGCTCAAATGCACTTTGTAGATTTATCAGTTTCTTTGATTTGGTGCAGAATCAACAAACTATTCACTATGTTTCAGCGTGTAAAGGTGTACTGGGGCTACGGGCCAAACTACCACCCCACCTTCCAGGTGTTCCTGAAAGCGGGCACAGAGAGTGTGGAGCTGAGGCTTTTGGAAGGAGGGGTAGATGGAAACAAGGTGTGGGGAGGGTTCATCCCACTAGTAACAGGTAAACCCTTACAGTTAGTTTGTAAACCAGAGGCTTCCAGGTCTGCAGCACTGCTGGTTTCCTTCTCCCCCTGGTAGTTACTTGATTGATGAATGTCATTCGTCCAGAGAGTCACTCACCTGGTGTCCCAGGTCTGAACCAGTCCCTGATGAAAACCAGCTGTGCTGTGGACCTGGATTTGAGACTGAGAGCCTATATCCAAACACCATTCCCACTATGGGCTCCTCTGTGATGTGGCCTAGCTGGTGTGAATGTTGAAGGGGTCAGCTGCAGCTCCCTCACCAACACTGGTTTGGTTCAGCCAACACAACTCTGCTGTACATAGCTGACTGTGTTTGTCTTGGTTTCCCCTGACTACCAGGTGCTGCGCTGGTGAGTGAGCCGCAGGCTGAGCGCCGTCAGAGTGGTTCTGCAAAGGAGCAACTGGACTCTGTCCGTGCAGAGTTTGTGAAACGAGTGTCAGGACCAGTTCTAGACTATCTACTGGATGGACTTCTGCAACAGAGAGTCATCACTAAACTTGAGGAGGAGTCGGTGAAGGAGAGCCCTGGGAGGGCAGAGAGAGCACGTGTCACTATTGACATGGTTCTCAGGAAAGGAGCTTGTTCTTGTTCCATCATGAAAACACTTCTACTTGACCTGGACCCCTGCTTTTGCACAACACTTGGACTCCACTAACACAGTGTTAGAATGAGGCTTTGCTGGGTTTGGCCTAGGACCAATAATGACATGGGTATGTTTGATCCTAGAGTATGGCCTGTGACTGTAAGCCTCTTATCTAAAATACTGCCCCATGTCTCAGCCATGAATGATAGAATAACGGTACTGTATATGAAGCTGTCCTCCGAGGAGGGAGTTGGTGGTGTGTTAAAGGTGGAAGTTAGTGATATGGAGAGTAGCTTCCTATTCAGCACAAGACAGAGCACTGTTTCTCAACATTGTTTTTAGTTTCTGTCACTTCTTTATCTGCCCTTGTGTATTTTTCCGCTTGTGCAATTGTCTACCCCGCCTTGATTGAGTTCACCTGTTCCTCATCATCATTCCCTGTGTATATAGTCTGTGTTTCCCCTGTCTCGTTGCCAGTTGCTCTTTGTACCTTGAATCAAGCATTCCAGCAATATTTTCTAGTGTTTTATATTCCTGTTATTTTTTTATTTTTTTTATTATTCCGACTTTGCCTTTTGCCTGCCCCTTTTTGGATTATCTGCCTGTATTTTTTAAACTGCTAACCTGTGTACCGAACCCCACTTTGCCTACTCCCTTTCTGGATTATCTGTCTCCCCACCATTGTCTACCTGTGTATCGAACTCTTTTCTGAAATAAAAGGATTACTCTTTTGTATTAAAATGTATTGTTTTATTGTTCTATTTTGTGAATTTGTTATTGCTATTTTGTTAATATTTTGCTATTTTGTACATTTTGTCATTATTTGCTATTGTTTTTTATAAATAAAAATAAATAAAATAAAAGAATTCTGATTCTGATTATGGGGTGGGGCAAGGGATGCTCACTCATGTTTTTCGTCCGTCCCAGCACCAATGTCTCCTCGATCGGCTTCTGTACCTCCAGCTACTCCTGGATTTCATGTCTCCTCACATTCTCAGATTTCATTGGATTCTGATTTGCCGGACCTCTCTAGTGTTCCCCCGTTACCTCAACCTCAAAGAGGTATCCAACAAGACCATGCTACCTCTCTGCCTCCTCACCGGTCCTACGACTGCGCCATTGACCTGCTCCCAGGATCGTCTCCTCCCAGAGAGTGTCTCTATTCATTATCGGCCCTGGAGAGAGAGGCTATGAAAGAATATAATGACTCTTCCCTAGCTGCTGGTATTATTCACCCTTCATCTTATCCTGCTGGGGTTATTTGTGGACAAGAAGGACAAGACGCTTCGTCCCTGCATTGACTATCGAGGCCTTAATGAAATTACCATTAACAATAGGTACCCTCTTCCCCCTTATTTCATCTGCTTTTGAATTATTACAAGGGGCTAAGATATTCACTAAGCTGGATCTCCATAATGCATATGATTTGGTTTGGATATGGGAGGGGGATGAATGGAAGACAAGCAGTCAATACTCCTAGTGGTCACTGAGTACCTGGTCATGCTGTTTGGACTCTCTAATGCCCCTGCTGTTTTTCAGGCTCTTGTTAATGATGTTCTCCGAGATATGTGGAATCAGTTTGTTTTTGTATACCTGGATAATATCCTGATCTTCTCCCCCAACGAGGAGACCCATGTTCAACACGTATGCAAAGTTCTTCAGCGTCTCCAAGACAACCGGCTTTTTGTAAAAGCTGAAAAGTGTGACTTCCATGCCTCCGTTGTTCCTTTCCTGGGTTTTATTATCTCTAAGGACAACATCCAGATGGATCCTGCCAAGGTTAGTGCGGTTGCTGAGTGGCCCCTGCCTACGAGTCGCAAGCTGGTACAGGAATTTCTAGGGTTTGCTAATTTCTACAGGCGATTTATCAGGAATTTTAGTAAGATTGCCGCACCTTTGCATGCTCTCACCTCCTCGTCTGTTAGATTTCAGTGGTCTCCCCAGGTGGACCAGGCATTCCGGAGGTTAAGGGAAAGCTTCACTATGGCACCCATTCTCACTCTCCCGGATCTCCGGCGGCAGTTCGCCGTTGCAGTGGATGCATCGGACGTGGGCATCGGGGCTGTCCTCTCCCAGCGGTCTTCGGAAGACAACAAACTCCATCCCTGTGCCTGCTGAGAGGAATTATGACATGGGGAACAGGGAGCTGTTGGCCGTAAAGGCAGCGTTGGAGGAGTGGCGCCACTGGCTGGCTGGAGGGAGCGGAGCGGGAAAGCGAAATAATTAACACGTGTCAATTTAATTACAGTGGTATCTAGTTTGACGGCCAAATATCTGCATATTGGACGGCCAAATATCTGCAAATATCTGCGGCTGTCACCCTACTGAACTCGAACACTGCACCGACCTGACAACCTACTACCCCTGCAACCCCCCCCCCCCCGGACAATTGCACTATTGCACTATTACTCCCCTCCCCTCCCCTGCTCTTACTCATACCACTGCTCTTCTGTACATACCTGTCCATACTGTTCATACTGCACATAATGCACATATCCTTATATTTTCTTTAATACTACTGCACATACTGTACATACCTGTTTATACTGTTTATACGGCATTCCATATTCATATTTATATTTATTCTGCTATCTACCTCATGCTACTGTTAATACATATATACTGCTAGACTGCATTACCCATACAGCTCATATGCTGCTACACTGTTCATACTGTAACTATTTATTCTGCTATAATGCTACTGTACTCATATACTGCTATACTGCACTGCTATATTATACTGCACTACTACTGATCATATATTGCACTACCTGTAAATACTGTTCATTGCACTTTCTGCTATTTTGCACTTCTGGTTAGACGCTAACTGCATTTCGTTGTCTCTGTACTTGTACTCTGCACAATGACAATAAAGTTGAATCTAATCTTGTCATGTCAGTGTTACACCGGTGCGCGCTTGTTTGGATGTCTTCAGTGACGTTCCACTTTGCAAGCGTTTAGTCAGATTCGTAAATGGTCTAAGCTAAATGGGATCATTGGAACGTCCCTACCCTAAACCCTATCGCCTAACCGTAATGCTTTTTTGTAATGGTTAACTTATTGAAATTTGCATTAATGAGGGTTAGTGTTAGGGTTAGGGCTGGGGTTAGGGTTGATGCAACTGAAAACAGAAAATATATAAAAACTATGTTCCTGGACTCTACATGCCTTGACTATGTCTACAGTATAGAAAATACATTAAAAAAAAATAAAGCACTTTGAGACAATTTATTTTGTAAAAAGTGCAAACACATTTGGAAATTGTATTTAGGTAACAAGGAACTCCTTATTCCACTTATGTAATAGCAAATATAACACTTGTATAATGTAATTTCCACATTGCTACTTCAAACAAAGTGTGTAAACTTAAACATCAAAAAATGCTTGTTCCCTACAGCTGAGATCTATCTTACTGTGTGATCACTGAAGGCCTCATGACATCATATCACCACCTTCAAAAGGTGACAACTTCTGGTGATTTCAGTTGACCAGCAAGTGGGGTCCTCCCCTCTATGGTGATGGAGGATGGAGGTCTGGTCCTGCCAGTCATGAAGATGTTCATTCTGCCAGCAGATGGTGACATTTGGACTGCACTGTGCATGGGGGGCTACACTGTGAGATGGTGTCAACAATGGCAAAGTTTATAAAGACTACAAATCGTAGCAGGTTGATAATGTTAGATGAGAAAGTCTGAATAAAGTGTTCACATACCTTTCTTATTTTGTTTGTTGATGTGTTCAACTTCACTGTACTTCCCCTCTTCATGTCCTCCTCTTGACTTTATGATCTCATGATGCCTTCTTTCACAGTAGACTAGATTGCACTCGATTATACTATGCAATACATAGACAATCCATACAATTCATTTTTTTTTTAATACAATTATCCACAAACAAGCAGAAGGTCCAACAACAATAATAACAGCAGTGACAACAATGGAAAAAAAAACTAATTCCTCTCCAATGGGCCCTCTCCTCTCCAATGGGCCCTCTCCTGGGTACTCTCCTCTCCAGAGAAGTGTCTGTATCAAGTGTCACTTGGGTCTTCCATTATGGAATGAATTAATGAAATACAGTGTGTCCCTATCACTAGTGACTGGTAGTCCGTGGCTTAGAGGTCTTTGTGGCTCAGAGGGTGGGAGATGGGTAGTAGATGGGAACCCCTGAGGAGTTGTGGGGATGACTGACAGTAGGCAGGGCTTTGTCTGATGATTACAATAGAATAGTCACAGGAAGAAGTGCCCTCTTTAAAGATGACGGTGGTTGCTTCTTTAGGAAGTCAGAGGGGGTCGTGGAGATGTTGGCGGTGGTGTAGATGGAGGTAATAGCAGTGCCTGAGTCGGGCAGTAGGGGGTGCTCCTTTATCTCCTAATATTCTCAGCCACCAAGACGACCCTGGAAAAGGTAGAGGGAGAGAGAGGAGATGATTGGAGGGGGCATAGATAATGCATGTTTATTTACACACACACACACACACACACACACACACACACACACACACACACACACACACACACACACACATCTTTCACAGTTTTCATAACAAAGAAACCTATTTTCAGATGCTGCTAGGCAGCAGAGGGCACCACAGCCCCTCTCTCCCTCTCTCTCAGTACTCAACTTCTCAGCCAGGGCCAAAGGATGATAGACGAGCATGTGTAAATGGAGGTTTCTTTGTCATGAAAACTCTGAAAGATAAACGAAAATGGGAAGTTTCTCTAACCCTAACCCTATCTGTGTGTGTGTGTGTGTGTGTGTGTGTGTGTGTGTGTGTGTGTGTGTGTGTGTGTGTGTGTGTGTGTGTGTGTGTGTGTGTAGGTGGTTGGGTGTAAATAAACATGCATTATCTATGCCCCCTCCAATCATCTCCTCTGTTGCCCTCCACCTGTGTGTATTTACCAACGTGGTTATTTCTCACCTTGTGCTTTGCTGCTTTTGCATTTGTAGAATATGAGCAGGGAGACTAATAACACCAACACAGCCAGACTCGATGATGACCACAGAGGTTCCGGGGGGCACAACGACACACAACGACACCACCAAAACACACACAATCAGCACTCACAGTACTCATACAAAACACATCAATACACTAAGTGGAGAATAGTATTCTTCAAGTTGGTAAGTCTGTTGGAAATCTGCCACCTCTGGCCACCAAGGCGAAATTCAGTCATCGTCCCTCGCCTTCTGCATATGTGCATGATTTGTAGAGGCAGCCACCAGAGACATGTAGAGACATACCAGTCTACTCCCCTAAAACACCACTGGCCAATTGTATACAAACATGTGTCATACCACGACACTCGATTTTAGAAGGCGCTTTTCGGGACCAAAACAGTGTCCGTCAGTGTTCTTTCAAGGGATCTTATTCCCTAATCACTACCGATTAAACACAGTAATTTAGAACACTTAAAAAACCATTAGAAATGCTTAAATGTTACACCTTGGACCTATGGGTGGAAGAGTATATTTACCATGGTATGTTGATGAAGGGATGGTTGATGTTGATGGTGAGATGGATGATATTGTTGATATAGACATTGAAAACAGTGTTGCAATGGCTTTGCAGTAATTCCATGTAATGGAGATATAACTCAGCTTTGCACACAAACCCACAGACAAATATAAAGATACGGTGGTTTCTGCTTTTCCTGTTGATGTGTTCTAGTTATACTCACCACATAGCCTCACACACTCTCTCCCTCTCTTTTTTTACTTGCTTTATATAGTTAACTTTCTCAGAATAATACAAATAATAATAATACATTTGTTTTGAATGGTGTCTTTGAAACGAAAAGCACTATTTACTTTTTAGGTTTCACTGCCTTAACACCTGCATATTTTGCACATGTGCATATTGTGGCGCCCGGCCCGTGCCTAAGCCCATGCGCGAGTGTGGGACGGTGGTAAATGGAGTATATATCTCGCCTCGCTTTGTCTCTGCTGTTTCTGCTGTCCCTCTCTTGCCCCGTGTTGTCTTTGGCAGGACCATGTATGGAGTTCCTGCGCCCCAAGGGGCCACAGCTGCAACCCGTGGAGATAATCACCGTATGCCCATACATGGAGTTCCTGCCCATCAAGGCACAGGTGAAGGGCATCAGCAGGAGCAGCAGAGACGGTACAAAAGTAGCCCACGGAGCACCCAGTAGGGAGGAGTTGCTACGGCGAACCAAAGAGCAGTTGATGAGAGAGAGAATGAGCCAAGTCACCATTGTCCAGTGTATGACCCCTGACCATAGGAGAGCCCGCTACGTTGCCAACCTTCGCCTGTCTGACTACCCCGCTGCCGCCCCGACCTGGAACGTAAGAGGACCACCCACCGTGTACCGAACCCCCCTGCTATCTTCACGACACGACGCCTTCTCACCCCCACCCTCTCTCTATCATTTCCCTCTCCCCGCTAACCGAATAAATATCTTTGATTATAATTCTGGTGTGGACCTCTCTGCTTACACTGTGTTTGGGTCCGTGACGTGCCCGCACACCCCGGCCGCCGTCACAATATATTAAGCGCTGTATAGTATATCTACCCCTGAAGATATTGAAATTGTTTCAAATACTTTTTGAAACCAGGTCTGTTACTGTACATGTAAACTATTAGATGTACTACAACACTGAACTAACCCATAGTCACTATGCTGTACTGAACCAGAGTATTATACATCTAGTGGTTTTCACAGTCGTACTGACACCAGCATATACAACCTCCTCTCTCCTTGTCTGCTTACAACCACTGAACAACTCCAACTGCTCTGTAGTTATATTAGATGTTAAATATAACTTAAAAGATGTGTTTTTATCTATGATTTGATCTGTTACTTGAAGATCTATTACTTTTCCTTAGCATAGATTTCTTTCTCAGTACAGATATTAGCCCCTTTAACCTCCCATCTTTGAGTAATTCCTCACAGCTAAGAGTAATTCAAGGGAACACTGGCTGGTATCCAGTCAGGTAATTGGTCTAAGGCTTAAAGTCAATTTCTTCTTTTGAAAACCATTGATTAACAGCTAATCTTTCATTTACCAGCTTGGTTGACAGCAGGGGTCTGGTTCTGGGTTGGTGTTGGAGAGCGCTTCGTTCCCTTCTTTGATTTCTGTATGACAAATCAGAACTACTTTAGATTGAATAACAATCAATGTAAAACAAAGCAAACAAAACATATACAGTACTTAAAATGACTGGGACAATATAGTTTATCTTATTATACCAGAATAAATACTCTATAAGAGAGTTAGTAATGTACATACCTTTCCAAGCCCACAAAGAAACCAGGAACTCTTCTTCCTGCTGGTCTTCACATCAGCCTGTGGGAGGGGAGAGTGTCCCCCGACCTCACCCCTGAGCTCAGTGGCTGAGGAGGACTCCACCACCGTAGCTGAAGGTCTGATCTCACCAAAATTACCTATCAGCTCTTTCGACAATTCTCTGACCAGAACTCTGTCAACATTGGGGCTCTGAGAGGTCAGAGCAGCCTGCAGCATATCCGCAGAGCCAAACTCCCGTAGAAGCCCCCTGTAGACCCGTGTGTATATTCTCTTTATGATTATATTCTCAGGGTAAGTGAGGTTGTGGAGGCCTGAGGAACCATACAACTCCAGCAGGATCCTTTTTGCCAGACCTCTGGCCATGTTGCCAATGTCAGACTCCATCAGCTGGGAGGCGCTGACATCAGACAGCAGCCTCACCAGCAACAAGGTGACTATGGAGGTGTAGTCTTCACTACTGGAGTCAAGAGACAGGTGAGGGAGGTAGGGTGTCTGGGCTGCAGGAGGGTGGGTGAGCCACAGGGCTGGCAGGCTGCTGCTCAGGGAGGGAGGGAGAGACTGATGACACATCTCTCTCATCTACTTTCTCCTCATCAAGAGTGGTTGGGGACTCAACCACAACGCCAATCTTAGTGGAGGAGTCACTGGTGTCAATAACAGAGCTCCTCATGATTGGGCAATAGTTCACCACTGGCCATTCTGAGGGGAAGGGGGTACATGGTAGGGCTCCTGGAGAAAAAGCCACATCGCTCTGGGAGCCTCTGGTTGACCTCACAGAGAGGGTGGCCCTAGAGGAGGATAGCCAGGGTGTACCTCGGCCTTCAGTCCTCTCAGCGTCCACCATGTCCATGTCACGAAGCATGGAGGCCACCACAAATTAAGTTAACCTTCCCTCCTCTGTGTCCCTAATCCTGGTGAGGCTGCTAACGCTGGCCTCATTGGCAGTCATCTGTATGGGGGTGGGCACTCTGCTGGACTCAAGTTTTGCTTCCTGGCCAGAGGTCACCTGGGGGATCATCTCCACAGGGGAGGAGGGGCCTGTGTGGAAAGTATCAAGTGCTTTTGTTTACCAATAGTGAGCACTTTTTGTTGTTACTGTAGTCAAATAGAAACACAAATGCACACTCCTCGAATTACTCCACATTTAAATCACATAAATGCAAGAAACTGTTTTACAGGGTTGACTTGTGATACTTAGAATGAGTTGTAGAGTTAGTTTCTGACCAGGATCAAAAGCAAAGGAACACTTGGAAGAATGATATCATCATCATCATCATCATGCATTTACAGTGATTCAGTTGTAGTATGGTTTGTGGAGTGAGAAGGTCTCTGACCTGCATCAGTATCAGTGGCGTGCTGCTCCACTGGCGTACTCCTGGAACTGCTCCTCTTGGTCTGAAACACATGACAGTTAATGAATGAATGAATTAGTAAATTAATGAGGACAAAAACACAATGAAGTCGAATGACTTGTTTCCATTGTGGTCATTTCTCATAGGAGAATTCTACAATTAGATCATCAACACAATGATGTGATATTATGAGATTAAACTGTTCTGTAAGGATAGACCCCACCTGAGAACATCATGTTGCATAGGAAGGTGAACAGTGTAGAGAGAACAGCCCAGATTTCCTCCATCTCTCACCTTATCTTTCCTCTTCTTGGTGGCCTGACTCTTCCTCTCCTCCATCAGAGGAGATGGGTCCTGCTTCACTTCCTCCTCATACTTGTTTACATTATCTTCATCTGCATTTTTTAGACTCTGAAAGGATCAGATTAGGACATAGTCTGAATTCTAATGTATTCTCTACTATGTAGTGTATTATTACTGTGTGAGCAGGCCTCTTGGATGATAGTCTCAGACAGAACAGAGATAGTGTTTATAACCCAATGCATCACCAGTTCAATTAATGCATTCCTTGGTATCTGACAACCATTCCTCCACTGGCAACATGCTAACTAAAGATTGTCCAGAATGAGCGTCAAAGTCATTCATATCGACCATAACAACTTTTAACAGGAGAGTTAGCATGTAAGCCGAGAGAATACATAAGGCTACTTCCTAATGATTCAGTCACACCTCAACTGCCAACATTGCTAAGTGTCTACAAAGTACTCAAAGTAAAGTCACCTGCTTTACAACTGGGCATAGCATGCAATTTGTAGAAGCAGAAACTGCACCATATCTCTGTAAAAGCAGCCTATTCACTGTTTGAATCCCGTACTATGCTGTACTAGTCAACACCTTGCGCATAACAGACAAGCCTTCTGCCCTCTGACAGGCTCCCCGCCACAACCCACATGGGTGGCTGCCAATAAACCTTGTGGGACACTCAAAGAATCTGTACAGCCTACGGTAACTATCACGGCTATGGTACGACCCATGGCCTTAAATTGTTCACATGCTACCCTGCCTTCATTAATCATAGATTGCATAGATGTCAGTGGGAAATGAGCTGCAGAGCCGTGTAGGTCAGACGTCTGGCACACTGTAGATGTCTGAACGAAACTGGAGGATGCCACCCTCAACTTAACTTTAGGCGGTTTCATCCTCTCCCATTAGTGAAAGCTAACTGGCATTACATTGAAAGACTTGACTTGACTACCTATACTCAACAACCGTCACTACAACTCTACTCTATACAGTAATCCATTGGATGCGAGCCTTGTCCATAGGCCTGTCACAATGGTTCCCAAATACTGCGTATCTCATATTAAGATGTGAAATAGGTCATTAATCGGAACCATACTAATGTGTAGTTTCTATTATATTGAGATAGATTTTCATAGAGAACAAGCGGGTGTGGAATCGGTGGATAGTTATCTGGAACAAGTGCAGAAACAGAACAGATTAAACTATTTCAAAACAACCATGATGTGGCGCCAGACCTCAATAAACAAGACTGGCATCTTCTGAATACAGTTCAAAGTTCATTGAAAATTTGCTAGGGAGTCAGCGAAAAGGAAGTGTATTAGCTACAGTTGTAACATGGTAGCAATTGCCTATGATAGCACTGGACAGTATTTTGAACAAAAGACGTGGATGAAAACTGTTCCAAATGGCCTGAATATTATATTATAATATCGTAATATAAGCATACAAAATGCCTCTTGGGCCTGGTACGCACTTATAACAGCTTATAAGAGCTTTATTACATTTGGAAACCAAGGAGAACATGCTAATATAACTAATATGTAGTCCAATTCATGTTGGCCTGTGGCTAGCCCTAATGTACTTCCATGTGGAAAGATATGTTTCAGGTGAAATTGTGACCATAAATTGCTCATGGATGATAGTGGACAATGCATACAGTACAATAACAAATAGGTTCCAATAGTCACTGACAGTATGCATATTGACATTATGTACATTTAAACAAACTCACAGACAATTTAAGATTGGCCGCTTTACTCGTATTCAAAGTATATTGTGCAGCCTTACATAGAACTTTGTAGAATACAGCAAATCTAAAAAAAAAATAAACGTTCTATCACAGCGAAGCCCAAACATCGATTCTGAGATATGCATGTTATGAGATTATATTGGGTAGCAGGATCCCTTTCCTTTTCTTAACTCCACATGTATGTCAGGGTACAGTACAATCCTCAGAATGTTGTCATGGCTCCATGACTGTGAAGCATCAGAGAATATGAATTTGTATCAAATACATTTGTATGACACACTTGTGGACTATGGTTTTTTAAATCAGTGGGTAGGGCCGCGTGTGACATTCCAAATATTAACACGTATTAAATACATTTGAATAGAATCAGTGGCTTGACATTCTAAACATTAGCACTTATCAAATACATCTGAATAGAGGGACGAATTACTGTTTCAAAGTATCACAATCCGTAAATGGCTTTATTCAGGCGGAGCAACTGATAATTGAATGTTAAAGATATGTTTACACAACAGCACACCAACACTAATGACATGGCATGGACTTTGTGCCGTGGACCAAATGTCCATCTGAGACACGCTAATCTTACTCTCAGAGGGACGGGAGGACAGAGTCTGTGGGCCCAACAGTGGTGGAAGACTCACCTCTCTGGAAAAGGCCTTTTACACCATCAACAATGGTGCCCAAAATATCCAATGCTGCAGAGTCTGTACTGGGAGTGGACGTGGTGGAGGAACCTTGTAAAAGGTCTAAATGGGAGTGACTGACCCCACTGATGAGGGACTTAGAGTCTAAGCACCTTGAGGACTTAATGAGGAACTTCCTCACAGCACAAGTTCCCCTCCTCTTAAAACTATCAGACGTCAGCTCTCTAATTACCTCATTTGGAGTGACATTCACTCCCTCCAATGACGTTGACTCGGAGGAAGAAATGTCCTCTAGCCAGCCAATGATACCCTCAACAAACCGTGAGATCACCAGGGATTCATTTGACCATGTCATTGACACAGAGGAGGACCCCTCCTCCTTTGATACATGTGACCTAGCCAGCACCACAAGTCTGCGGACCACCTCTTTAGTCTGGGTGTCTAGGAACACCTGACCGAACTGGGAGGACCCTCTGAGAGACTCACTACGACCCCTACGGAGCACTGCTCCGGATGACCCCTGACTCGTCGTGACCCCTGACCCCACCCCTGATAGAAGAGGCTGGCTCATGCTAAACTTTCCATTTGAATTTAAAACAGGCATATTAACTTCAGATGACGCCAGAGGCTCTTCTCCCTGAAGTGGGACATTCTAATCTACACAGTGTGTAATTGATTCCTATGCAAATCAGAGACCCCATAAAAACTAAAACATTAATTCCAAAATTACATAAACTATTATCCTTGCATTAAGATGGACTCAATTCAACTTATTGAATGATTTGTTGATGACATTTTTGCATTTTAGCTAATTTGAAGAGTGTCATAGCGAAGGGTCTGAATACTTATGTACATGAGGTATTTCTGTATTTTAATTTTTAATAAACTTACTGAAATTTCTAAAAACCTGTTTTCACTTTGTCATTCTGGGGTATTGTGTGTGGATTGATGGCAAATTATTTTAATTTAATCCATTTTAAATTGAGTGTATGACACAACAAAATGTGAAAAAGGGGTCTGAATGCTAGAAATCATGCTCAGAGCTCTCTTCCTGTAAGACTCCACTTTGCACAATATGGTTCACTTCTTCTTTCACTCCATCACAATCATTTCCTCTTCTGCTACGCCTGTGTGACAGAGAAGGTATGAAAACGTGTCTGTTGATAGTTTTGCTCTGTCGTTGTTTTATTAGAACATATTCAGTGTTGTGATATCTCAGTCTTTGCCACCTTCAAAAGGGTGTGCATTGTTTATTATTTTATCAAATTGTTATCATTACCAGTGTTGATCTTGTCTTTGTCCCTCAGTGCTTAGTCTCTTGTAATCGGTGTAAAGAAGTCCAGCGGAGCATTTCCTCTGCATGTAGACATCTGTCCACATCCTTCCTTCGCTGAGAGAGAAGGCCCTGACATACTTAGAAGCTGACTTTCTGAATGAGAGAAGGCCCAGTCTTATCTACCGGCTGACTGCATCAGTGACACGGGTCTAATAAGCATGCTGTATGTTCATAGTTGCTATTGCTCACCTGTGTTTAATGGAACTTTGTACCTGATCTCGTAACAGTGTTCTTGAAAATACGTCATGAATTTCTCTCTGATCTACTGCAGGAGTAAATGGCTGCAGACAAGAGAGAGAAAGAGGGAGAGAGAGAGGGAGAGGAAGAGAGAAAGGGAGAAAGACGGAGGCAAGACGGAAAAGGCAAAAATGGCCACAGGTGGTCATCCAGGTAAAGTTAATCAAATACTGAAACACTTCTGTACACACTATAATCCTGAAGTTGAAATTGTTATTTGAGGGATTGTAAATCAACAGTTCAACTGACAATCAGTAATGCAATTTTTGTTGTTGTAACTATCTGCTTGGTTCTGAATATTTGAGATGAATTTTATTTTTATTTTCTAGTAAGCGTTAGTGTTCTCTGTAACAGGTGCAGTACTACAAAAGAAAAAGTTTTTCTGCTGAGTGAAAATCTTACTGATTTATTTCAACTTTGTTTTCAAAGTTGGCCAGCCAGCACAATTTATTTATTTAACCTTTATTTATACAGGGGAAACACACTGAGACCAAGGCCTCTTTTACAGGTGCACCCTGTCAACAATATTTACACAAAAACAAAACAACACATAAAAAATATAACACAGTTCAATACAGAAATCAATACATCACATAAAACCACAATATTAGGAGGAACAATCACATCTTTCACCAAGGAAGTCCTCAATTAACATCCTTAATTGGCCAAGCAGCACCAGAATTTTTTTTCTGTAGATTGTTCCAGCAGTTAGGTGCACCATAACTAAAAGTGGATTCACCCAATTTAGTGGAGACCTGGGAAACCTCAAGAGTTAACCAATTCTGAGAACAGGTTAGGTAATTTATGTCCTTGAATTTTAATAATGAGTTTGGTAAGCCGGGAGTTTATGCAGTAAGGCTTTATACACAAAGAGGTGTAATGAAGACATCTACGGGATTTTAACGAGGTCCTGCCAACCTTTTGATAAAGAATGCAATGATGAGTATTAAAACTATCACCTGTGATAAAGCGAAGGGCGCTATGGTAGATGGCATCCAAAGGTTTAAGAGTAGTGGCTACTGCATTTTGGTAGATGAAATCATCAGAATCAAGTACTGGCATGAAAGTTGATTGCACAAGTAAAAGTACATTTTGACTTCAGTGGTGAACTCTGTCTCTAGACTAAGTAAGTTAAATGAATCTTGTATTAGTATGTTATTGTAGCCATCCTGCCAGAAGCCTAGGGAGCTAGTTTCTGTTGAGAATAGACTGTGCTTGAAGCCAATCAGTGGGAGAGGCTGGGAACTTTGCTAACTACTTAAGTGCCTGCCAGCTCTCCACTCCAACAAAGTACATTTTGACTTCAGTGGGGAACTCTGTCTCTAGACTAAGTAAATTACATTAATCTTGTATTACACTCGGTGTGTTGTTGTAGCCATCCTGCCAGAAGCCTAGGGAGCTAGTTTCTGTTGAGAATAGACTGTGCTTGAAGCCAATCAGTGGGAGGGGCTGGGAACTTTGCTAACTACTTAAGTGCCTGCCAGCTCCCCACTCCAACAAAGTACATTTTGACTTCAGTGGGGAACTCTGTCTCTGCACTAGCTGGTCGTTAACTGATCGTTAGGTGGGAGGAGCTGCAACCCTGCTAGGTCATTTATAGAATCTGTACTTCTACTTTGACTGTCTAAGAGCAACAGCCCCTGCGACAGCCTCCTGACACAAAGACGAGGGAGTCAATCCGCGGGAGTCCAGTGAGGAAGGCCTGACAGAAGGGCCAGACCACTAAGTATACGCTTTTTGCTTTTGTCCTTCTCAGCTTCTTCCCTGATGGCACACCGCTCACACTACTGGGTGACTTCAACATGCAGTCAGAGAAGTTTCACTAGTTTGGCCTACTTAACTATCTCTCCTTGTTCGACATTACCCTTTCCCACTCTCCTTCGACTCATAAGGTGGGAAATCAGCTCAACCTTGTCTTCACCAGATCCTCGCATACTCCCATAATCATTTTGTATCCTTCTCCCTTCCCCTCAAATCCACCCTCTCCCAGTTACCCACACTGTATCCACTCTCTCCTTCACCTCTCTCTCTTTCTCTGTCTTATCCTCTGTTGAATCCTTCTCCCTTCTATCTACTGATGTAGCCTCCTCCATCCTCCTGTCCACTCTGTCCTACATCCGACTCTCTCTGACCACCAGGCCATGCGCTCCTTGGCTGTCTGAAACCATGCAAGTTTGTAGAATAGGGCTCCGGGGAGCTGAGAGGAAATGGAGTAAAATTGGCCTCCTTGATGACCTAAAACCGTATATCTCTCTCCTCTTGAACTACACCTCTGCATCAGCTGCTAAAGCTTCTTACTACCATTCCAAAATGGTGACCCAAGTAAACTGTTCTGCACATTTTCCTTAACCCTCACCCCCCCCCCCTCCTCCCTGTTCGCAGATGGCTTTGTCACCGACTTTGAAAAAAAGGTTGATGACATTAGCAGCTCCTTCACCCAACCTCTCGCCAACACTGCTACCACTCCTTCCACTCCTCCCAAACCCACTGCGCTACTCTCGGCCTCCGGTTTATCAGCTCTCCCCCCCCCTCTCCCCTGATGATATACTAAAACTTGTCACATCCAAGCAGGCAACCACCTGCCCTCTCGGTCCTATCCCCTCACCCTTTCTCCAATCCATTTCCGAAGACCTCCTTCCGTTCCTTACCACCATAATGAATTCCTCTCTATCCATAGGATCTGTCCCAGTTGACTTTAAGACAGCCAGAGTCAAGCCTCTTCTCAAGAAACCAACTCTTGACCCGTCTGCTGTCCATAACTACAGACTGGTATCCCTTCTCTCCTTCTTATCTAAAACCCTTGAATGTGGGTTCTAATCAACTGTCTCACTATCTCCTTCAGAACAACTTCCTTGACCCTCACCATTCCGGCATTAAGGCTGGGCACTCTGCTGAGACTGCTCTCCTTGCTGTCACGGAGGCCCTCCACTCTGGTCGGGCTTCCTCCCTCTCCTCTGTTCTCATTTTTCTAGACTCCTCCTCCTCCACACCCTTCACTGGCAGCTCGCATCAGATTCAAGACCCTAGTGCTCGCTTATCGGGCGGTAAAGGAAACAGCCCCTCCCTATGTGCAAGCCTGATCACTCTGTTCTTCCACCTCAGCTGGCCGCCTGGCACCGCCGCCTCTACGAGGATGCAGCGGTCGCGCTGTTCAGTCACAGCTTTTCACTGTCTTGGTGCCCCAGTGGTGGAATGAGCTTCCACTGCTGTCAGGACTGTAGAGTCACTACTTATCTTCCACCGTAGACTGAATACCCATCTCTTCAGGCTACATCTTGACTGTCCCTCCTAAAGACCTCTTTACCCCCCACTACCCCTCCGTACAGTTCCTCTACTGTTAATAATAATAATAATAATAATAATAATAATAATAATAATAATAATAATAATAATTAAAAATAAAGTAATCCTTCCTTCCTCTAACATAGTGATTTCCAATGGCACCTGGTCCTAGCATAGATTTTTTATTATGATGGCTGATCTATAGATGATTCACTTACTTAGACAAATGTATTTGTTGCAAGTTACTTTGGATAAAAGCGTCTGCTAAATGTAACATTTAAAAAAAAAAAAAAAAAAAAAATCAGCTTTCTGCTGTTCAGGGAAAGGCACAATCTATTCCTATAAAAGAAGCCCACCTTAATTTTTTGCTTTTTAACAAGCTCCTCCATATGTTTTCTGAATTTCAAGTCTTTGTCAAACCAAATGCCCAGGTATTTATAATTGGGGGCAAGCTCAATGGGGGCACCACCCAAAGTACATATGCATAAATCAGATAATTCTTTTTGTGATTTGGTAAATAACATATATTTTGTCTTTCCAGTATTAAGGTTTTCATTTCTGCTCTCAGAAAGAAAATAAAGAAAATGTTTGTTATATGAACTCTATATTATTTCATAGTGATTGTGGAGTTTATTTCATACTGCACAGGTGCCTCCCTTCATCTCTCAGAGCTGAGGATCGTTCTGCTGGGCTACAGAGCAGCAGGGAAGACTTCAGCAGGAAACACCATCCTGGGCAGAGAAGAGTTTGACCTGGGGAGAACCACTGCTCAGTGTGTGAAGAGACAGGGAGAAGTAGCAGGGAGGCAGGTCACTGTGGTTGACACTCCAGGCTGGTGTCCTGTAGAGAAGACTCCTAAGCTGGTTAAACAGGAGATTGTGCGCAGTGTGTCTCTGTGTCCCCCAGGACCTCACACTCTCCTCCTGGTCATACATCTGGATGATTCATTCACTGAGGAACACAGAAGATCAATAGAGAAATACTTAAAGCTTCTTAGTGAGAGTGTCTGGAGTCACACTATATTGCTGTTCACCTCTGGGGACTGTCTGGGAGACACAACCATTGAGCAGCACATTGAGAGTGAAGGGAAGGCCCTTCAGTGGCTTGTTGAGAAATGTGGGAACAGGTATCATGTCTTCAAAAAGGAGAATATGGGTGATGGCACTCAGGTCACAGAGCTGCTAGAGAAGATAGAGGAGATGGTGGCAGGAAACAGAGGAGGCCATTATGAGATAGAGAGAGAAATTCTAGAGAAGATAGAAGCAAGAACAAGAGCAGAGAAAAAGAGAGTGAAACAGAGACTGATGAAGGTGCAGGAACAGAGAGAGACCCTCAGATCACTAATGGGTGAGTTAATTTCAGTCTCTGCTTCAGGTTTTGGGATTATTTAACTGTATTGTATGCCGTATACGCCAGCTACAGTTACACTAGTCATAATACAGTATGGCTTATTTAGTGTTATTGTGTTCATGACACTTTTTATGGTTTGTGTAAAATGTCAACTAAATATTTGTAGACAAACTGGCCATTTCAAGTGAATTTAGAATGAATATGAGGTTTCAGTCAGATAAAAAAAACAATGTTAAATTAGAGCAGTCTCTCTTAACACACACACACACACACACACACACACACACACACACACATCAAACTCACATTTGTAATAAATAAATACAAGGATTTGTTCTCTCTCTCTATCTGTCTCTCTCTCTGACAGGTAGATCCCTCCATCTCTCAGAGCTGAGGATTGTGCTGCTGGGGAACATAGCAGCTTGGAAGAGTTCAGCAGGAAACACCATCCTGGGCAGACAAGAGTTTGATCTGTGGACAACTGCTCAGTGTGTGAAAAGACAGGGAGAAGTAGCAGGGAGGCAGGTCACTGTGGTCAACACTCCAGGCTGGTGGTTGAATCTCCCTATAGAGCAGACTCCTGAGCCGGTCAAACAGGAGATTGTGTGCAGTGTGTCTCTGTGTCCCCCAGGACCTCACACTCTCCTCCTGGTCATAGATCTGAGTGTTTCATTCACTGAGGAAGACGGAAGATCAGTCGAGGAACACCTGGAGCTTCTCAGTGAGGGAGTCTGGAGTCATACTATAGTGCTGTTCACTTTTGGTGACAAGCTGGGAGACACAACCATTGAGCAGCACATTGAGAGTGAAGGGAAGGCCCTCCAGTGGCTTGTTGAGAAATGTGGGAACAGGTATCATGTCCTCAACAATATGAAAAGGGGTGATGGCACTCAGGTCACAGAGCTGCTGGAGAAGATAGAGGAGATGGTGGCAGGAAACAGAGGAGGCCATTATGAGATAGAGAGAGAGATACTGGAGAAGAAGTTAGAAGAAAGGGCAATGGAAGAGAGAGCGAAACAGAGACTGATGAAGGTGCAGGAACAGAGAGAGACCCTCAGATCACTGGGTGAGTTTAGTTCAGTCTCTGCTTCGGGTCTTGGGATTATTCACCAATATGACATGCAGTATATCAACTACAGTGACATGTCATGAAGCAGTGTGATGACATTCATGATTTGTAATGTGCTTGCCATTCCTGATTTTCAGTACAACGAAAAATCGTTTCTGTTAATGAAAGAAGGTGCCACAATTGCCGTATTGGCAATTATTCACAAAGGCAGAGGATCTCGTCAGACTGTGCATGTGCATAGCCGTCGCTCTTCTATGTTATTTCCGTCATGTACGATGTGGCGAGTTGTTGTTGGCCATTGGACATAATTAATGAATAGCTGGTTACCGAAATTAGTTGACTAGCTGGCACTGAAGACAGTAGCAGACTAGCTAACTGGCTAGCTAAAGCTGCCTACACACTACACGGTCGGATAGTCTATCACACTACAAGAAGAGGAGAAGATGCGTGGCTTTCAGACATAACTACTTCACCGTAGAACGTCAGGCGTGAGTGGAATGCGCTTAAGGCACAATCAAATATGAAACATGTTTTGATATTGTTCAGGAGATCACGAATCATCACAAAGCCGTTCGGAGAACCTTTCACACTTCCCAAATGTTGTCTCTGATTTGTCTCGAACTTCCTAGGACGTTTTTTACGGCATCCCGACCAAGGAATTGGCAACAAATATTGTGTAGTGTGTACGTAGCTTAAGTAGGATATTGTTGGCTGGCCTGGCTTGCTCTGTATCTTCAGTGCTGGCAGTAGCTAGCTAACTGACTATGAGGCATGTGTAGCTAGCTAAATGAGATGTTATGTGAAGGGACAGAATGGAAGTTAAGTTGATTAAACTTTCAGTGGTGTAAACAGTAGGCAGGACAACATCGAACAAGAAGTGCAATTCTTCTAAAGAAGTTCCAGTAAGATGGAAAAATTTGTGTTTTGTGTGAAACAATTATTATGAGGTTAAAGTAGAAGTTCTCAACTTTTATTTGATGATATTTGTGTACATATTGATTTCACCATTCAGAAATTGTATGTATGTACAAACAGGCCATTTCAAGAGAATTAACCATGTATGTTTTTAAGTCAGATACAAACAGCATTTTTTTATGGGAATACTCTCTCTCTCACACACACACACACACACACACACACACACACACACACACACACACACACACACACACACACACCTTTGATTTGTTCTGACTTTCTCCCACTCTCTCTCTCTGCCAGGTGACTCCCTCCATCTCTCAGAATTTAGGATTGTGTTGCTGGGGTGGAGAGGAGCAGGGAAGAGTCCATCTGGAAACACCATCCTGGGCAGAAAAGAGTTTGACATGAGGAGAACTGAAGCCCAGTGTGAGAAGAGACAGGGAGAAGTAGCAGGGAGGCAGGTCACTGTAGTCAACACTCCAGGCTGGTGGGCGAATGAACCTGTAAAGGCAACTCCTGAGATGGTTAAACAGGAGATTGTGCGCAGTGTGTTTCTGTGTCCTCCAGGACCTCACACTCTCCTCCTAGTCATATGGGGGAATCATTCATTCACTGAGGAACACAGAAGATCAGCAGAGGAACACCTGGGGCTTCTCAGTGAGGGAGTCTGGAGTCACACTACAGTGCTATTCACAAATGGGGACTGTCTGGGAGACGCAACCATTGAGCAGCACATTGAGAAAGAAGGGAAGGCCCTCCAGTGGCTTGTTGAGAAATGTGGGAACAAGTATCATGTCCTCAACAATAAGAACTGGGGTGATGGCACTCAGGTCACAGAGCTGCTGGAGAAGATAGAGGAGATGGTGGCAGGAAACAGAGGCCATTATAAGATAAAGAGAGAGATACTAGAGAAGATAGAAGAGAGGGCAGAGGAAGAGAAAAGGAGGGCAGAGGAAGAGAGAAGGAGGGCAGAGGAAGAGAGAAGGAGAGCAGAGGAAGAGAAAAGGAAACAGAGACTGGTGCAAGAACAGAGAGAGACCCTCAGATCATTAATGGGTGAGTTTATTTTAGACTGCTTCAGGTCTTGGGGTTATTCAACTTTTGACGTGCGGTATAAACCAGCTACAATGGCACTAGTCAAAATACAGCATGGTTTATTTAATATTATTGTGTTCATTACACTGGATAAAACATGTTTTTTGTGAAATGTTAATAAAATATGAATAGATTAACTGGCTATTTGACCACGATGAATTCATGTGTATGGTCAGATATACAATTTTGAATGTGAACACACACACACACACACACACACACTTTTGTTGTATGCTGGGAATAAAATTCATTTCTCTCTCTCTCTCTCTCTCTCTCTCTCTTATTCTCTCAACTAGGTGACTCCCTCCATATCTCAGAGCTGAGGATTGTGCTGTTGGGGTACAGAGAAGCAGGGAAGAGTTCAGCAGGAAACACCATCCTGGGCGGGCAGGAGTTTGACCTGAGGAGAACTGATCATTGTGTGAAGAGACAGGGGGAAATAGCAGGGAGGCAGGTCACTGTGGTCGACACTCCAGGCTGGTGTTGGAATGAACCTGTAGAGGAAACTCCTGAGCCTCTTAAACAGGAGATTGTGCGCAGTGTGTCTCTGTGTCCTCCAGGACCTCACACTCTCCTCTTGGTCATTCAGTGGTATTATTCATTCACTGAGGAACACAGAAGAGCAGTAGAGGAACACCTGGAGCTTCTCAGTGAGGCAGTCTGGAGTCATACTATAGTGCTGTTCACTTTTGGTGACAAGCTGGGAGACACAACCATTGAGCAGTACATAGAAAGTGAAGGGAACGCCCTCCAGTGGCTTGTTGACAAATGTGGGAACAGGTATCATGTCCTCAACAATATGAAAAGGGGTGATGGCACTCAGGTCACAGAGCTGCTGGAAAAGATAGAGGAGATGGTGGCAGGAAACAGAGGAGGCCATTATGAGATACAGAGAGAAATTCTAGAGAAGAGAGAAGAGAGAAGGAGGGCAGAGGAAGAGAGAACCAAACAGAAACTGATGAAGGTGCAGAAACGGAGAAAGACCCGCCGTTTACTAAAGGGTGAGTTTATTTCAGTCTCTGCTTCAGGTCTTGGGCTTGTTCAACTGTATGACATGTAGTATATGCCAGCTACAGTGATACTAGTGATGGTTTATTTTGTGGTTATTTATTGTTATTGTGTTTGTTACACAGGCAGAAATGGTTTTGGGTGTGAAATATCAATAACTTCTATGTAAACAACAGAACATTTCAAGAAAATTAACCATGATGTGTTGTCTGTAAGATACAAACTAAATTCTAAATAGGACCACACTCACACTCACTCTCTCACTCTCTCTCTCTCTCTCTCTCTCTCTCACACACACACACACACACACACACACACACACAGAGACACACAGACACAGTTGTTGTGAGCTTGGAATACAAATACTTAATTTGTTCTCTCTCTCTCTCTCTCTCTCTCTCTCTCTGCCAGATGAGTCCCTCCATCTCTCAGAGTTGAGGATTGTGCTGCTCGGGAATAGAGGAACAGGGAGAAGTTCAGCAGGAAACACCATCCTGGGCAGAGAGGAGTTTGATCTGAGGAGAACTGCTCAGTGTGTGAAGAGACAGGGAGAAGTAGCAGGGAGGCAGGTCACTGTGGTCGACACTGCAGGCTGGGATGTTTCGGAGCAGACTCCTGAGCTGGTTAAACACGGGATTGTGCGCAGTGTCTCTCTGTGTCCTCCAGGACCTCACACTCTCCTCCTGGTCATACCAGGGGATGTTTCAATCACTGAGGAATACAGAAGATCAGTAGAGGAACACCTGGAGCTTCTCAGTGAGGGAGTCTGGAGCTGCACTATAGTGCTGTTCACCTATGGGGACTGTTTTCTATACACAACCATTGAGCAGTACATAGAGAGTGAAGGGAAGGCCCTCCAGTGGCTTGTTGAGAAATGTGGGAACAGGTATCATGTTTTTGACAATAAGAACAGGGATGATGGCACTCAGGTCACACAGCTGGTGAAGAAGATAGAGGAGATGGTGGCAGGAAACAGAGGCCATTATGAGATGGAGAGAGAGATAATGGAGAAGAGAGAGGAGAGGAGGAAGGCAGAGGAAAAAAGAGCCAAACAGAGACTGATGAAAGTGAAGGAACAGAGAGAGACCCTCAAATCACAAATGGGTGAGTTTATTTCAGTCTCTGCTTCAGGTTATTGGGATCCTGTGTGGCAAGTAGTATATCAACTATAGTGACACTTGGCATAATTCAGTTTGGTTTTATGAAGTTCAGTCAGGACACTTACGTCGGTTTAATCATTATAATGAAAATGGAAATACATTTACGTTCGTGTAATTGGATAGAATTCCTCTGCTACCTCTATCAGACTTGAGTGTTTGAGAGTGATGCAAATAAATGCTTATCCATTTTCAAACCAAGAGTGTGAGATCATAAGGATTGAAGATGTAATCATAAGTAGTATATTCACCCATGCAAGCTGTGAGAAACACCTAGTGAAGCTTCACAGCCACTGAATCTACATCGCAAATAAAACACCCACTTCTTAGTGGACATGAACTGTGCACTAGAGGAAGAGTCAAAGGAACTTCATCCTGCTAAAATTAAAGTTTTCTTTTATCCGTTGAGGAGACTTATGAAGGAATTTCTGAACAAGCTATACTGCAGGAATCATGTCTGAATAGAATGTTTGCCATCTGAGCCTTAAGAGGAAGCTATAGTTTCTGTGATTCAAAGACAGAGACTAAAGCAGGAATATTAACAGACATGACACCACTAAAATGCAGCTGAGAGTGTTATAAGACCAAGCAGAATAGTACACTATTACTGTCGACTTTGCTGCCACATTCATAAGTATAGAGCACCCTTGGACACGTAGGAACGCAACACGTTTAGCTAGAATCATTAGCTGAAAGGGGGCCAAGGCATGTTGGCAGGCCAGGCATCCATGCAGCTTGAACAGGATAATAATTCGCACCATGCTCTGTACCAAGTTTATTAAAACCCCAAAACTAATAGAGGAGCTGCATCGCAACTCGACAGTACACGTCTAAACGAAGACCATGAAGAGTACCTCTTGACCTCTAGAGTAACTGTACACACAGCCAGGACTACACACATGTCGGAATGACACCCTGCATCCAACATAACAGTGCAAAATTTTAACAGACACATAATAGAAAAGTCAGAGGTTCACTGGCATCCAGTCCTGTCGTGTTCTGTGGAAGTTATAAAGTAGGCCGAATTTCCAATGCAGGAAACAGTAGAACTGTGAACATCGTGCATTTATTTATATTGAATGGTACTCTTTATCTCCTCAACAACTCGAGAGGAAGGGTAACCTAGGGTGTTATGTCCATGGACTGGGGTTTTTGGGACAGTCACGTGAGCACCATGTCATTGGATGCCTGGTTGGTTTATTGCTTTTTCTGTATGTTTACGTCAGTTGATGTTATGGAGTAAAGGAACAAACTTACCTCCTGTTAACATGTTAATACTGTCCTGAAAACTAGTATCCTATACGTTCTTTGCAACTACATGAACTTCAAAGCCAATATTAGTGTTACACAGGAACGTCTGCGAAACCAAATGACGGCACACTGAGAGGGTAGGGTTTAGCCCAGGGGTGTCCAAACATTTTTTAAAGAGGGCCAGATTTGATAATGTGAAGATGCCCGGGGGCCAATGGTCCCTTCTGACATTTTTTTTAACAATAAAAGTTACATACAAATGCACTGTTCTATAACAATTTTATTTTCATTGTCACAATTATCATTTTTTTAAATTGCAATGGAACCAAATGTAAGCCACTCAGGCGTGAACAAATCTAAAAAAAAAAAATAAAAAAAAAATCTGCCTTTCTTTCACATCTTGAGTCAGATAACATAGAACAAACTGTATGGAATACCTTAAACTTCCATTTAGTTGATAAAAATCTTAACCTCATGTTCATTTTAAACATGACTTATTATAGGTAATGCAAAGTCTGTTAACATTTAAGTTTAAAACATATGACTCTTGCTCTTGTCTTTCACAAGATCATTCAAATGTAATATTTTGTGTCACATCTACAGGTACATAACACCAGCAGGCAAACCTATTCAAAAGTTGAATACAGTTATAAATATATGCACTTGGACTTATGGCACTATAAGTCCAAGTGCATATATTTATAACTGTGCTTTTGGCTTTCACTGTTAATAGTGGCAGATGTTACCATTCAAAACACTCAGAATTTCAGATTGACCAAGAAACAGGTAACTTACTGACACTAATGAGAAGGGTGACAATGAGATCTGGATTTCAGTAGACAGGCCAGGTCTGGTTTGAGGGCAGTGGTTGAGATGTGTAAAATGTCACCTAGGTGGAAGTCACTTAGTCTTGACCTCAAGCAGTTCTTGTTTAAGTTCATGACAGAGAACGTCTGCTCACACAAATATGTATATGTATAGGGCTTTAGAGCGAATAGAATTGATTGCCTTTACCACGGGTTTCATAACATGATCAAATTTGAGATGTTTTGCGCAGAGAGCCTGCTGGTGAATTATACAGTGGAGTATAATAGAGTTACCTCCTTCTTCGCTGACTTTGTTGCAGATCAATGTGGACAATCCACTTCGTTCACCAACCATGGCAGGTGCACCATCGGTAATAATCCCACTAACAAAAGTCACTCCCCTGTCCCCCAATTGTCTCTGAATATCTGATGATATGTCCTCTATTCTCTGTGCCACAGTGTTACGAGCCAGGCAAACATTAGCAAATTCTTGCTTCTTCTCGTGGCAAATGTTCTCCACCATTTTCATGACACAGTCTTTGATAAACGTACCCTCTGTGAAAGGTTTGCCATATTTGGCCATTAACATGGCCACTTCGTAGCTTGCTTTGGTGACGTTTTCATTTGACTCACAGGCCCGCGTGAAGAGTCGCTGTTGTGAGGCCAAAGCAGCTTGGAGTTGCTTCACTTTTTCAGCGCGCTAACTCCCTGTTAGCTTGTCGTATGCGTTAGCATGTTTTGTCTAGTAGTGTCTCTTTACATTGAATTCCTTAACCATGGTAACAGTCTCTTGACAAATTAGACAACACAATTGCTCCGATTTTCTGTGAAAAAATATTGTAATTCCCATCTGTCCTGGAAGCGTCGGCCCTCACTGTCAACTTTCCTCTTTTTATTTACAGGCGCCATGGCAGAAACTAGCGAGAAGTGTTCACAGCAAGGTCACAGAGCCATATAGAGTTAGAGTTCATCATGCGGTGAAAGGAGAAATTGCATTTTGAACCTTTTATGATTTATTTATTCTGTTTGACAGTCCTAGCGGGCCATAAAGAATACATTATAAAACCGAAGCTGTGGGCCGTGTGAAATCTGACCGCAGGCCGTGATTGGCCCACGGGCCGGACTTTGGACATGCCTGGTTTAGCCCGAAGGCGCATTTAATAATAATAATAATAATAATATAGGGAGAGGGGTGGTGAAGAGAAGGATAATCCGAGGGGGTCGTCAGGGTACGGTTCGGGGTTGATAGCGGGAGGTCTAGTGTTCGGGAGAGGGGAAAGGCGCCGTGGGGTAATCCGTGGGGAGTAGTCGGGATTCGGTCCATGCGTCGGTAGCAGGGAGGTCCAGTAGCAAAGAGGGGGTAGGGGCTAGGTCCGTGGATGGGTAGAGGAGGGGAATCCGAGGGTTCTGGAGGGGCACAGGAGAACGAGGTGAGTCACAAGGGAAAAGACAAAACACAAGGAACAGCTAGGAACTCGGGAGGGCTAGAAACGTCGTAGTGGAGATACACAGATTACCGTGAGGTTACAGTTCGTTCTGGCACTGGAGTGATGACCAGGCAGGGTTCTTATAGGTGGGTGATTGAGAATGGGTCGCAGGTGTGCTGATAGGGGATAGTGTAAAATTATTGCATGATGATTGTGCAGTGTCGCCGAATATAGCAGTCAATGTCACATGATGCCTCAGTCCTACAAGCATGATGCGGGAACCATGAAGAAAAATGAAAATACTCGTGCTAGCATAACAGAACACACTGCTATCTGTTGTTAGCACCTTCTTGTTTAATAGAGCTGCCTCTGTTGTTTACCACTGAACTACTCCCAGCATAAGCAAACCCAGAAACCCAACAGTTACATTGTTAAAGCTAGGAAACACCAACCACTCGCAAGTCAGAACTCTAAATAAAGAATCCCAAAACCTTTGATACTGAACTTGTAGGGGCTAATAGCTAATAGGCAGTTACAATATAAGGCATGGCAAGGAAATGTGGCTATATATTGTCAATAGCAAAGCATAACTTCATTTTAAATATCTGACTCCAAATAATATAAGTAACACTATGTGCAAAGAATTGTTGAGTTTGTGCTGAATAAGTGCAAGAGTGGTCATGTTAGAATAAATCGAATGAGGCTTTAATAATACTCTAAACTTATACAATTACTTCATAGAAAAAAATTACATTCTACCTTCAGAGTCATTTGGCCCATCAAGGCAAGGAATCTCAAGGAATGGGAGCAAAATTCATGTCTCAGCACACCCACATGAGCTATTGATCATTGTGAGGAATCCTCCTCACTCTTGCTGCGTCCTCCACTGGCCACCAGTGGCCGCCAGAGACTCCTCATTGTTTTCCTGTGTTCACCATATTTAGTTAATTGGCTACACCTGTGTCTAGTTATATGAACAGCATATAAGCCTGGCTCAATTGTCACTCTGTGTTCAGTCCTGAGCCTTCACCGTTGTATGTATCTGTATTACCCCAGAGTTTCCTAGTAAAGTACTTACGTTTTGGATTATTGCAAACCTTGACTCCTGCGTTATTGCTGCACTAGGGTCCACACTACTCCACCTTGTTACAGCAGGAGTGAACCAGACATGGATGTGTACGCGCTCCTCTAGCAGAAATGGACCAAGTATGCGCCGCTCTGGCTATGCAATGAGCCACGGTCGGTAGACAAGTAATTGACAATGTGCAAGCTCTCACCGTGGCCATCCAGCAGATCCAGGGTCAGGCAGTGT
Organism: Argentina silus; assembly: GCF_951799395.1. Taxonomy (NCBI): domain Eukaryota; kingdom Metazoa; phylum Chordata; class Actinopteri; order Argentiniformes; family Argentinidae; genus Argentina; species Argentina silus. Next base: position 4,671,948 of record NC_139668.1, read on the forward strand.
CAGCTACAAACCCGCCACCACCTGTGCATTCTGAGCCCGTTACCCAGCAAGCCAGGGACCTATGACTGCCTGCTTCGGAACGTTACAATGGTAATCCGGTGCCGAGGGTTTCTGACCCAATGCTCCTTGACTTTTGAATTACAGTCTGCCATGTTTCCCAAAGGTCGAGCTAAAGTGGCATATATCATTTCAGTACTCACCAGTAGAGCTCTCTATGGGCCACAGCAGTTTGGGAGCAGCAAACTTCCTTGCGCTCCAACTATCACCTCTTCATCAGGGAGATGAGAAGGGTCTTCGACCATCCTGTCAGCGGTTGCGAGGCGGCCAACAGCCTTCTCCACCTCTGGCTTATGCAGTGTGATGACATTGCCGTTGAGTTTAGCACTCTCGCCGCTGATAGTGGAAGGAACCCTGAGGCTCTTATCACCGATTTTCGCGGCGGTATTACGGAGGAGATAACGGATTACCTGGCTACTCAAGTGTTTATGATTTCGACGCCTTTGTGGAGATGTTCATACGTATGGATATTTGCATATGGGAGAGACGTCAAGAGCGCCGGTGTACAGCTTCCTCATTCCCCAAATCCCAAACAGCTCCTGCTCCATCATCACCCAAACACCGACGAGTCTTCCCGAGGCCCCCTAGTTCTACAGTCGAGGGACCGATGCTTTTGGGAAGAACCCGATTCACTCAGCAAGAATGGGATCTTAGGATGATCCACTCTCCTGAGTTTCCGGTGTTTCTTGACTGCTCGTGGCTGGCCCATCACACACAACCCCCACATCCACTGGTCTCTCTGTGCTGTTATAGGATGGGGCCCCACCTGTCATGCTACCTGCCTTTTCCTTGCACCCTATTCTCAGCTCCTCCAGTCTCCAGACCCTCCAGAATTGTCCCGAGTTGTCCCTGAGGTCTTCGGTGAGAGGAGGGCTTTGTCTCTTCCCCGCCATCGACCATGTTGCTGTGCCATGGAGCAGTGTATCTGTGGCGCCCTCCCTACTGGTTTCATCCATGTCTCCACGTCTCCTGCTGTCCTCCAGACCAGCTTCCAGCCCGAGCCCCAGACCAGCTTCCAGCCCGCTAGGAGGCTGCCGTCGCCTCCACACCGGGCACCCTGGATGAATGTCAGGTGCCTTTCCTAGAGGGGGGCGGGGTACTGTGAGGAATCCTCACTCCTGCTGCTTCCTCCACTGGCCACCAGTGGCTGCCAGAGACTCCTCATTGTTTTCCTGTGTTCACCTTATTTAGTTTATTAGCTATACCTGTGTCTAGTTATCTGACCAGCATATAAGCCTGCCTCAATTGTCACCCTGCGTTCAGTCCTGAGCCTTCACCGTTGCATGTATCTGTATTACCTTTCATTACACAGACTCCTCAACTGGTACAATAGAAGATAATGTGACAATAAACAAATGTTTAACTTCCCTGGTTCCGATGGGACTGGCAGGCCACACGGCTGGACAGGAGAGAGGCAACCGCTGGCGGCGGTCGGGACTGCAATTCTTTTCGGACTTTGCCTGCCCGAATGCGGCAGGAACATCCGTATCTGAGTTATCATGATCGACACCCATGGGGGAAGTGATCTCCCGACAAAACAAAATATAGAGAATGTGGCCTGTGGGCCCAACAAGTATATCTAACTTGTGGCAGCTAGTGAGTGTTACGCCGAACCTTACTAGCTGACAAGAACCCAAAACCACCATTGGTGATTCCGGTGGTAAACCTATTGAATTTTCTCAGCGAAAACATCCAAAGTTGGGTTCAGAAGATCGGGCCTAACAAACTCCAACCAGATGATGGTAAGAGGATAACCAACAAGTATTACTCTCATAGCCAGTGGCGTCACACTGTTTAACCATAGTGGAGTGTAGCATAACACGTCTGCTTTCAGCCTTGTCCCTGATGGATGTTTTGCATATGTGTGAATCAGTTGTCCGTCACCTGAGGGTCCATTGCCTGATGGAGAGCTGTGCCGTTCGACTTGAAGTGTCCTGACTGAAGCTTCTTTTATTGTTTTTGTTATGTTGTTGTGTGAAATATCAACAATATGTGTGTCGACAAACAGGCCCATTTCAAGTGTATTAACCATGTGTTTTCAGTCAGATACAAACAACGTTTTAAATGGGAACTCTCTCTCTCTCTCTCAAACACACACATACACTTTTGTTGTAGGAATAAATATTTGTTTTCTCTCTCTCTCTCTCTCTACTAGGTAACTCTCACCATCTCTCAGAGCTGAGGATTCTGCTGCTGGGGTGCAGAGGAGCAGGGAAGCGTTCTGCAGGAAACACCATCCTCGGCAGAGAGGGGTTTAACCTGAGGACAGCTACTGCTCAGTGTGTGAAGAAACGGGCAGAAGTAGCAGGGAGGCAGGTCACTGTGGTTGATACTCCCGGATGGTGGTCGAAACTTGCTGTAGAGCAGACTCCTGAAATGGTTAAACAGGCAATCGTGCACAGTGTGTCTCTGTGTCCTCCAGGACCTCACACTGTCCTCCTGGTCATACGGGGGGATTGGTCATTCATTGAGGAAGAGAGAAGATCAGTAGAGGGACACATGGAGCTTCTCAGTGAGGGAGTCTGGAGTCACACTACAGTGCTGTTCACAAATGGGGACTGTCTGGGAGGCACAACCATTGAGCAGCACATTGAGAGTGAAGGAAAGGCCCTTCAGTGGCTTGTTGAGAAATGTGGGAACAGATATCATGTTCTCAACAATAACGACAGGGGTGATGGCACTCAGGTCACAGAGCTGCTGGAGAAGATAGAAGAGATGGTGGCAGGAAACAGAGGAGGCCATTTTGAGATCAAAAGAGAGATATTAGAGAAGAAAGAAGTATGGAAAAGACTGAAAGAAGAGAGAGCAAAAAAGAGGGAGATGAAGGTGATGAAACAGAGAGAGATCCACAGAACATTCATAGGTGAGATAATAATTACTCAAGATTGAAGTGTTAACTGTTATGAAGGAAAAGTTTATATCAGATCACTGTCATAGTCATTTCAGAACCCAGAATCGGTGTAGCTCCATCAGAGCTGCACGCAATGCCTTTGCTGTTATGCCCTGCCATTTGTTTACAACCCGATTTGCATGAAATTGCGCAATATGAAAGCATAGGAGTTAGCTGAGGATGTTTTCGATGACACCATTTTGCAGGTGAGCAATGTGCATTCAAATTCAGATTGCTTTATGGTTCGCCATAAAACTCTCTATTTATGGAGAGTCTGACTTTGTGAGACTACTATCATGGGTTAGTGAGTGGATGATCGATAAGCCAACAGTTCACTAACAGTAAATAAATGTCCTCACATTTGAGTGAATGGGACAGAAACTCTAGCACAAACTCACAGCCAAGGGTGTGCAAAGCAGCAAAGCAGTCCCAAGCAGTGAGCACAATTGCCCAAAATAGCCATAATAATTCTAAAAGAGTAATCCAATGGGGGTTTTGAATTCTGCAGCTGGCAATTGCAATGGCGTGCAAAGACATTGTTACAGACAAGGTACAATACAAATCATGTCATGAGTTGACAGGCATTTTTTGTGTTCTTTTGTATATGGAAAATGGGGCCCAATAAATCTCTAAGCAAGATGGAGCCACTAACTGCATGTGCTGTGTAGGTCATGCTACATGAAATTAAACCTTTTAATTGATGGGATAAGGTTTGGATTTTCTCTGTCTCCCTTGCCAGACTCTAACCTTACCATGGTGGATGGAGATTAGCATTTTCTCAATAGTATTCTCCAAACAGCATAAGAATAGAATAACTGAAATTATACATTTGACCATTTAAATACCCTTCAGTGTTCAATGAAGAGCCACCACCCTCCCCTATACTCATTCCCTAGATACTCATTATACTGTGTTTTTTCTCTCCCTCTCTGCCAGATGACTCCCTCCATCTCTCAGAGCTGAGGATTGTGCTGCTGGGGTACAGAGCAGCAGGGAAGAGTTCAGCAGGAAACACCATCCTGGGCAGAGAGGAGTTTGACCTGAGGAGAACTACTGTTCAGTGTGTGAAAAGACAGGGCGAAGTAGCAGGGAGGCAGGTCACTGTGGTCGACACTTCAGGCTGGTTGGCAAATCTCCCTGTAGAAAACACTCCTGAGCTGGTTAAACAGGAGATTGTGCGCAGTGTGTCTATGTGTCCTCCAGGACCTCACACTCTCCTCCTGGTCATACGAGGGGATGTTTCATTCAATGAGGAAGAGGCAAATGCTGCAGAGCAACACATGGAGCTTCTCAGTGAGGGAGTATGGAGTCACACAACAGTGCTGTTCACCTTTGGGGACCGTCTGGGAGGCAAAACCATTGAGCAACACATTGAGAAAGAAGGGAAGGCCCTCCAGTGGCTTGTTGAGAAATGTGGGAACAGGTATCATGTCTTCAAAAAGGAGACCATGGGTGATGGCGCTCAGGTCACAGAGCTGCTGGAGAAGATAGAGGAGATGGTGGCAGTAAACAGTGGAGATGTGTTTTATCCTGAAGAGGAAAGGGGAGTTTATAGGGGCAAAGACCTTTCTGTTCCTGTTCCTGTTCCAAGCAGTGAGTATGCTCGAAGGTCAATAGAAATGTATACTAAGAACTGATTAGCTTCATTTGTAGCCTCATAGGAGCCACTGAAGCTGCTAACGTGAATCACAACACTAGTTAGTGAGTTTAACTAATCAGCGCAACCAATTTTAGAGTAACGGGAGTTGGGAACAGCAAATTGTGTGTGTGTGTGTGTGTGTGTGTGTGTGTACCCAGGGGCCAAGAGGAGAGGCATAACAGTGGAGAAAAAGGTTTAGGCCTATTCAATAGCCAGCTAATCGTGGCTATTCTTACCATGAGATCACTCAGTAGGCTCGAATTTACATGGCAGTTATAATAATAATAATATGTCTTTGAATCAATGAATACAAACTCACAGCCTATTGCATTTGTCAACACTAGGAAGCAACCAAATAGACCCGTTCGTCCTCCCTAAAATGAGTGTTTAGATAAGGTTAGGTACTATAGCCTTTTAGAGAACAAACTCGTGAGGCAACAATATTTACAGTTAATAGCCCGAAAATGGAGGGACATATCATCTTAATTAGAATGTCATCAGGGGCAACTTTTATATTGTGCATAAGCAATATTATTTAGCATCTTATCCCCCAACACTAGTCCAGGCCAACCTTATTGAAAGCTATTGTCCACTTTTTAGTTTCTAAAATCAATACCATATTATAACACTGTTTCTTAACATCATCTGATTGGTTGACAGCCGTGGTATATTAATGGTATACCCACGACCAGAGTGTGATTTGTGAAGAAATGCCTCTTTACGATAACATTTTCAATTATCACTACACTATTGACAATAATAATCACCCTTTCCCTTTCCTATCCAAGCGGGCAATTCAACAAGATTTACTTCCCTTTCATGGAAATAAAAACACATGTTAACATTATAAACATTATGATGTTTCTCATTTTATTCCAGCCGCAGATGCATCAGAGACACTGTCACTAACATTTTGTTTTGAGGACTTCTGCATTTTGTTTCTAGGACTGTTGCTAACTACTGAAGATGTAATTGTTGTTGTTGTTGTACAGTGGGTGGAGGCAGCAGACCAGAGACAGGGTATGACTCTGGATCAGAGGCTGAGTCACAGCTGAGGCCTGAGAGTAAGATGACAGTTCATCTCTGAGAGCCAGGGACTTGCTATGGTCACTGTTGACTCAAGCACACACACACACACACACACACACACACACACACACTGCAGCAATGTGATGCTGGATCTCTATCATACAAACTGCAGTTTTTCAGATGGATATTTAGATTTTGAGCTCAATTATAGTCTGCTTGTTTTACTCTTATAAGATTTAGATCTGTTTCGGTATAATTCTCATAACCATTTAACTGAGAAGATGTTGATTGGGTATAATATCTCCTTACAAATAACATTTGAGGAAAATAGCGTCATAACTTCATTTGAAATTAGATTTGCATAATTCATCAAGAAAATGAATATCATGTCTGTTCAATAGGTTTGACTATAATATGCAGTTGGGTATTCTAGAAAGTGGGATTAATGAGCAAGTGAGCTAACTTTAGTCAGGTCTCCAATCAACTCAAACAAAAAAGCCGGATTGGAAACTATGGTAACAAGTTCTTCAGAGCTATCCTGCTCTTTCGCAAGCTAAATTCACACGCTCTAAACCAATCAAATCAGATTCAGTTTTAGCATTCACCAACTCCTGTTACCTGGTGTAGCCAACTGACTTCTTAACCATTTTGACATTGTCATGCCTGCCCCGGGGGCCTGGCCTCAACTGGCCACCTCCCCAGGTGTGAAGTGTAAGATGTGATAATGTGTCTAACCTGTGCTCTATATCCATCTAGCCTAGCTATTCCTAACACTACACACAATTGTGCTTAGTAATCAAATATTACATTTGAATGTGTTAAACATATGGCCTGACCTCACAAACAGCCTCTGAGCATCACTCTGCGTTGGGATCAAAGAGTTCTACAACGACATCCAGCTTGGATTGGAGAGGGTAGGCATGACCCCCCCCCCCCCACACACACACACACACACATATATTCAACAATAATCACTATTGACTAAGAACATGTCACACACACACACACACACACACACACACAAGGTGTGAAACTCTCCCCAATTACATCAGCCCATGTTTGAGCCTTCTGCTCTCAACGCTACAGTACGTTGTTGTATCTGTCACTGTCAACTTGTATTTCTCTCATGAAAATAGATTATATTATAATACAGTATTTCCATCTGACTGCCCATTTAACCCCCGTTCTCTAGACAGAACACTCTGCCTCAGACCAGCACTGCCACAGTAGAACCTGACTCTGCTGCACACAGCTCTACAGCTACACCAGAGGAACATGTGAGTAGAGCAGCTGATCATGGTACCATAGTGTTTCAGATCAGTGTGAACATTGAGTAGAGATGAGTCTGTGTCCTGTACCCACACCTTCTGATATGATCCAAAACATACAGGCATCAATTTATTGCATCATCTCAGATGGTGCCTGTCTCTCCCATTCTTTTGGGATTGAGGCGTATCTGGAGCTACATAACAGATGCGTGGGACCTCGGCTCATATCCACATTAGTTTGAGTTGAGGCCTGAAAGCATCTGACAAGCCTTGTAACCTTAGGACTGCTGATTTTTATTTTGTGCTTCATTCTGCACTCTAGACCACAACTATGGCGACACCTGATATTTCCACTGAATGTATGGAAACTTTATACAGGTGACTATTTATGGCTGCTAACATTAATTGTTTTCTTATACATTGTTGCTTATACAGTTGTTCACCTCGTTGTTACCATTGTAAGTATGATTGTTGTCCTGTGGCCCCCAGGCTCCAGTGCTCCCATGCAGGTCTGTTCCAGTGCCGTTTGACAGGTCTGGTGTTTCTGATGGAGGGGGAGGGGGAGGTGCTGTATAGAACTGTCCAATGGGACGAGCGTCTCCTGTACTCTACAGGCCGGTCTCCTGCAGGACCCCTGTTCAGCATCGACTGCCCTCAGGGGTCTGTCCGTCAACTACACCTCCCACACTGTGAGATTCGCTCTGGTAAGTTACACATCCACATGCCATTCCTAAGCGGAGCTGTGTGTGACCTCACTACACATCAACATACCATTCCCATGGAGTCATTTCTCTCATTTTATTTCAAGTTAAGCTGCATTCGCACTGAGCCTTTTTTGATAGTGCTTGCTAATACTGTAGAGTAGACTATAGGCCTACACACTTCATCAGTACTTGTTAGTAACTAGAATATTCTTGCTGCATTGGTGGAGATTTGTATTCCTCACCTTATACAGTGTTAGTGACATGTTGCTGTTTTGCAGGAGATGGTCCTGGGACCCTGTCTGTGGCCCATGTTATTGGTGACAGTGTGGAGGTTTTGCCACCACTGCGGGTGACTGACACGCACGTTGTGGTGAACATCACAGACCTCTCTTTATGGGGCCTTATAAGATGGTTAATACCCTTCCTCACCATCAGGGGGCAGGTGCTGCCGTTCCTCCGATCACTGGGCCCCCAGCTGTCAGTTCTGAACCTGATTGTACTGCCGTTCAATGTACCACTCAGTGAGGTCCATCAGTACTTAAGGTCAATGGAGGAGCAACAGGCAGGGAGCACTTACCTAGAGGTCAATTCTGACTGCACTCTGGCTCGAGGGGAAACGTACAGTCTCTGCTGTGATCTGAAGGAGAGACCTAAGATACAACCAGAGGTATTTGTAGTTTTTGTCAGATGATGTCACAAATGATGATGATGTCTCGTCGTGCCGATAAACATCCCCATCATTATTATTTGCATATTGTCATTGCTCGATTACCTGAAGGATTTTTCTGCATCCAACCATGCATGTATCTTTGGTCAAATAAGATACAAAACAGTGTAGCAGTGTGTGCCCAAAAACCACAGCTCCAAGGCTAAGTCGCCATCCATGACAGTGTTCTTAAAAGGTCTTATCTGTAATTTCTGGGTACATGCTGCAAACGTGTTTGATTTTATGACAAACTGGGCATATTTGGCTAAAGATACATGCATGGTTGACACAGGACAAACCAAAGGATTAAGGGAGCTCAAATGCACTTTGTAGATTTATCAGTTTCTTTGATTTGGTGCAGAATCAACAAACTATTCACTATGTTTCAGCGTGTAAAGGTGTACTGGGGCTACGGGCCAAACTACCACCCCACCTTCCAGGTGTTCCTGAAAGCGGGCACAGAGAGTGTGGAGCTGAGGCTTTTGGAAGGAGGGGTAGATGGAAACAAGGTGTGGGGAGGGTTCATCCCACTAGTAACAGGTAAACCCTTACAGTTAGTTTGTAAACCAGAGGCTTCCAGGTCTGCAGCACTGCTGGTTTCCTTCTCCCCCTGGTAGTTACTTGATTGATGAATGTCATTCGTCCAGAGAGTCACTCACCTGGTGTCCCAGGTCTGAACCAGTCCCTGATGAAAACCAGCTGTGCTGTGGACCTGGATTTGAGACTGAGAGCCTATATCCAAACACCATTCCCACTATGGGCTCCTCTGTGATGTGGCCTAGCTGGTGTGAATGTTGAAGGGGTCAGCTGCAGCTCCCTCACCAACACTGGTTTGGTTCAGCCAACACAACTCTGCTGTACATAGCTGACTGTGTTTGTCTTGGTTTCCCCTGACTACCAGGTGCTGCGCTGGTGAGTGAGCCGCAGGCTGAGCGCCGTCAGAGTGGTTCTGCAAAGGAGCAACTGGACTCTGTCCGGGCAGAGTTTGTGAAACGAGTGTCAGGACCAGTTCTAGACTATCTACTGGATGGACTTCTGCAACAGAGAGTCATCACTAAACTTGAGGAGGAGTCGGTGAAGGAGAGCCCTGGGAGGGCAGAGAGAGCACGTGTCACTATTGACATGGTTCTCAGGAAAGGAGCTTGTTCTTGTTCCATCATGAAAACACTTCTACTTGACCTGGACCCCTGCTTTTGCACAACACTTGGACTCCACTAACACAGTGTTAGAATGAGGCTTTGCTGGGTTTGGCCTAGGACCAATAATGACATGGGTATGTTTGATCCTAGAGTATGGCCTGTGACTGTAAGCCTCTTATCTAAAATACTGCCCCATGTCTCAGCCATGAATGATAGAATAACGGTACTGTATATGAAGCTGTCCTCCGAGGAGGGAGTTGGTGGTGTGTTAAAGGTGGAAGTTAGTGATATGGAGAGAGTAGCTTCCTATTCAGCACAAGACAGAGCACTGTTTGCTGTAACAGCTGCTATTACTGCCTGTTAATTAACATCAAAGTTCTCTCAGGAAAGTGTTGGTATTGATTGTTTAGCAGTAGATTATATTATACAAGAATATATCTCATAAATTACACAGCATATGCCTACTACAAACTCCATCTTGTAAATCAATGTCCTTAACCATTTTCTATTAACTCTTTCATAGAAAGCTTTATTTTGGTGTTCAATGTTTAATACTTGATGACTTTAGGCCACTCTCTGTTTGTTTGCTACAATAAATTCCCAAGTAACCTTGGAAGTAATAGCCAAAATGATATGATGTAGATTATGCAATGTCTCTCGAGTAAATACAAGTTACACCATAACATATTTTATACATTATAATGCACACTTCATGCACATCCTGTCATCAGAGGTTGAGATCAGATGCTGACTTGCCAGCTACTGTAGCCAAACAGAGTCACATAATGCAGTATCTCGATTGACATTTCAGGATGTTTAGTAGGTCTATTCCTAATAGCCTATTCCTAATTGCTAAGTCAAGCTGCCCTTAGTAGGTATAGCAACATGTATGCTTACCTAGCTGTCAAGAAAAACCTATTTCTGCCAAGATCAAAAGTCAGTTTTGGGCACATAGCATAGGCACACAAGCCAAGAACCGTCCAGAGACATATCTTTATTTTGCCTGCTGACAGAGGGAGAAGGAAGGTGAAGCCATATTATCACAGTGGCTACAACAACAAAAACAATGTTCCACTTAATTACGTTTTTCTGGTAAATAATGTAAAATAGAAACTGTGTTTCTAGCTAACACAACCTTTCTTATTTTTCAACATTCTCTGATTGGTCCTCTACGCCAGTGTTTGGACAGGATTGTGGCTCAATATGACTTCCCACAATTTTCCACCAGTAGAGGTCAGCATCCCCCCACTCCACCAAGTGGACCAGACCAAAGCCCACCCCTAACATGATATATGCCATTTAGAAGACCCTTGTATCGAATGTGATTTACAGTACAGTGTGTGCATACCGTTTTATTGTATACATATTGTAACCTTAGCATTGCTAGTACCATGCTCTATTGAGCCACACCATGTTTGAACATGTGTAGTGGTGACAAATTGAGAGCACTGTAACACTGTGTGTATGCAGGGATACCACAGTGCTGTAGAATCTTCTAGTCAGGCGGACTGGGAAAGAGGAAAACAGTATTTTGTGACATTTCCTCTGCTCGGATGATACGGTAACTGGTTCCACAGAATTTGGTCCCAAAATTCCCCTCATTAATTTCCATCTGGCCCCTTATACTCTTTTTGTTTATGTTGATCATATTTGTTATTGTTTCCTTTCACAACAGTAAACAAGTGCTTAACATGACCGTGAAAGTCAACCTGAATACTGAGTCTAGAGCTGTGTATCCTCTTGACATGGGTTCATTTCACTGACAACACACCAGGGGAGGCTGGTGGAGGTTCAGACCTGTATTATGCCAGTGTTATGTTAGTGTGTGTGAGGCTCACTGTAGCAGGGTCAGAATGGATCACACTGGTAATGTACGTGATTACATCCGACTGTGAAATAAGAAAAGACAAGAAATAATAGATTGAATGCAACACAAACACATTTACTGAATCATTTAGGTGGGCTGTGAATCAGAACATCACAAATGCCACACCTCCAGATGACTTCTATGTAAAACCCCAACCGTGACTCACATGCCTCTGTTCAACAATAGGAACTGTAGTGGTAAATATAGATAACACACATTTGCTGCAGCCTTTACTATTGTTGTGTTAGAGAGTTAACCAACTTCCAGATTCGTAGTATTCACAATATGATATTGTTTCATATCCCTGTTTTTTTCAAAAGACAATTCAACATAGAGGACACTAATCTGGCCTAAGTGTCTTAAAGTAGTACTTTACTCAAAAATAATTTAAGTATATTTCTCATCAGTCTACCATAAGTATAAATATTATTATTTTGTGCATTAAAGCCTCATATATACAGTATTGGACCCCCTTTTGCCTTCAGAACTGCCTTAATTCTTTGTGGCATAGATTCAACAAGGTGCTGGAAACATTCCTCAGAGATTTTGGTCCATATTGACATGATAGCATCATTGCTGCAGATTTGTCGGCTGCACATCCATGATGCGAATCTCCCATTCCACCACATCCCAAAGGTGCTCTATTGGATTGAGATCTGGTGACTGTGGAGGCCATTGGAGTACAGTGAACTCATTGTCATGTTCAACAAACCAGTTTGAGATGATGTGAGCTTTGTGACATGGCACGTTATCCTGCTGGATGTAGCCATCAGAAGATGGGTACACTGTGGTCATAAAGGGATGGACATGGTCAGCAATAATACTCAGATAGGCTGTGGCGTTTAAACAATGCTCAATTGGTACTAAGGGGCCCAACGTGTGCCAAGAAAATATCGAGCAGTTAACGAGCAGTTGAACAGGTGGGTTAGGGTTAGGGTTAGGGTTAGCTAATAGGGTTACCTAATAAAGTGGCCGGTGAGTGTATGTAACAGGCTAATTAAGTTCACTGCCGAATGGACCCCATAGCTTCATTAGACAGATCACAGGACTATTACCAAACTCTCTCCTGCGATAAGTGAAGAGAAATTGCAACACTGTCATCTTGAGTTCTTGTGACCGGGAAAAAAGTTTTACATTTACATTTAAGTTGACATTTTTGACATTTAGTAGACGCTTTTATCCAAAGTGACTTACAACAAGTACATTTGTCTAAAGTAAGTGAATCATCTACACATCAGTCATCATAAGCAAAAACCGATGCTAGGACCAAGTGCCACTGGCAGTCACAATGCTAAAAGAAGTAAGGAAAAGTTTTTTTTATTTGTATTATCATTAGCAGTAGAGGAACTGTACAGAGGGGTAGTGGGCAAAATGGTGCTGTCCTATATAGCTTACTGTAGGCTACATTTCTATCCAGTCTCAATCCCACTGAAACCCAAAATCCTTACTCCTGTCTCGCATGAAAATTCCTAACTTTATTCTGTAACCCACAGGTTACATTAGTCATAGGTTGATTTGCGCTTGTTCATGTCAAATTGCACTAAAACCTTTCCGCCGCTTCTCCACGCTGTTCTGTGTTAGTTTCTGCCTGCGCATTGGGGAGAATGCGTGATGACGGTATGAGAGTAGATAATTATATTTGAAAAACCAAGTAATTCATGAGCTGATCTGCTATAATAAACTTGATTTTGATAAGGCAAGCTGATAAGGCAAAGCTCTACAATCACAAACCTTTCTCACCATGGAACCATTCATTATTTGGTTATGGATGGATATTTTCAAACATCCTTCACAGCTCTTGTGAAGGATGTTTGTTTTATTATTATTGTTGTTTGTATTATGTTTGTATTATTATTATTATTATTATTATTATTATTATTATTATTATTATTATCATCATCAGTAGCGGTAGGTAGGCCTATTATCATTACTAGGCTATTGTTATAATTGGCAGTAGCACCAGACTTCTAATGTGAGCTTGCAGGCATTATTATTATTATGAGTAGTGGTAGGCCTATTATCATTACTAGGCTATTGCTATATAATTATATGAGGTTACATGCTTTATTGTTGTTATTATTATTATTATTATTATTATTATTATTATTATTATCATTATCATTATCATCAGTAGGCCTATTATCATTACTAGGCTACTGCTATAATTGGGAATTGGCACCAGACCTCTGATATGAATTTATGCTTTATTATTGTTATTATTACTAGGCCTAATAGTAGGCATATCATCTGCATTTTTTACAGAAGCTTGGCGATGTTAATGTGAGACCTGAGCCTGCTTTGCCTTGCAAAGATCCTCAATTCTTGGCGCAATGTCTGATAAACATAGCCTCAAATCATCCTTGATTTGTGCACGATTGCGGTATTTGCGGTATTTCATTCATCGTACCTTCGAAGCTTTTTTGCAGCTGGTGGTGCGTCGGTTGCCTTGTTGGTCCTCACTAGAAATCTCTCCATTTTTGTTTGGTTTTGAAATAATTTGGATGTGAATTAGTTGTGTTTTCAAAAGTTTAGGCTATGATGTAACGATGTGTGCGTGTGTGGCTATGTTGAGAGACTAGTATCGGGGGCCAATCAGTCGGGACTTAGGCACGATCTTTAATACAACAGTACACAATAACGATTTTGCAGGCAATGCAGATTTTATTTTAACAATTGTAGTCCTTTCTGAGTGTGTGTGTGTGTCTTAGTGAAAAAGTTGCTAGCTAGTTAGCTAAGTGCACGCCTAGCAGTTAAAAAAATTACTGGCTAGGGCTGAGATGGGGATAATCTTTAAAAATACTCTTTGTGGGGTTAGTCTTTAAAAAGACTGTTTGGGTTTTGAAGTATAGGCCTAAGTAAATCGATATCGAGATTGATAACAGATAGACTAGCGAGAGTTGGCATAAGCGAACTTGGCAAGAGACTAGACTAGAGTGAATGGAGCTACGACGCGTGTGCGGACGCTTATATAGTAGCACTTACGTGACGTTGCGTCACAGGCTCAAAATACTACCCCCTGTATTGGTAGATTTGAAATGAAACTGTGTGGTTGATTTGTTTGTGTGTTATAATAGTTCAACCACTTGCATTTCGACATGGAGGGGAAACTGTTGCATCTCATTTATAGGTCTACTAATAGCCAGTGAGTCCGTGATTTTTCGTGTTTTTTGGGGGGGGGGTTTTCCCCCCTCCCATCCTGTAGCCTACTCGCGCCCCCCCGGGAGAGTGTCCGCGCCCCAACGGTTGAGAACCACTGAGGTAGATCACCGTTGTGATGGTAGTATGAACCTTTTAAACACTGGCCTCCTGTACTTGATTTATACTGTCACATATAGTATCTGCAGTGCTCAAGGAATAATAATCCATGTGGGCAACATTACTTTAGAAAAACATGAATCAAAAAAATAACATGAAATACTCAAAAACAACCGCATAAACAATTCAACCTAGCCACACAGTATTAAAAAACAACACAGACCATAAATTAATTTACGTAAAATAAAAACATGTAAATGGGATACATGTTCACCATATCAGACTTTTGCCATATCTTAAAGTATGGTTATTGACGAAGAATGTATATAATTTCAACAAAGTAGCACACGACCCATCCTCTTCATCACTTTAGTCATCAATTTTACAAATCCAATCATTTTTTTAGGCTGCAGGTTGCGCTGCGGTGGCTGCAGGGGCTCCCTCTTTGGGGGGACATAGTTTTCTGGAAGGAACAACTAGTGTCATTATCATGGTAAACTTAGTTTGATGTCTCTCCATTGTTCTAAAGCTGTACACAACTTAGTCCTCAATTAATAATCCAGTCCTTATTATTAATAAGTAAATACAGTCATGTTAGGACATTGACTTACAGTGCCTCAGTTACATTCTTCTTTATAAAGTCACACACTTTGCTGGGCTTCTCCAACTGCTGCTTGAGTGTGGGAATTTCACCGGTCCAAGCCTCTCTCTCAGTTTTCAATGCAGCTGAGGGAGAAAAGAGGGAGAGAGAGAGAGACAGAGAAAGAGGGAAGGAGAATAGAGAGAGTGAGCAAAAAAGACAGAGAGGGATGGGTGAGCTATGCAAGGTGAATCTCAGTTGGTTTCAGTGGTTTATTGCCTTATTGGCCTCATTTATCTACACTGATATGAAAGCAAATGAGAGGTAACAGCAGAGTGCGATTTGTGAAAAAAACAGAGGGGGGGGGGGGGGTCTTTTGTTTTTATAATTTCTGAAATTCATATAAGTAACTTTGTAACTGTCTTGCTTAAGACAAAAGCATTTCTAGGATTTGCGCACACATTGGGGGCTGTTCTGGGAATTACTGTACACATATCAGGAGTGGGGATATACCATTTCCCCATCGGGGATAAAAGATACTGATCAGAAGGAGGGATAAGAAAAGCAGTACGGGGGAAATCCCCACCATCCCCGGCAGCAAATCACAGCAAGGGTAACAGTAAAGTGGCTGGTATTTGCTTCCAGCAATCCTGCCCTTGTAGCATCAGTGCAGATGAGGGGAAGGAGACAACAAGAGGAAGCCACTTTAGCCTAATGAGATACACCCAGGGAGACACTCTAGTTTGACCAATGTGCAGTACCACCACATTTCACCACATGGTGGCACTAGTGCTAAACACCTCTTATAAAAGGATTCTTTTAGCAAATGAATAAGACTTGCATACTGTACCTTCAGTGTCAGTCTGCTGCTTTTGTATGTCCGCCAGCTCATTGTCCTGTTTCTCCTGTGTACCACAGTCATAGAGAGAGAGAGAGAGAGAGAGAGAGAGAGAGAGAGAGAGAGAGAGAGAGATCTGTAAAGGACTCTATGTAACCAATTGTAGGGCTTCCATGACAGATAGAGCTTTCATGTAACTTCAATCGGGACTCTATGTAACCTCATTGGGACTCTATGTAACCTCATAGGGCATCTGTAACCTTTAAGGATTTACTTTTTACATTTACTTAGTTGTAAAAATGAAAAGCCAATGGCAGGAAATCATTAAATTACATTGTAGCAGTCAGATGCAAGTGAATGATTGGGGGTGATGAAATTGACACTCCTCAAACCTTCACCACATCAAACTATACACCATCTTCTATTGTAAAAAGTTAATGAGACACACATTCACTGTGGAATTTCTAAAATATTAATCCGGAGAACAGAGGTTTGCTACTCTTCAATTCAAAGTCAGTATGAGGAAAAGGAGAACAATTTTGGACATGTCTGTCAAGAACAGAATAAGCAACAATCATGCCTTTCCACTCAGTCTATCAGTTAGGTTTAAGTGAGCGTTTTTCATCTCCCATACATAACAGCTCTCTGGCTGGATTGGGAGCTTGGATAGAGCTAGAGGTCTGTTTAAAAAATAATATATATATCAGAGATACAGCCAAGATAGCATACTCTAAGAAGAGGCTTGTAGTATTTAGGATTGAAAATTTACAGGCAGGTCTAGTATGCTTCCATTCACGCCCTTTAGGATGACCAGTTGTATACTTAGTTGTATATTTGTTGAAAGTTTTCCAACTTCTAAAGGAAATTATGAAATGTACACTCCTCAAACCTTCACTGCATCAAACTATACACCATCCTCTACTGTAAAAGGACAATGAGACACATCACATTGTACATCACTGTGGAATTTCAAGGAGTGTCAATTTCACCTTTAGAAGTTGCAAAACTGGTCATTCTAAAGGGCATGAATGGAAGCATACTAGACCTAATAATAATAATAATAATAATAATAACAAAGCAGGTGACATAGAGTCCCCATTTTACAGCGAAGGGGAGAAGGAGAGGGAGAGAGAGAGAGACTGAGAGAGAGAGAGAGAGAGAGAGAGAGAGAATAAGATATGATATTGTGCCCTACTGTATAAGCTGGGTGTCCTAAAATCCTTAATTACCCCCTTACGCTCTCCATATGAAAACCCTCAGTCTACTTAGTCGTTTTTAGTTTTCCCCAATCATATGTTTTCTTTTTATCTCTGGAGTTGACTGTATTTTGAATGTTGAAATCTTGGACTATTTTCATTTTGTTTATTTGAATGGGGACAGATGAGATGGTATTATTTAAAGGTAATGACATGGCTGTCTCACCTTCTCTTCCTGGCAAGCTTCAACCTCAGTCGTTACTCCCCTGTTTAGGTTCAGCATGTTCAGCTCCAGAACCAGATCGCGAACACTCTTCTTCTGCTGCTCTAGTTGCTGCTGCAGTCGCTGCAACAGCAGGTTATTGTCCTTCTCCGTGACGTTGCGCGCCTGCATTGTCTGTTCCATCAGCTTGACCTGCTCGGAAAGCTTGACCAATGACATAAGTTGGCCGAGGACAATCATGGTCAGCGGAATGGACAACAGCACGGTCACGATGACTATCACCAACGATAACTTCATGGCTGAGCGTGTGTGTGTGTCGGGGTGGGTGTCATCTGCATTGTGGATGGATATAATCGCTGTAGAACCAGTTTGACTGTTTAGACAGGTGAGGTTGGTCCTGTCATGTGACCAACACCGTGACAACTGTTGTGTGTTGTGTCAAAGGTTGATCCAATAGTATTTCCTCCTACTGTACAAACATGGAATTACTGTAATGTACATTTGAATATGTGTTTATTCTGTATGTATGTTATTTGTAGATTGCTACTTAGATAAATCAAGGAATCATTATTCTGTTTTAACAGTGTCTCTTTTGTTAGATCACAGTTTGGGATACAAATGCACCTTCAGTGTCAGTCTGCTGCTGTTGTATGTCTGCCAGCTGATTGTCCTGTTTCTTGCAGTGTTAGGAAGAAAGAGAAGAGAGAGAGAGAGAGAGAGAGAGAGAGAGAGAGAGAGAGAGAGAGAGAGAGAGAGAGAGAGAGAGAGAGAGAGAGAGAGAGAGAGAGAGAGAGAGAGAGAGAGAGAGAGAGAGAGAGAGAGAGAGAGAGAGAGAGAGACTATATAGAATTTCTTTATCTATGGAGTTTACCATATTTTGTTGAAATGTTGGACTATTTTTTTATTTTGTTTATTTGAATGAGGACAGATGAGATTGTATGTGTGTGTGTGTGTGTGTGTGTGTGTGTGTGTGTGTGTGTGTGTGTGTGTGTGTGTGTGTGTGTGTGTGTGTGTGTGTGTGTGTTGTTAGAAATTATTTTTATAAAAACAGTTTATTATTGCTATAATAAAAATACATTACTGCAGTGTGCTAAATTTACTAATGTGATGGCCTGTTGATAAATGAGAGATGAATCAAGCATTAGTCCCATGGTACATTGGATTAATACATGGAGAGGTTAAGCCAGGTCATCAGGAAAGATGTTGCAACACACGCTTACACAAAGAGCTATAGTGGAAAGTACCAGGCTAGGGAGGACAGGCTAGGGAGGACATACCAGAGTAGGTATCTTATCTCTTACAGGGTGCTGACTCCGCAGCTGGGATGAATGTTGTGACCAGCCCGTGAACAACAAGGGATGCCAAGTCTAAACCATGGTTCCTCCCCAACCAAATAGCCAATCATAATCATTTTGTATTCTGTAAATACTTTGTTTGACTGTTTGAATGCATCCATTTTTGGAAGGTTGGTTACAGATTAACAGCTTGCTGACTGATTTTCTTCGCCAAAAGTGGTCCTTGTACAAGCCTAGAATTTTGACATATAAATAAATAGCTAAAAGTAAGAAGTAGTTTGTCTTCTCCTTCAAATAAAGAACACGTTTTCTCACAGTGTGTGTGTGTGTGTGTGTGTGTGTGTGTGTGTGTGTGTGTGTGTGTGTGTGTTATTTATGCCTGTGCCTTGAGGTTTGGTAACAGCTCACCTTTCAGTCAGTCGATGACAATGTGTGACAGTCGTCTGTGTCAACTATTCAGACTAGTTTCTTAGCCTTCTCCTCCTATGTAGTATTCTGCCTGAAGATACACAATGAACTGCTTTGATATCTTCTTTTGTTCCTCCTTCCCCTCTTTATAGAATATATACTGTATGTATTTAGTTTCCAGTGCATCCTGGTTTCTCTGTAGTACTCCTCCTGAATCATCTCTAGTGTCCTTGTGAGAAACATTCATTGTCCCCAACCTGTCAGCTCACCAGCACCACATCCCAAAACATATTTTCAAAATTCTAGTGTCCTTTTGAGTTACAAACAATCCTCCATCGTACAAACTATTTCCGTTTCTACAGAATGTTTTTTTTCTTCTTCTGCATTTACTGTATTCTACACTGTTCTATCTAGCACTGCAGTGAGAGAAGGGTAGTGTAACTGTGACTCTTGCTCTTGTTTTCGTTCTAGCTCTGCTCTCCCTGAGTGAGAGAGACAGAGGAGACAGTCCTGCGGTCAGAGAGGTTAAGGTACTGCACATAGACACATTTCCCACATTTGCATTTGTTCTCCTTTATGGTGACATTATAGCAAACAGCAGTTGAGTGTAATACAGTTCCCATGTCGGTTTTGCAATTTTTAAATTTTTCAGTGAGTCTAATCTACTGTGTGAGCCTGCTAATTAGAATGTGGGAACACCCAGCTGCAACATTCTAAATGTACTGCAAAACCTGTCTGACCTGCAGGACCAGTCTACCCCTCTGGTATTACACTGTCTGGAAGCTACTCTGAGGACTGGTAACCCTAACCCTAACCTAATTTCTCTGGTAAAATATGCTATTATACTGTAAATATGATTATTTACTTTTTTTTAAATGCGAGGAATAGAGGAAAGACTATTGGGATGCACCCGTAGTGTGATCACGTGGTTGTGGTTTGTCTTTGTAAATGTGCATAGACTACTGCGTATGGGTGGCCAGTAACTATGTACTGTATTCGTATATCTGACACTGTATTTACTGTATAAATACCTACATTTCACTCTCTTCTCCTGCATACATACCATGTTGGCTTGTGGGATATTATACATTAAATGCTGTGAACTTTGTTTGAGGAAGAAAAATCTCTTGAAATGGGATTGGATAGATACCAGCGAGTACGAATGGATGATTATGTCTATGATGCTGTTTCTTTCCTTCCGATTTCATGTGACTACCTGATTGATGTTTTCAAATGTAGGCCTAATGAAATAAGAAATGTATCCCTAAAAAGGTGTCGCGAGTGATATCATTCCATTCCATGCATTGCAATGCATTACAATGAGCCCGTCCTCGATTTCTACCTCCAGCAGCCTCCCCTGGAGCCTACATACAGTATTATAACCACAATTGTTATCAGGAACCAATGAGTCAGGCCACATAAGAGCAAGCCAGGTGCCAGCACTCAAACTCACCACCCTAGAGGCACAAACAGGTGACCACTCCTAAAACCAACTATCCATCACATCACAATGGCTCTCCTGGCCTGAATAAAACAATACCACCTGTACTTATTGAATGACTTATAATGGCACAGAGATAATGTGAGGCCTGCAATCATTATACATTGATAAGGACTCACACCTTGGTCTTTCTCTTCTGGGTGGTGGCCACACAGTAACAATTAATGTTAACAATGTAATCATTATTGTAAAAGAGGTCAGGCTGTTATACTGTTATACTAACATACTGTTATGCTTTCACATGAAGTGGAGCCACACACTCTTACGTAGGCACGCACATGCAGATACACACACACACACACACACACACACACACACACACACATACACCCATGTCACGAAGGCTCTTGAAAATGGCTTGCATGTGATACCGATTATATTATAGATTATATTATAGGTGTGTTGTCCTTCCAGACAAACAATTTCGTAATGTGTTGAGTAATTTGCTGCATAGCAGGTAAACACAAATTCACTGAGGTCCAATGATATACTGTATCTGTAATCATAGATATACTGTAAAACATTGGAAGAATTCCAGGGTTTATGTTTTCTGGTTGTACCATATTACAATTCACACTATGCAGCATCCATGTTTCACATCCAGTATGGCGTTGTACTAAATACAGTATTTTCATAAAATTCACTGACTAAAAGATAATCACCAGCTGTGGCGCCTGTAAGAGGTTTTCCCACCCCAGCCCTATCAGTGTACAGCAGGACGATGCCAACATCTTTTATGTAAGCTTTGTCACGCGTGGGTGGGTGTTTGCCCTACACAGTGACAGGCGATGCCAGCTATACTGTGCGCTGATTGGCTCTTGGGTAGAACCAGGTACAATTTAAGCCTTGGCCACCGGGACTCCCATCACACCAGCTGTTCTGTCCAGCTCAGGTAAGACAATACTGGTTTTACCGATACCCAAATAGCCTGTAAATAGAGAATTTGAGAATAGCCTTTAGTAGACACTGGCCAGTGTAGAATCACATTGCTATCCTCTGACTATTTATTACTTGTTTTACGTATGTTCAATTTCCTTTGAACGTTTCATGTGTTCCTTCATGTATTTAATTCTCTGAATGACCTCTCATGATTTCTACCAGCCTCCCCTGCTTCTCATACTGTCTTCTCTGATTTCAGCTATGGGGATGTCACTGCCTACCTTAGCCGTTCTGCTGCTCTGTGGTAAGTCCTCTGTCTCCTCTAAAGAATACTCTAACAACACTCCCCTGATCACACTGGGCAGTAGAACTAACCTGAGCTGAGCTGGGCTAAGCTGACCTCTACTGTACTGTGCTGACCTGGTTACTCATCCACCAGGGGAGGCTGGTGGAGGTAGAAATCGGAGGATGGTATCAAACACCATACCTTATTCTACTCCATCAGTGGAGACTGTTAGAGGTCAAAATCGGAGGACAGGCCCATTGTAATGCATGGAATGGAATGAGGAATGTTTGATACCATTCCTCATTCCGTTCCATACATTACAATGAGCCCGTCCTACGATTTCTGCCTTCACCAGTCTCTCCTGCATTCCATGCATTACAATGATCCCGTCCTCCAATTTCTACCGCCACAAGCCTCCACTGTCATCCACCATAGTTTCTATAAGAGTGCTGGAAAGTAAGAAAATACCCAAGCCAGCACAGAACAGTTGGGGTCGGCCCTGTGGTGTGTAAAGCCACAGACGTTTACTTCCACTGCCATAGCACAAAAGGATGCTGAGTGCACTGCTAGACTTCAGTATGTCTGCAAATGCAATCCTAAAACCTTTGGAAAGGTACTGTAGGTCACATCCATAGACATCTATCTTTAAGTTGTTATCTGAGCAACAGAGAACGTAAATAATGTAATAATGTAATAATAGTAATGCTATGTGTGGGTATTTCATTGTATGACCCATGACTGCCAAAAGAGCTGAGGAATATGGAAAGACTGTGTGATAATGCCTGATATTCATCTTCAGTACAAACTGTGTTAACTGTGTGTATTAGCCGTATACTCTCTGCTTTACAAAGTCATTGAGATTGTGTTCTATTGACTTGTATCGCAATGTGTATTCAGGTCTGTGCCAAAAGATGAGAGCAATGAGATGGCATAAAATCTTGCATGTTGTTGACATGAAAACAGGGCACACACGGAGGATACGTATCTAAATATATGAATTAATTCACTATCCTTAACTTTAATTCCATTTTATTTCACCTACCTACTGTACACACTACATAATGTGCTTTGACCATCTAAAAGGCTTTGCCACTCTGGAAAGTAAATGTATTTCACAAAGTAAATGTTTTTAGCCACCTGCATGGACTACAGATGCAGACTACAAATGCAAGCTACTATTTGATAAATCTGCCTCAAATCAATCAATCAGTCAATTAAATGTATTTGTATAGCCCTTTTTACAAAAACAGTTTTGTCACAAAGTGCTTAACAACATAAACAATATATAAATTTAATGTAAACATGAATGCTGATGACTGTAATGTACAGTACATTGTCCATATCAAATAGACCTAATAAATTCAAATCAAAAGAACATAACATTCACTATGACACACTTTTTCCAGGACTGTGCTCTGCGGGCCCGGCCATTGCTCCAGCACTGAAGGGAACAGGAACCTGCTGGGCCATGGGCGACCCCCACTACCGCTCCTTCGACGGCCACTACTACAACTTCATGGGCAACTGCACCTACACCATGGCCAAGAACTGCCATGTTGACCAGGAGCACCCAGCCTTTGAGGTGGAGACCAAGAATGAGAAACAAGCCGGCTCTCAGATCACCTCAGTGGGGAGGGTCACCGTCACGGTCTACGGAGTCACCATTGACATTTACAGTTCTGAATATGGCCTCGTCCGGGTAGGTGGATTCTCATATGGTAAATGTGGTAAATGCTAAGTGGGATACTTGGGACAGCCCGACTTTGACGTCAGCCCATTGAACTTGAGTTTTGAAATGGTGAAGGTTGAGGTTAGGGTTAGGGTTACGAGTTAGGGTTAGGGTTAGGGTTAGGGTTACACAGGTTTTTCAGCTGTTCCTGTGGGAGAACCCTTTGAAGAACCCGTATGAGTTCTATGTATCCCCTTTTGGGTTCCATTTAGAACTTCTGTGGAAAGGGTTCTACGTGGAACCCAAAAGGTTTTCTTCATAGGGCTCTCCCACAGGGACAACCAAATATCCCTTTAGGTTCTAGATAGAAATTCTTCTTTCTAAGAGTGTACTCTACCTGTCATTTGGTGTGGAAAGTGCTGAGGACACCTGAGGGTACCTGAATGTATTTGCTGTAAATTGGATGTCAAATCTGTCCAAAGCACAGCAGTGTGACTATACTGCCTTTCAACCTGTCTCAGGTGAACGATGAGTCATGGAACCTCCCCATCAACATACAAAATGGCAGAGTGAAGCTGACCCAGAGTGGGTTCTCCGTTGTCTTGGAGACAGACTTTGGTGTGACGGTGCAGTACGACTGGGAGCAGTATCTCATGGTGACCGTGCCGGGTAGCCTGGCAGGCAAGGTGTGCGGTTTGTGTGGCAACTTCAACGGTAAACAGGAGGACGACCTCACCACCCCCAGCGGCTCCCCAGCCAAGGACGTGGTGGCCCTGGGGAAGAGCTGGAGGGTCCCAGACGTGGAAGGTGATGCCTTCTGTCAAGACGAGTGCACAGGACAGTGCCAGAACTGCGAGAGTAGCTTTGTTCACCATCTAGAAAATAAAATCTTTTGTACCTTTCTTTCAACCATCATGGACGGGCCCTTCAAGGACTGCAGCGCTGTCATCGACCCCAAAACCATCAATGACAATTGCCAGTACGACCTCTGTAGAGGAGTGGGGATGAAGAAGTACCTATGTGACACCCTGCAGGTCTATTCCGACGTCTGCCAGAGGGCTGGGGTCAAAGTTCACAACTGGAGAGGCATTGCCCATTGTCGTGAGTAATATGGACTTAGGTTTATTGTTTGTTATGATATTATTAAGTGAATACGTATTCCGGTAACACTGAAGCCCCATTACCTGTGTAATAACACTGTTATTACTATGTTTTATTCCATGTTGTTGAATAGAATGTTGTATTCAAATGTTGTTACAAAGATAGTTGTAACCTCACTTGGTATAAGGCGGTTTGAAACGGTCTTTATTTCACTTGTATAATAATATAATAAATAATAAACTATTCAACCCCATTACTATGCAATTACAAAGAAATTACTATGTAACACTATGTTAATACAATGTTGTTACTACAGTAATATAGTGTTGCTACAACTTCATGTAAAGTAGGTAGTAGTAGATTCTTGGTTCTATTTCTCGTTTTTATATCTTGTAATAAATAATGTGTGTGTGTGTGTGTGTGTGTGTGTGTGTGTGTGTGTGTGTGTGTGTTCTCCATCCACCAGCCATGCCTGAGTGTCCAGAGAATAGTCACTACGAGCTGTGTGGGAGCGCTTGCCAGGCCACCTGTGAAGACCCAGACGCTCCCTCCAGGTGCACAGCCAGCTGTGTGGAGACCTGCACCTGTAACCAGGGCTACTTCCGCAGCGGCAACAAGTGTGTCCCCAAGACCCAGTGTGGCTGCCAGTACCAGGGCCACTACGTGGAGGCTGGAGCCTCCTTCTGGGGCGACGAGAACTGCACCAAAAGCTGCAACTGCAGCTCCACCGGAGGTCAGGTGGACATCCAGGAGAAAAGCTGCCCGCTCGGGCAACACTGCCAGGTGGTGGATGGGATCAGAGGCTGCCACCCGATGACCTACGCCACATGCTTGGTGTCTGGTGACCCTCACTACCTGACCTTCGACGGGCAACGCTATGACTTCCAGGGCACCTGTGTGTATCAGATGGCAGGTGTCTGCTCCAAGGACGCCAGCCTGGAGAAGTTTGACGTTCTGGTGCAGAACGATGGGAGGAATAAGAAGACGGGGTCGGTCACCAAGCTAGTGGAGGTCCAGGTGTATGGATACACCATTGTCGTCAATAAAGAACATCCAGGCTTTGTGATGGTAAGAGCTTTGAGCTTCCCTTGTACAGTAAACACTGTCTTATTTATCGTCATATTCTGTCATTTTGCTCTGTGATACATTTTCTATTGTTTCGAAACAACAGTGGATCGAACAACATACACAGACAAAAACACACACACACACACACAGACAAAACACACACACACACACACACACACACACACACACACACACACACACAGACATACACACACACACACACACACACACACACACACACATACACACACACACACACACACACACACACACACACACACACACACACACACATACACACACAATCATAAAACCATCAATCATTCAAGAGTCTACACTTCATTGATGCTCTTCTTAATTGTTGTCTTCTCTTATTCACCTCATGAGCTGCGTCGCCCTCAACTGTCCTTTTTTAATCATTTTATCATTCAAAATATTCATAAAAATATCTTAACTTAAACATACATTATATAGCCAACCAATATATAGGTTGAGGTTCTATCGATACACCTGGTTCTTCTTCTCTTATTACAGATCAATGGTGAACTGGTCAACATCCCTGTGACGCTGTACAACAACAAAGTCTACATTTACAAGAGCGGTTGGTTCGCCGTAATCGAGACAGATTTTGGCGTGAAGGTCTCCTACGACTGGAACAGCGTATCCTTCGTCACCGTCCCCAACACCTACACCGGCGCCACATGCGGCCTGTGTGGCAACAACAACCATAACGCCACTGACGACCTGCAGATGAAGGACGGGAAGATGGCCGCCACTGTGGAGGAGCTGGGTCAGAGCTGGAGGACGGCCACTATACCTGGCTGTGTGGACGGCTGCAAAGGCCCCTGTCCCGACTGTAACATCACCCAGAGGGCTCAGTATGCCACTAACAAGTACTGTGGTGTGATCAGTGACCCGACAGGGCCGTTCCGTGACTGCCACTCCAAGGTGGACCCGGCAGGCTTCCTCCAGGACTGTGTATATGATGTGTGTCTCTACCAGGGGGGCAGGAACATGCAGTGTAAGACCCTGACAGCGTACACTGCTGCCTGCCAGGCGAAAGGAGCAACCATCTACCCATGGAGGTCCACTCAGTTCTGTGGTGAGTGCAGTGGTTTGGTTTGGTTTGGTTTGGTTTGGTTTGGTTTGGTTTTGTAATCTGTTTTTTGGTGGAAGACAAACAGGACTAACACAAAAATGTAAAACAAAAATGAAGTAAAAAAAATAGTATTGTCTCCTCTTTCCTAAATAACACTTCAATGTTCCCCTAGATGCCCAGTGCCCTGCCAACGGTCATTATGAGTTGTGTGCCAGTGGCTGTCCAGACACATGTCAGACCCTGTCTGCCCCTTCTGGCTGTGGAGCTCTGTGCAAGGAAGGCTGTTTCTGTGACAAGGGCTTCCTTCTCAGTGGAGACCAGTGCGTTCCCCCCGCCCAGTGTGGTTGTCTGTATAAAGACAGATACTACAATAACGGACAAGTCTTCTTCCCCAATGGACTCTGTGAGCAAGAGTGCACATGCAACGGCACGGTAAGAATGAATAATGGAGAAGTATTCTCTTCCTTGCTGTTACTGTGTGTGAACCTTTTTAGACAAATATCTAGCATGTTATGTGGTATCTAATCTAACTATCATTTCCAGGTGGAGTGTAAGCAGGTCACTTGTGGACCCGGTGAGAAATGTGATGTGAAGAACGGGGTAAGAGCGTGCCAGCCCATTGGTAAGGCGACCTGCTCCATCTCTGGCGACCCTCATTACAACTCCTTTGACAACAGCACCTATGACTTCCAAGGCACCTGCACCTACATTGCAGCCAAAGCCTGCCACCTAGAGGGCACTCGTCTCACCCCCTTCACTGTGGTGGTGGAGAACGAGAAGTGGTACACCATGTCGGCAGATCCGATGGTGTCAGTGGCCAAGCTGTTGGCGGTAGAGGTCTATGGAGACATCCTGATTCTACGTAGGAGCCAGATCGGAATGGTCATGGTATGTACTCTACCGTGGAGGCTGGTGGAGGTTGAAATGGGAGGAAGGGCTCATTGTAATATATGGAATGGAATGAGGAATGGTAAACATATAAACACGTGTGTTTGATACAATTCCCTATTCCATTTCATGCATTATAATGAGCTCGTCCTCCGATTGGCCCGTCCTCCGGCCTCCCCTGGTACTGTATGGACTGTATCGCCATACTTATTGTGCGTTTGTGCTCCATTGATTGATGACTATCCCTTCCAGTAGTTGTAGTCATAACGGGTGAAATATAATTTTGTGAAATTCCATACATTTTCAAATCCAGATTTTGTCACATCTATAATATGTAAACTCAGAAATATTTTTGTTTAATTGCAGCAGAGTAGTAAATTAGCAGCCTGGAATGGTGTAATGAGAAGTGGGTCTAGACTGAAACATATGAAGCAGAAGCAATGAATGAGTGAATGAGTCTGTGTTGAATTAAGAGCGACATTTCTTCTCCAGGTCAACGGGGTCATGACCAACCTCCCCCTGAGCCTTCACGACGGAGCTGTGCAGGTTTACCAAGATGGAACCAACGACGTCATCATGACAGACTTCGGCCTGAGAGTGACATACGACCTTGTCTACCACGTCACCGTCACTGTCCCCGGCAACTACCGCAGCAAAACCTGCGGCCTGTGCGGTAACTTCAACGACAACAAAGCGGACGAGTTCCAGCTTCCTGATGGCCAGGCCGCCAAGGACGTGAAGGTGTTCGGGGCGGCCTGGAAGGTGGCCGTGCCGTGCCCGGGGTTGTGTGTGAGGACGGCTGCAGCGGAGACTTCTGTCCCAAGTGTGTCCACTCCAAGAAGGCCGCGTTTGAGGCGGATTGCAGTATCATCACGGATCCCCAGGGTCCCTTTGCCACGTGTCATGATGAGATAGACCCCGCCTCTTACTACAGAAACTGTGTCTATGACATATGTCTGGCGGAGGGGAACAGGAGCATGCTGTGTCATGGTGTCGCTGCTTATATGTTAGACTGCCAGGACGTCGGGGTGAAGATCAAGAGCTGGAGAACACCAACGTTTTGTTGTGAGTCTCTCACTTTGTTTTTTATTTACTGATTTATATAGACCCAGTTTTCTGCTATTCATGGCACATGATTAAAGGGATAGTTCACCCAAATTACAAAATCACACATTTGGTTTCTTAGCCTGAAATGAGTCTTTGGACAGGCTTGAATCCACACTTTGCCTGAATCATCTCAATGTCATTTAAATCAAGTCTAGTATTTCAAAGAATTTGGGATGATTTGGACATGAAATTTCAAACATGCTAATTTAGGGTGCATTGACTTCCATTGTTTTTTGGTAATGAAAAAGTGCTAGCGGTTAGTGACAGTGCCCAGATAAACAAAACCAAAATGTGGATTGAAGTTTGTGCCTCTCCATAGACTCCTTTCAGGGTAAGGAACCAAATATGTGATTGTGTAATTTGGGGGAACCATCCATTCAAGAATACCTCCCTTTCTACAAGCAAATATAAGCAACCTTAACCAGATGTTCTCCCAAATTACATTTCAAGATGTCCACGCACAAAAGTATTTAAAGTTTACATTTTGGACTGAATTATCCTATCTTATTTCCACAGCATACTCCTGTCCTGCTAACAGCCACTACCAGGTCTGTTCTGAGGCCTGTGCCTCCCCGTGCCCTGGCCTCTCTGACACCATCTCCTGCCCCACCACCTGTACTGAGGGCTGTGCCTGTGACTCTGGCTTCTACTTCAATGGGACTGGCTGTGTCAGCTATGACCAATGCAGCTGCTATTCTGAAGGACGCACCTACAGGGTGAGAGCACCATAAACTGAACATCGAAAGATGAGCAAAGTGGTCGTGTACTGTACATGTCTTGAATGTCTTTTGTTATTTTCATTCTTGTGTTTTTTACTACTTATTTGTATTACCTGTTTTTATTACCTTTTTTGTTACCTATTCACCTTCGTTATTCATTCTGTCTTGTTTTTAAAATTTGATAAAAAATCGAATACATAATTCAAACCCATATTTGTGTAAATATCATCTGAAACTAATTATGGAATTGAGAATTGCTCATCGCTGAGAGAATAACTCTCTAAATGTCTTTAAATGTCTTGTTTGATATGCCTGTTTCTCCAGATAGGGGAATCTGTGATGTCAGACAACTGCCTTGCTATCCACACCTGCCAGTCGTCTGGCGTGGTCCTGACCGAGTCCACATTGTGCAGCATTGATGAGAGCTGCCAGGTCAAGGATGGCGTCCGTGGCTGCTACCCCAGACAGTGCACCCTGAAGGCCGGTGGCGCCTTTACTCCGTTCAGCGGCACCGGCGGCACCATCACAGCCGTGGGGGCCTATGAGTTAGTCATGGTCTGTGACCAGGCCCCGGGGGCAGAGTGGTTCAGAGTGGTGGTGAAGATGGAGGAGTGTGGGAAGGCCGGTGTCAACAGTGTCATTGCTCTGTACGTCTTCTTTGATAACCAGATGATCACTGTCAACAGTCAACTTGAAACCTGGGTAAGTAGTCATCTAGATACTGTATGCTCTGTTGAGATTGGTGGAGATCAAATGGTATGCTTATTAAGCCTTTGAATCAAAGATAATGGACTGTAATCGAATAAGACAAAAACAAATAATCTTTGTTTGTGTTGATTCTGGTGGGCCGAGGATCCATTTAACTTGATTGTCTCTAGGAGACTTCCATGCTGTCAATCACTCTGGTCTTTAACTGACACATCCAATCTACACACACAGGTCAATGGTAAGGCAGTGGTTCTCCCCAGTGTGATGACAAATGGCATCTCAGTGAAGGTCTCTGACCAGACATTGACGGTTGAGAAGACGTCCGCGCTTCAGGTGTCCTACAGCCTCTCCCAGGAGGTCATTATTACCGTGAGCGAAAGCATGGCTGACAAGGTGTGTGGAGCTTGTGGAAGGATGACTGGAGCTAAAGCCTCCTTCCTCCTACGAGAGTACATGTCTGGATGGATAGCCCCTGACTTCCCCCAATGGTAAGCCACATTTCAGAGGGATTGAGAAATTATAGCCCAAGACCACATTCAAAGGGTGGCTAAGAGGTTTAAAGTGCAATCCACCACCAACATAATACTAAGGATCACTGTTCATAAGAATTATGACACAGTGTTGTATCAACGAGGGGAGGCTGGTGAAGGTAGAAATTGGAGGACAGGTTCATTCAACGTTTGATACCATTCCTCATTCCATTCCATGCATTACAATGAACCTGTCCTCCAATTTCTACCTTCACCAGCCTCCCCAGTTATCAACTCCCCATCACGTTACATTAGCAATAATGCTCTGTCACATGCTAGTGAATGATCAGCTGGACTCATGGTAAATTCTCTCCTTTGTTTCTAATGCAGTGGTGTGTGACATTGAGGAAGATGCTTCAACTAAAGAACAGTCTACTACTGAAAAATTCCACTCAGCATACAGATTACCTACATTTCTGTAATACTCGGTCAATGATTTTTTTCACATTCGATTATTCACGAGACATTCCATTTTCTCATTCCGTTTTTCTCCTCACAGATTCACATAATTCCAAAACATCTGTTCCAAAGATATAATCAAACAAACCAATTATGTACTATGGCCCATGCAGATAATGGTTTTCTAGGATAACTCAATTTATGATTCCTCTTGTGAAGTAAAATATGTAAGGTCTGAGCTGATTGATATTTATTTATACACAATAATTAATCAAAGCAAGAGCATGCATATGTGAACTGGTCCCTAACCAAGGACTTAAAACAACTGTGTGGAACCAAGTGTTCCAACCTCAGTCTGGCTTGATGATCATTCCCAGTCTGAGGAGCACAGTAGCTAAAAGCAGTTTTTCCTAATTCTGTAGACACCTGTGGGACATTAAAAAGTAGCAAGCTCTGACAGCGTGTCTGATCACCACTAGGTCGCCATAAAAGCAATGATGTGAGGTAAAATGGGAGTTTTAAAAGAACTGCTTTATATACAAATAAAATCCAATGATATGACAATAAAGTCTTGAATCTTGATATTGATTTTGTGTTCTTTTATGGAATATGCTGTCTTGCAACTGATTGAATTGGGCCCTACATCAAAGGTTTAGAAGCTGATTCTAAATTGACGTACAGGAGCATTTAGCCAGAAAACATAATAATTTGCTATCTAAATGCTCTTTGGTTATTCAAAAAAGAAGGTTGAGATATGCGTTATTATGTGTTAAATTGCATGGGATGCATTAATGGTCAAATCAGGCTGTCAGGCTGACAGACAAGAAGACATGGATATTTGAGATTCACTCAGCACTATAATGAAACATGAAAGCAAAATATACAAAATATTATACTCTCATTGCATGTTCCTCCATATAAAATATATGTAAAATCATGTTTTGGTGATCAGTATAATGCAAGCTTTCTCTTTACTCTTACTAACATTCACTATGCCCAAAACAGTTTTGCTATGCCACCACAAAGGGAACCATGTAGGCCTGCCATTTGTATGCACAATCACATTCTATAATAAATGCCATTTAGATTAGATTAGATTAGATTCAACTTTATTGTCATTGTGCAGAGTACAAGTACAGAGACAACGAAATGCAGTTAGCGTCTAACCAGAAGTGCAAAATAGCAGAAGTGCAATGAACAGTATTTACAGGTAGTGCAATATATGAGCAGTAAGTAGTGCAGTATAATATAAGTAGTGCAGTGTAAGCAGTATATGAGTAAGCATTAGCATTATAGCAGAGTAAATAAGTTACAGTATGAACAGTGTAGCAGCATATGAACTGTATAGTAATGCAGTCTAGCAGTATATATGTATTAACAGTAACATGAGGTAGATAGCAGAATAAATATAAATATGGAATGCCGTATGAACAGTATAAACAGGTATGTACAGTATGTGCAGAGTATTAACAGTAGTATTAAGAAAAATATAAAGATATGTGCATTATGTGCATTATGAACAGTATGAACAGTATGGACAGAAGAGCAGTGGTATTGAGTAAGAGCAGGGGAGGGGAGTGATAGTGCAATTGTCCGGGTGGGGGGGGGGGGGGGTTGCAGGGGTTGCAGGGGTAGTAGGTTGTCAGGTAGGTGCAGTGTTCAAGTTCAGCAGGGTGACAGCCGCAGGGAAGAAGCTGCCTCTGAACCTGCTGGTTCGGGTGCGGAGAGACCTGTAGCGCCTCCCGGAGGGGAGTGGGGTGAAAAGTCTGTGGTTGGGGTGAGAAATGTCCTTGACGATGCTGCGTGCCTTACGCAAGCATCGTTTGCCCTGGACAGCTTCGATGGAGGGGAGTGAGGAACCGGTGATGCGTTGGGCAGTTTTCACCACCCTCTGCAGTGCTTTCCGGTCAGATGCCGAGCAGTTGCCATACCATACTGTGACACAGTTGGTAAGGATACTCTCGATGGTGCAGCGGTAGAAGTTCACCAGGATCTGAGGAGACAGATGTACCTTCTTTAGTCTCCTCAGGAAGAAGAGACGCTGGTGAGCCTTCTTTATCAGGGTGGAGGTGTTGAGGGTCCAGGAGAGGTCCTCAGAGATGTGGACACCCAGAAACTTGAAGCTGGTGACTCGCTCCACCTCAGTCCCGTTGATGAGGATGGGGGTGTGTGCGCCAGCTTTAGACTTCCTGAAGTCCACAATGAGCTCTTTGGTCTTCCTGGTGTTGAGAGCCAGGTTATTTTCGTTGCACCACACTGTTAGGTGCTGGACCTCCTCCCTGTAGGCCGACTCATCGTTGTTGCTGATGAGACCAATCACTGTTGTGTCGTCTGCAAACTTAACAATGGTGTTTGAGCCATGTACAGGTGTGCAGTCGTAGGTGAAGAGGGAGTAAAGGAGGGGGCTCAGCACACAGCCTTGTGGAACGCCGGTGTTCAGGGTGAGGGTTGAGGAGGTGTGGTTGTGAAGCCTAACAGACTGCGGCCTGTTGGTTAGGAAGTCCAGAATCCAGTTGCAGAGGGAGGAGTTGATGCCCAGTTGCCTGAGTTTGGAGATCAGTTTGGATGGGATGATGGTGTTGAATGCTGAACTGAAGTCAATAAACAGCATTCTCACATAAGAGTTAGTCTTGTCAAGGTGGGACAGGGCGGAGTGAAGTGCCGTTGAAATGGCATCCTCTGTACTCCTGTTCTGCCGGTAGGCGAATTGAAAGGGGTCCAGTGTGGGTGGTAGGCAGGTCTTGAGTTAGCAGACCAAAGCAATGTACAGTACAGCGAGTGCATACATTTAATGTATATATGGTCCCAGTGGGAATCAAACCCAGAACCTTAGCATTGCTCGTGCCATGTTCCACCAACGAGTCACCCAGGACCTACAACCTGTTTCAATGAATACTTTATCCTTGTACACCAGGGGGCGCTGGTGAAGGGAGAAATCAGATGGACTCATTGTAATGCATGGAACAGAATAAGGAATAAACAATTCCTCATCAAATTCCATGCATTACAATGAGCCTGTCCTTTCTACCTCCATCAGCGCCCCTTGGTGTACAGAACATGACAAAGCTCACCTATTCGAGATTATCATCTGGAAAAGTACAAAAGAGAGGCAAAGAGAACACATCAGCGTTTGCTCATTGTAGAAACTTTATTTTTTTATTGCCTTTTACAGAATGTAAACAGAAAATGGACGAAGCTGAGAACAGTTTTTCTTACAGATGCTGAGATGTTGGTCGCAGATGTTCACACAGGACTGGAATAAAATACACAGTGTGTTAAAAGAATTGAAGAGCACCTGAGTGTCACACAGAGAAATAACACAACCAGGGACCCAACTCTGGAAGTCAACTGAAAATTAATATGAACGTTTCTGTTCATATTTTTTAATTAATCTACAATGCAATAGAGCCCTTAATAAATTACAAGCTTTTCCATGCAATACATACAGTATATATGCAGATCACTCACCAGGTAGGGAAGTCAGGTGCGGCCCAAGAATTCATGTAAGCCTGCATGGTCTGTTGGATGAAGGTGTCCACTCCGGCCTCTTTAGTGGCAATGGGTTGTCCACAAGCTCCACACACCTTGTTAGCCATGCTTTCGCTCACGGTAATAATGACTTCCTGGGAGAGGGTGTAGGACACCTGAAGCGCAGACTTCTTCTCGATCAGAACCGCCTTCTCAGCGACCGTGACGGAGATCCCGTTTTTCTGCAGGCTGGGGAGAGGCACCTCCTTACCGTTGATCTGTAAACAGAAAGAAGAAGAAGAAGAAGAAGAAGAAGAAGAAGAAGAAGAAGAAGAAGAAGAAGAAGAAGAAGAAGAAGAAGAAAAACAATTGATGAAGCATGCAAGTGATGCATGGATTGAGCTGGGTTAGAGTTAATCTATAAACTCTCTCTATATACAGTATATAAGCTTGAATCAAGGCCTTTTTTCAATAGACTAGGGACCTTTCACATGGATGACCCAAGTGTCTACCATTAAACAAAGATGACACATGATATGTGACATTTGGGCTTACAAGTCAGTCAACCAGATCCTAATCACAAAAGAGTGATTCTAAAGCACCTCTGTTACAGAAACCCATTCCATAAATGAATACATACAGTATATCTACTGTATGAAGTTACTTACCCAGGTTTCATGTTTGCTGTTGACACTGATAAACAGGTTGTCAAAGAAGACGTACACAGCAAGGACACTGTTGACACCGGCCTTCCCACACTCCTCCATCTTCACCACCACCCTGAACCACTCCAGC
Organism: Argentina silus; assembly: GCF_951799395.1. Classification (NCBI taxonomy): domain Eukaryota; kingdom Metazoa; phylum Chordata; class Actinopteri; order Argentiniformes; family Argentinidae; genus Argentina; species Argentina silus. The sequence goes on from NC_139668.1 coordinate 4,707,259, forward strand.
CCCAGAGTCTTGTCGCAGACCTTCAGTAACTGATAGGACCCCTCTGCTGTGATGGTGCCTGGGGACCCGTTGAACGGAGTGATGGTGCCACCATTCTTCACGGTGCACTGTGTGGGATAGCAACCACGCAGGCCTTTCTTCACTTGGCAGCTGTCGCCGTTGTTGCACGTGTGCTGATGACATTCCACCCTGCCAGAGGCCATGCAGGTGCACAACTCCATACAGTCCTGAGATAACAGAGACTCCCCAATCTGAAGCAGAGGAGTAGTTGGAATAGCATATTGTTATAGTGTTTTACACTGTATTTTTATGTCTTTAAGACTTTTATATATGCATAGCATGTATGAAATGTGCTATGTATAAATAAAGTTTGATTTGATTTGACTTGATTATTAAGACAGCTTTAGAAGGACACATTTTTATAAGGATCCATAGCCTATCAATCAGTTGACATGTGATCATATATGCATAGCCTATGACATGATTTAAATAATAAAATACACATGGTTGTGATTCTTTAATCGATAGAAAAACATTTCCTAATATTCTTCATGACAGTAATGTGGATTGCTAGAATGTGTAAACACAACACACAAATGTGTAACCCCACCTTGTAGGTGATCCCATCGAAGTAGCAGCTGCACTGGTCCCAAGGCACACAGCCAGTCCCATTGAAGTAGTATTCTGGGTTGCAGGCACAGCCCTCAGCGCAGGTGGTGGGGCAGGAGATGGTGTCAGAGAGGCCAGGACACGGGTAGTCACAGGTCTCAGAACAGACCTTGTAGTGGCTGTTAGCAGGACAGGACAAGGCTGCACAAGAGAAGGTTATTTTGAGATTAGACCATTGGATGCTGGTAGAAATCAGATGACAGGCTCATTGTAATGCGTAAAACAGAACGGTATCAAACACGTGTTTGATACCATTCCTCATTCCGTCCAATGCATTACAATGAGCCTGTCCTCCAATTTCTACCTCCACCAGCCTCTCTTGTATTAGACATGCTATCATGTCCTTCTATGACACTTTCACCCCTTCAGACAAAGGAAGGAAAAGCCTGTCTTCACCTGGTACATTAGCTGCTCCTCAATGCTATATTTCTGTTTGTGTTGCCGGAATAAAGCAAATCTACCATGTGGAGGCTTTTCCTTTTTTTGTCAATAGCATTTTTGTCCAGAGCTGGTTTTCCCATTTCTTGGGATGTGCATGTGACCTTCCATTATACCTTCACCCACCCGTCTCTATCAGGGGAGGCTGAAGGGGACAGAAATAGAAGGACGGGCATATTATAATGCATGGAATTGAATGAGGAATGGTATCAAACCTGTGTGATTGATACCATTCCCCATTTCGTTCCATGCATTACAATGAGCCAATCCTGCTATTTCTACCTCCACCAGCCTCCCTTGGTCTCTATACAGACTCAAAGTAACATGGGTTCCAGTCTTCAGGTTACTGGATACTTACGGCAGAACTGTGGCGTTCTCCAGACTCCGATCTTCACCCCAACGTTCTGGCAGTCCATCATGTAGGCTGCTATGCTGAGACAGAGGGTGTTCCGGTCCCCTTTGGCCAAACACACGTCGTAGACGCAGTCTCTGTAGTAGGAGGCGGGGTCTATCACACTTTGACAGGCAGCGAAGGGACCCTGGGGGTTCTTGATGATACTACAGTCCTTCTCAAACACAGGCTTCTTCTTTGCATCACACTTGGGACAGAAGTCTCCACTGCAGCCGTTCTCACAAACCACCCCGGATACGCCCACCGCCCAGGCAGCTCCGAAAGCCACCACGTCCCTGGTCTCCTTCCCATCAGGCATCCGGAGGTCATCGTCCTTCCGGTCGTTGAAGTTACCGCACAGGCCGCAGGTCTTGCCGCGGTAGTTGCCGGGGACAGTGACGGTGACGTGGTAGACGAGGTCGTAGGTCACTCTCAGGCCGAAGTCTGTCATGATGACGTCGTAGGTTCCGCCCTGGAAAACCTGCACGGCTCCGTCGTGAAGCCTCAGGGGGAGGTTGGTCATCAACCCGTTCACCTGGATAATCACAGTGGCAACAGGTCCATGAATTGTCACAGCCTTGTGTTATTATTATTATTATTATTATTATTGGCTATCATCCATGGTAAATTCTAGTCTCTATCCTCAGTCTCTTTTACTGTATCATCTTTTACCAAAGTTATTTGTCAAAAATGTATTCTCTTTCATTGATAAAAAGTGAAAAATTAAATATACTTGTCAGGGTTTGTCATTTGCTTTCTTACTGTCTTACATTTTATATTGTGATCCATCTATGTGAAAAAAAACAATCAGATATTAATCACAAAAAAATACATGTACTAACCATGACCATTCCGATCTGGTTCTTGCGTAGAATCAGGACGTCTCCATAGACTTCTACAATCACCAGCTTGGCCACTGACACCATCGGATCTGCCGACATGGTGTACCACTTCTCGTTCTCCACCACCACAGTGAAGGGGGTGAGACGAGTGCCCTCTAGGTGGCAGGCTTTGGCTGCAGTGTAGGTGCAGGTGCCTTGGAAGTCATAGGTGCTGTTGTCAAAGGAGTTGTAATGAGGGTCGCCAGAGATGGAGCAGGTCGCGTTTCCGAAGGGCTGGCACGCTCTTACCCCGTTCTTCACATCACATTTCTCACCGGGTCCACAGGTGACCTGCTTACACTCCACCTGGACAGAGTAGTAAAACGCACTGCTATGAGCACCACAGTGCAATTGTAGAACACCTTTTTTTGGTAGTAGAATCCATTCTTTAGCAATGAGAACATGCCATCAAAATGAGAATACTATCAACTCAATATGATTGAGTTGATATTAACACTCCACAAAAGGAGTAGGTTTTTTTATGAGGCGAGATTAATCTAATCAAGGCTTAAACAAAGCCGTTCAATTGCTCAAATACTGCAATCATAAATGATTGCTTAAATAACAACTGCAGTGCTCTAATAGGAATTCAGCTTCTATTGATCTATTGAATCACTATCTAAACAAAGATACAGAATTTTGACCAAAATAAAACAATATGTGACATTAAGACATGCTATACCCATGCCAATATAAACCTACCGTGCCGTTACAGATACACTCCTCCTGACAGAGTCCATTGGGGAAGAAGACTTGTCCTTTCTTGTAGTATCTGTCTTTATACAGACAACCACACTGGGCGAGGGGAACGCACTGGTCTCCACTGAGAAGGAAGCCCTCGTCACAGACCCATCCCTCCTGGCACAGAGCCTTACAGCCGGCAGGGGCGGACAGCCTGTCACACGTTGCAGGGCAGCCGTCGGCACACACCTCATAGTGACTGTGGGGAGGGTGTTTGAAACCTGCAGACAAATACAATTAGTTGGTAAGGACAATAACTTACTGAATAGCATTGAGAAGGGAGAAAGTGTTTGCTATATAGAGACAAAGTTAATTGATTAAAGTTTGATTCATATTGGAAGCAGTTGACTGACACTGAACAGTACCACTGAAATAAAGGACTTTGGAAACTGGGGACTCAGACAATTGTAATATACATATGTTAAATTTCTACTTGCTGAAGAATATTACTTAAATATACTGGAGGCACAGTTTGGAATGTGTGACTCACTGCAGAAGTCTTTGGACCTCCATTCAAAGACCTCCACTCCCTTCTGCTGACAGACTGCAGTGTACGTCTGGAGGCTACTGCACAGCGAATCACCACGGCCGTTACTCAGACACACATCATAAACACAGTCCTCAAAGTAGCTGCTGGGGTCCACCACGGCGTGACAGTTACGGAATGGACCTTTGGGGTCCCGGATTCTACCACAGAAGGCGTCGGTCTCAAACTTCTCCTTCTGCGTGATGTCACAATTGGGACAGTGGTTCTTGTCTTTGCAGCCGTGGACGCAGCCGGGAATCTCTGCTACCCTCCAGCTCTGACCCAGCTCCTCCACAGTGGCGGCCAGCTTCCCGCCTTTCATCTTGAGGTCGTCTTTGGGGTTGAGGTTGTAGTTGCCACACAGGCCGCACATGGCTCCGGCGTAGGTGTTGGGGACTGAGATGGCTGCCGTCGACTGCCAGTCGTATGCCACTTTGACCCCGAAGTCCGTCTGGATCACGGCAGAGCCCGCACTCATGAACACGCCTACCCTACCGTCAGCCAGTTTGACTGGGAGGTTGGTGAGCTCTCCGTTTACCTGTGAAGGGAAACCAGAAGGTTTGAGGAGAGATTCAAGATGAAGATTCAAGATCTTATTGCCGTACCAACCGAGGATGTTAGGAATTGGTTTCAGTGCTACAGTAACTCATAAAAGGACAAGTCAGAAAACACATATACAAAAATACAATATTTATCACATCAAGAATAAACCTATAGAAAAGTTAAAAACCTCAATAATCCCTGCCCCAGACTTGAAAGAGTACAGGAAGGCAGTAGCAGGCATACAGGAGCAATAGCATTCTTATTTTATGAATACAGGCACTTTGCTTATACACATAGGTTAGTGGAGGCTGGTGGAGGTAGAAATCGAAGGACAGGCTCATTGTAATGCATGGACTTGAATGAGGGATGGTGTTTGATACCATTCCTCATTCCATTCCATGCATAACAATGAGCACGTTTTCTGCCTCTACCCGCCTCCCCTGACGCACGTAGCCTTCAGTACACAGTCACTCAAAATGAAAACGTGCCACTAACTTACCAAGATGGACCCTTTGTGTGTTTTGGTGATGACAATAGAGATCCCATAGACGTTGACCTCGACCAGCTTGGCACTGGATCCTGCTTGTTTACCACTGCCGTCGTTCTGCACCTGAACATCAAACTTCTCCAGGCTGGTGTCATTGGAGCAGACACCTGCCATTTGATACACACAGGTGCCCTGGAAGTTGTAATGGTGGTGGTCGAAGGTGCGGTAGTGGGGGTCTCCAGACACGCTGCATTCAGCGTAGGTCAGAGGCTGGCAGCCTCTAAGACCATCCACCACCTGGCACTCCTTCCCCAGAGGGCAGCCCGTTTTCTTACACTCCACCTGTCAATAAGTCAATCGACCAATCAATCAATCAATCAATCAATCAAACAAATGTATGTGTATAGCACTTTTTTACAGACAGTTTGTCTCTAAGTGCTTTACAACAATATAAACATTATAAACAACATAAAAAATATAAACAATATAAACAACAATGACAAACACCTGTCTGTTGATGCAGGTGCACCTCTGGATGCAGTTCTCTTCGCCCCAGAAGGAGGCTCCAGCCTCCACGTAGTGTCCTTTGTACTGGCAGCCACACTGGGTCTTGGGGACACACTTGTTGCCGCTGCGGAAGAAGCCCTGGTTACAGGTGCAGGCCTCCACACAGCTGGCTTTGCACCTGGAGGGAGCGTCTGGGTCTTCACAGGTGGCAGGGCAGGCGCTCCCACACAGCTCGTAGTGACTGTTCTCTGGACAATTAGGCATGGCTGACAGAGGGAGAAGTTCAGAGAAGGTTCAGCTTTCAGGGAACATACCTTAGTAATAGGCAATAGTAAGAAGATAGGACATGGATCTGATGTTTGAAAACAGTGTGTCACACCTTTGAGGGACTTTTAACACTGCTGGTATTACTACTTATGTTCACTAAGACTTCAATAATGATGATGGTAAGGTTTGCTGGTAACACTTTACACTAAGTTGCCCCTATACCTGTGTAGTAATGTTGTAATTACTCTAGTGACATTGGGGTATTAACATTTGCTTTATAGAAATGCAATATTAAATGGTAGAGTAAATGGAGTTGAGTGGTTTGCGTTATTACATAGATGGAGCATTTGTGTAAAATTCCATTTGTGTAATAACACAAACCAATCAACTCCAGTGCTATTCATTAATAAACCAATAACGAACATAATATGTAAAAGACTAACAATTACTAACAGTATATTGACGCAATGTTGTTACCATGGTTACTACAGCTTTACTACAGAGGTATAGGGGAAAGTTGGTGTAGTTCTAATGTGCCAAGCAGCCCCATTTCCTGATGATTTTAACATTTGTTCCATTCCTAACAGTCTCAGCTTTCTGTCTTGGTTACTCACGGCAATGAACTATGCCTCTCCAGTTGTGAACTTTGACCCCAGCCCTCTGGCAGACGTCGGAGTAGACCTGCAGGGTGTCACACAGGAACTTCAGCATCCCCTCGCCCATGCAGACGTCATACAGGCAGTTCTCATGGTAGGCTTTGGGCTCGATTACAGCATGGCAGTTCCCGAACGGTCCATCCATGACGCGCGTGAGCACCTCACAGAAGGCGCGATGAGCCAAGTGTTCAAACATCGATTCACTCTCGCAACTTCCGCACTGCCCCATGCACTCGTCTCGACAGTAGGCCTCACCTTCCACGCCTGGGACCTTCCAGCTCTTCCCCAGGGCCACCACGTCCTTGGCAGGGGAGCCGCTGGGGGTGGTGAGGTCGTCCTCCTGTTTACCGTTGAAGTTGCCACACAGACCGCACACCTTGCCTGCCAGGCTACCCGGCACGGTCACCATGAGATACTGCTCCCAGTCGTACTGCACCATCACACCAAAGTCTGTCTCCACGACAACGGAGAGCCCACTCTGGGTCACCTTCACTTTGCCATTGTCCAAGTTGATTGGGAGATTCCATAACTGGTAGTTGATCTAAACCAAAGGTGAGGGGGTTTAGTATAACATATGTGATGTCCAAGCTGTCAGTTACATAAAGTCAAAACACATTATACATAAAAAATAAATTATTATATTTTAAGGCACCTGGTAAACGAAAATAGCTCAACTAATTGTTACAATATTCAATTGTTGTGTAGACAATGGCACGGTGAGCAGGTGAAACGAAATGGTGAAACAAATTTGGCATTTACAATGGTAGACCTAACAACATCATTAGTATTTATAACCATATATTATATATAAAGAAATCAAGCAATGAGTGGTTGTTTTGAGTAAAATGTCAAGTTTATATACAGTAAAAACCCTCACTTACCCTGACAAGGCCCACCTCACCCCTGACAATGGTGATTGTGACGCCGTGGACCGTAATGATGACCTTGCCTACGAATGTAACCTTGGAGCCGGCCCGGTTCTCATTCTTGGCCTCCACCTCAAAGGCTGGGTGCTCCTGGTCAACATGGCAGTTCTTGGCCATGGTGTAGGTGCAGTTGCCCATGAAGTTGTAGTAGTGGCCGTCGAAGGAGCGGTAGTGGGGGTCGCCCATGGCCCAGCAGGTTCCTGCCTTCAGCTGCTGCTTCTTCACACACGTTGGGTCGTTGCTACCCTTCATTTGGCACTGTTCATCTTTAGGACATGTGATGCTGCTGCAATCACGTTTGGCTGAGGAGATGGAAGAGGGGAGGAGAGAAGAGGAGAGAAGAGGAGAGAGAAGAAAAGAGTAGAAGAGAGGAACGGAGAGGAGAGGGGACATATTTAATTTCATGATATATTATGATATACCACACATTACAGTATGTATGAGTATTTACATGTACTGCATGGATCTCACTGTGTTGCTTCATACACCCTTATTGACACAGTGCATCATGTGACCTACCTGGCGGGTTGCCAGTGGCTGGGGATCCGTACCCATTGGCCAAAGCCACACCAAAGCTGTAGATGGCGAACGGGGAGTCGGGATTGGCTATCTGCTTGAAGCTGGCTCCAGAATTGTATAAGACTTGAGTCCATGAGTACTCGCTTCCCTCTGCTCTCTGCCACTTGAGTTCTTTGGAGATATGAGTCTTGTCCAGCATTAACCCGGCCAGTTCAGTGCTCCGGGCCACGATGATGAACCCGTTGGTGAAGTCCATCTGCCCCTCCAGGGAGTAGGAGGTGCTGAACAGGTTTGTGGGCAGAATAGTCATCAGAAACGGGTCATAATACATGTTGTTGCTAATTTTGCCCCCGTTGAACTGAAACAGGACTTGGATGCCTTTGTCGGAGGCAAAGTGGATGGATTTTGGCCAGAAGGACGGGAGCTCACTGGTTTGTCCCGTTTTCAATGGTATCGTGAAGGTTGCACCACCTGTAGTCACATTGACGACGGTAGCCTGGGATGCTTGGATGAAAACGCTGTCGTATCGCTTCCCGTCACTTTTATAAGGCAGTGGTGCGATGATGAATTCCTTCCCCCAGCTAGTAACAGGAAGCAGCTGCTCATAGACATGGTTACACTCTGTGTATTTGTAGGTGCAGCTGTGACCTGTGGAGACTGCTACTGGGTGGGTAGAGGACACCTTGGAACCAGTCAGGTCGTCCAGGCTCTGGATTTGCACGCTCTCAAACGGCTCAAGGTCAAGGGTCAGCTTGCTCCCTGCTTGATATACCGTCTTCTGGAACTTCACTGTGGCTCTCAGGAGCACCACAACAGAGTTGCGATCCTTGTGGTTGGTGATGGAGAACTCCTTGAAGGTGCCTAAAGGGGTGCCCTTGGGGGTGAAGAGGTAGTACTCTGTCCCCCAGTCCTTGACGGGGTAGACTACAGAGGTGTCTGCTGTCCCGTCCTTGTAGTTGAGGGACAACACTGTGACCTCTTGGCTGGCTTCGATCAGGACAGTAGGACGGTTCCCAGTGCTACCAACCATCTCCACCCCATTGGGTAGCTGGAAGTTCACACCCTTACCTGGTTCAACTGTCTTCTCATAGACCTTTCCCAGGGCGCTCACCTTCACCTGAGTGCTGCCTTGTCTGGTTGTCGGAGCGGAGACTTCGATGACGAAGCGTGTGCCTTTCTGATAGTCGGACTTCCAATTTTCCATGAACCCTGTGGCGAATTCTGTCCCTGCTGGCCCGGCAGAGCAGAGTCCTGGAAAACAAACAAAAAACATTTTAAAAGATAACAGTCGAATCTGAGTAAGAAAACTGCTTTAGATATCAGTATTAGAAAGATAGGATTTATTTTTGATAAAACATGAATTCCAGATTTGTGGATCTAATTTAATTTAACCTCTTTGATACTGTCAGATGCTGACAAAGTTGAAAACTACCACCTCAGTTTAGTCTACAAGTGAAACTTGTTGCTTACAGTAATTTCACAAGACGTAAACAATAGCAGGTAATCTCTACATAATCTCTCAATTCAACATGGTTCCTTGTTATTCATGACAATATGGTCCTGTTATTTCACTTGTTTTGTCTACGCAATTATTTGTCCTTGTCAGACAAGATAGAAAGCTCAGGAACTCATCAGAACTTACCACCAAGCAGCAGAACCACAAAGCAATGCAGAAACCCCCTCATCCTCACGGCTAGAAATCTGAAAATATTAATTGTTATGCCATGACATCATACAACACACTCTCAATGAGATACTGTAGATGCAAAATATCCTGCCAAAGTAGATATTGGTTCTAATGTTAGGTCAGACCTTTATATTAAATTCCTCCATAACGTCTTAAAATCATCAAATATATATTCCAAACCTCCACACAAGTCATAGCCAATAGTTAAATGGTTAATGCAATGTTGCAGTGCAATCTCTCTCAGTAACTGTACCAATACAATAAAATAAAACTGTTTTCCATTCTATTACAGAGATTAACAGGTAGGCTTGTAACTGTTGAACCTCATAATTACAGTAGCTATATTGTAAAAACGTGTAATACACGAACACTCTACACATATAATCACACATGAAGTCTAGACATAAACTCTCCACTACATTCTCCTGAACTCCTGAACAATCTGATGTGTCCTTACCTAGACCTGGTGTCTGGCTTGGTGGGCTCCTGGATGGCTCGCCTTTTATTTGGTCAGGGTACTCCAGAGGAGCCAATGAGTGCAGAGGTGGCACCTGTGCCCTAGATGCCAGGACAGGTGTGCCAGGACAGGTGTGCCTCCCTTGCGCATGACAAACCATCCTGCCCTGTCCGGATGTTGGCAGGGGGGTCAGCCCCAGGAAAGGTTAACACCCTCACAATCTGAATGCCCTGTTTACTTTGCTGTTGTGTAGATTATATAATTACACAGTGCAACACCACTGTATGTAATACAGTCAATGCATATGTGAAATATATAATGATGGCATTAACTGCACAGATCAGCATGCAAATGAATATGAGACATTATATATATTATATTATGTATACATTATATTCAGATACACATACACTGTAGATATTATTCAGTAGATTCTTCTTCTGCAAGGTCAATGCATTAGGTTTTAACCACCTAGGGTTAACAGCTGTTCAATTCATGGTGTTCAGTGTTTTCCCACCTTGTTTCCTTTACATCCCTCTGTAACATGTATGTACATGCATCTATAATCTGTTAAATCAGGCTGCCTACTGTACAGGTAGGCGTTCCAACATCCCCGTATTACTTTCCAGTGAAATAAAGAAACTTCACAAATGACTGACTTAGTTTATCTTTCTCTAAGTCTCAAAACTATCTTGTAATTTAACCAGTGTTTTTCATGGAGCTAGTCTTAAGGATCAGTAATCAGAACAATGTAACACATTGATAGATTATAAAAATAAGATTAACTGAGGTCTGTGAAAATAAATGTTTCTCATAATGGAAAGAAAATATTCAGTCACAGTTGAATTGGCGAGAGAAGAGGTTTTTTAATCCAATATGAGTGATGTCTTCTGAAAGCTAGGAAAAGTGTGACTGATAACATTGAATTAGTTATTTATGTTTAGGGTGGTGAATATTCTTACACATTGTTGCATTGTTACCCTATCAGAAACCTTAAACCTCAAACCCAAAACAAAGAGTCCACATCAGAGGCTGAGAGAGAAACCTATGGTGTTAATAAGACAAATAACCATTGTATGGAGCAAAAAAAAAAAGCTAGTCTTAAGGATCAGTAATCAGAACAATGTAACACATTGATAGATTATAAAAATAAGATTAACTGAGGTCTGTGAGAATAAATGTTTCTCATAATGGAAACAAAATATTCAATCACAGTTGAATTGGCGAGAGAAGAGGTTTTTTGAATCCAATATGAGTGATGTCTTCTGACAGCTAGGAAAAGTGTGACTGATAACATTGAATTAGTTATTTATGTTTAGGGTGGTGAATAGTCTTAGCCATTGTTGCATTGTTACCCTATCAGAAACCTTAAACCTCAAACCCAAAAAAAAGAGTCCACATCATAGGCTGAGAGAGAAACCTATTGTTCGCTGGTGTTAATAAGACAAATAACCATTGTATGGAGCAAATATTACATCTCCTGGACGTTAGGTGGATAAAAGAGGAAATGATGGCACTCAGCATCTACTTCCTCACCTTACAGTAAAGACAGCCAGAGTATTTGCAAATCAGTCTTATTTGAACATCAGGGAGTCACAAAAATCTGACTAAATTGATTGGACAAGAAGTACAACTTACTTTTGGTTGACGTCCATGTTTTTGCCTTGTGTAATGGGATTTAAATGGATACATACATACTGTATCAGCTTTATACGCCCCAAGATCACATGTGCAGATTATTTAATGGCTAACATTTCAGTTGCAGTAGTGCTGGCTGTACTTTACATTGCATATTACTGTTGAAAACATTTATCAATGTTTCATTGATTGCTGTTAGCAGCCTATGCATCATGATCTCATGTAACACCTTAATTTCCACTCGGGGATCAATAAAGTTGTCTATCTATCTATCTATCTATCAAACCAGTGGTTCGGCCTCTGTCTAAATTCACTCACTCTGAGTCATTCACAGACTGTGGTGGCCCACCAAACAGTGGAGGCTGGTGGAGGTAGAAATGGAATGAGGAAAAGTATCATATGCAAGTGTTTGATACCATTCCCTATTCCATTTCATGCATTACAATGACCTTGTCTTCCGATTTCTGCCTCTACCAGCCTCCCTTGCCAGCAAAGTGCAACTGTAGCAGCATTCATCTGTCTTTAATAAAGAGAAACATACAGCAAATGTTTTGACTGCATGATTCTTTTTGCGCCTACATTTTATTTGATCTTTTGTTTGTTTGTTTATCCACACTGCTACTGTGATTTATGATTGATTTATGACCACCCCTCCTGCACATACTGTTGTTATTTTTTAAATGTGTACAAACTGTCTTTCTATTTATGCAACTAAATTAAACTAAACTAAACTAATTCCATGTACCTATACTGCTTGCTCACATGCAATTGTGTTTTGTACTTTGTGTCTCATGTATTCAGGGAATCATTTGAAAAAGAGACCTGGGCCTCAACATGACACCCTTGTAGGAATGTCACCTTTGTGAAATAAGATGTCTTGCAGTTCCAAAAACGTTAATAGTATTGTACGGTACACCGAGTATACCGGGTAATGAAAGGCAGCTCAACTACAACTACATGTTTGAGAGACATACATTATATACAAGAGACCCCAAGGGTGTGGTGACCTGAAAGTGGGAGTGGTTAACAATAGCCTTCCTGTCCACCATTCGAGTGGCAGATAGCAGTTTCAAAGGTGTCGCTGAGGCCCCTTATTCATTGTTCCCATACGGTGACTAGACAGACCTATTTGATAGCATTAATATTGATCACATTTCCTTACACCCTATATAAATAAAGATTTTTTATCAGCACTTCAGCATTTCTGCTGAAGTGTTGATAACCATAGCAGGATGTTGTGTTCCAGTAAAGTGGTATGAGCTTCTGTGTTATGTTGTGACCTTGGGTGGGAAGTCTGTTTGGGTTCGCTAGGGATGCTTTTGTTGTTGTGTCACTGGATACGAGAAGGGACTGACCTATGTGTTTGACCATGCATAACCAAAGGCAAACACAAACTCCCATCATGTTCTGCACTCCCACCACCACCACCGAGAACAAATATTTCTGTCAGTGAATTACCGGTATAGGAGGACAGGCTCATTGTAATGCATGGAGTGGAATGAGGAATGGTATCAAATATGTCCTTATTCCATTTCAGCCTGTCCTCCGATTTCTACCTGCACTCCTCAGATAAGAAAGTGCAAGCTGGCTTAAGAAGTGAAGAACGCTGTACCTGGAACGGAAAAGCAAATGCTCTGACTCCCAGCTGTAGGCCACAGGGCACAGGACATTCTGTGATATGAACATCAATGGTGGGTCCACTCCGTATGTTACTCTGGTCCGTGGAATGTTCTTCCACCACTCAAACTTTCCTGTTTCTGCACACTCCCTTCTCTACTTGAGATAAGCCTGGCTTTAGGCTGACAACCACAGGAGCCGGGGTTTCTCTAGACTAAGCCGAACTAACAGGCCAACTTCACAGGTTGACAGGCCCAACTTCACGACCGACAGGCCAGCTTCCCGGACACAGATTAAGCCTGGTCTGAGACTAAATAAAAAATGTTCTTTAGGAAATCTCCATTTAAGATGCATTTTAATCTAGAATTACATTTTGACATTTTGACATTTTGACATTTTGACATTTACCAGATGCCTTTATCTAAAGCGACTTACAACAAGTACATTTGTCTAAAGTAAGTGAATCATCTATACATCAGTCATCATAAGAAAATCTATGTTAAGACCAGGGTCCATTGGCAGTCACAATGCTAGAAGAAGAAAGGATTACTTTTTTTTAAATGTTATTCTTTTTTTTTAGGCTTAATCTATGTCAGAGAAACTAGCTACACGTGTTTACGTCCAAATCCTCGTTTGTTTTATATGTTGTCGACTACACACTCCCCAAAGCTGAAGCAAAGGTGTTGATTTTACTGTTTGCTACTGTATCTTTTGGTGCTCATCAGTTAAACGGGTTTGTTTTCAATAGCTCTACTTGAATATGTTATGGTACTTTATGGTAAACACTCAATATAGCCGAGAGTATCGCATACATGACATTTGTATTCCTGTCAGATACACAAAACCCTGTAGAGGCATCTGTGGCTAATCTATCATACACCCAGTACTTGTTGTTATACTCCCTATTCCTGTTTCTACCACCCCCACCCCCCCACCCCCCCACCCCACCACCCCCCGCCTCAATAAATACAGGGTGATGGTTTGGACAAAAACAGCTCTGAAGGACTTTGAGGACAGCAACAGATTGAACCTTACAGAAGAGGACTTCAATTTTTTCCATATTTTCTATTTAGATTCTGACCACATCATGAAAGCAATCATGATTTCAGTTGGATCTGTGGCAGGTTTTTGGTTACTGGTGCTACTTGCTCTTCATGGTGCAACACTTGGAGGTAAATGTTGTCATGTATTTCGAAGAGTACTGTCTAAAATCTGTTATTTAATCAATGCAATAATATTTTGCTTTGTGTCCTCCCATTCACAGGTACCCAGAACTTAAACTCTCTCGGGGAGCCTGATGTTCCATTTCCCCCGGCATGTCCTAATGAGCAGAACCTTGCTGCCATATGTTACAATGGACTACGTCGCCCCCGGTATCTGCCTAGCTTCTTCCCCACCTCCGGTGTCAGTCACTGGCGTCGCCGTGGAGATGCCATCAATCGTATGGAGTCTTGGTACAGTGTGTGCTGCAGTGACGAAGTAGCACAGCAAAACAACCAGATCCTCTGCTGTGCTCAACAAGCTGTGAGTCCAGAGCGAGAGAGAGAGAGAGAGAGAGAGAGAGAGAGAGAATGTGTGTGTGCGCGTGTGTGTGCGTATTTTGATAAATGTACCACTTTTACTACAACGCTCCACAAAGTATGAAAACTACCTGTCCAAAATGTGTTTGGATTTCTTTTGATAATCTTACCTTACATTGAATTGTTAAGAATGTCTCACATATATCTTTTCCTGGCAGTGGCAGCAAGCGCTCTCTGAGTTCTGTACAGCGGAATTCTCCACAATGACCAGGGCATACAGCTGCTGTAGGAGGAACGACAGATGGGCTTGCTTTAAGAGCGAGGATCTGGTCATAAACCCTGATTATGAGCCCATCCCAGGCTACGAGGCCCCACCGGTGCCACTGGACCCAGGATTCACCTGGAACCCACAAACCTGCTAGACAGGTCAGAACACGCGGGTCAGGATTCAACCAACATTTAATTACAACTTGTTTAATCCATGAACAGGTGTATTCATAGTAAGATAAATACATGTCGGCCTAAAAGACAATGCACAGCATATACATTTTAGTTGTGCTCTTCAGGAGAGTTTATGACTGAGAATCACAAATTGAAACCATGCATTGTAATAGTGCATGAATATGCTTGGATACAATTGTTTATGAACTTGTGTATCTTCAGCATGTGTGCATATAGGGATGACTAATATATGAATGTAGGCTACTTCTTTTTATGTTTGCTACTTTATATACTCAACTAACTACTCAAACTCATCAAGTGTAACTGTGTTGTTTCCTTCTGTTCTGTAACACATTTTAGGTTTCATGAAGAGGACATGGCATGCTGCAGCACAGGGAATGTGTCGACTGCATCTCTTTCTAGCTAATACATTCTTTCAACCACTCACTTCATGCAACCTTTTCTTCACATTCACATTAGGTCAACATATCAATAAGACGTGATGACGATTATCTTCTCTTTTTTTTTTAAATAACCTGTGTAATATCCCCCAAAACGTTGTGGTTTAACTTTACATTCGTGCACTATGTATTTACATTTCTTTCCACTGAGTAAATAAAGATGTGATGTCAAGTAAACCCTTTTGCAACTTTTGTCCCAGTATTGTTCTTATGATTGCCTCTTTTATTTAGTTTATAATACACAATTGGAAAAAGATCATACGATCAACACAGTCATACACTACTGTCACCACATGTGTCGCTATTAGCCCACTTTAGAAACAGTTTGGCTCGCTGCCCCAGACATTCACTGGCCGTTGTCGCTCCTCATAGCTTTTTCCCGGTTGTGATGACAAACCAACCCTACACACAGCTGGCAGCAGTGCATGCATGATCGTCGGGACGGGGGCAGTGAGCGAGTTTCTAGATGCAGGGGCAACTCCTCTATCTGTGGGGAAACGGACAGACACAAGGAGGACAACACCCCAACAAAGCTGAGATGATGATGCCCAGCTAACAACTAACCCCATACTGGCCGGTTGTGTTGCTAACGTTTGCTAGCTAGCTAGCTGGCTACACTTTTTGGTAAGCAGACCTGACAAGTTGGTGAAAGCACAGTTTTTATAGCTAGCAGGCTAACTCGCTAGCTATTGTTAGCTATCTGTAAGCTATTTATCTTACTGCCAGCTTGCTAAAGTTTGCCAGTTAGATAGCTAAGGACATAAACGGATTGTACAATGATGGCGAGACACAGATGCTAGATTTACGAATTTTAAATAGCGTGTTGCTAGCTAACTTGTACAGCTAGCTAGCTAGCCAGCCAACTCCGTTGGCATTGCATTAATTTGCTGGTCAGCCAACGTGGCTGGCTTGCAAGTTGCAGGAATCAGGAGCTAGCTAGCTGTACTAGTAGATCTGTTTAGTACTGTAGCTAGTCAGTTGTGATTACTAAGAAACCACAACAATTAGCCAGTGTATGCTGTTATGTTGGCTAGTTAGGACACTTGATCATACTTTTTGTTTTGTTTGGTCAGGGACCCACTTGGTACACCCCAGCGTGTTCAGGCAGGCAGCAGAGAAGCAGCGTCTGTGGGGAGAGCTTACTTGTTTACAAGCCAACTTGTTTGGCTTGACAGCCAAAGTCTTGTTGAAGCTCATAGAATCATCGACCTGACAACAACAAATATACTCAGTCTATAAATTCCAGAAATGGCCACAGCTGGGACAGCGTGCTCAGGACCATCGAGTTCTGTTGGTAAGTGTAAACAAACATCAAAAAGGTTGTTTTATGTTTCCAGCCAGGTATGATTCCCTACAGGCCTTTAGTATCCATTCGATCAATAACTGCGTACACAGTGTATGTAGAATGTCACATGTCTTGTATGTAATCTCTAGTTTTGATAAATTGGCCTAGATTCTCAGGGATACTGTCTAGCCACTGACATCTTCCTACAGTGGCCTGCTTTTCCAGTGAGACGGCTTTTGCGGTCATGAGATGTTGTTACATCCACTACGATTTTCAGTGGTTTGGTTTGATAAAGTCTAGAACCAATTATCTAAGACTATCCATACACAAGTGAGGAAAAAAACAAAATGAATGTGATGGTACTGTCATTCACCCAGACCCCCCACTCCTCCCCCAGCACTAAACCAATAACGTTATTACCTCTTCTTCCTGAAAACCTTCTTGGTTTTACGATGCCAGGGTGTTCAGCCAGCCATACAACTCCTCCAGTAAGGCATGTATGTGTCACCACATAATGAAAAAGTACGAGCACTGATAATGGTAACTGATGTTTTGTATCACGGTACTATCGAAGTACCGGTGCACTGTGCAACACTAGCCTGTGATAGAACCCTCTGTTGGGCCTACTACACAACTCCTAGCGCTACTGGTGGATAGTGGAGGCCAGTGGAGGTAGAATTTGAAGGACGGGGGCTCACTGTATACTTGTATGCACGTGACAAATAAAGAATCTTGAATCTTGTAACGCATGATACCATTCCATGCATTACAATGAGCCGTCTACTGATTTCCATCCTCCACCAGCCTGATCTGGTGGATAGTCCTCCTCTCTTGTCAGGCTGCTGGTAGTGTAGCAGATGTGGATCAGCTCGCTAGTGTTGTCTATAGCGTCCTGCAGTAATGTTGACACTCCCTGGGGATCTGGAAGGCCACTGTCGCCCTTGGAGCCACAAGCTTAGGGTCTTAGTTTGCTTGGCAAGATGTTGAGCTGGTGAGAGGGAGACCCGACCTGTATCCACAGTGAACATAGCCTTCCTGTTAAACCCCCCCCAACCCCTGCCATCCCACCCCACAGAGCTGCACTTCTGGAGGAGACTATCTTCTCACAGAGGTACTTGGTGTGTGTTTGTGTGTGTTTGTGAAAGCACAGCTGCACTGCACTGCTCCCCACATTTGTGGTGTTTGTATGAAAACCCTCTACTTATTTTCAGTGTACACACACTCAGTTTGTCGGAAGGAGCGAACAAGGTAGACGCAGGTGTTGTTTGTGCATGCAGCCGGTGTTGGATTTGTGTTTTTGTTTGGCAAGACACTCCCTCAGAAAAACATCTGTTTTTTGAGTTATATAAATAGAGTTTGATTTGATATTCTCCTGGTTCCTATTGACAGGAAATCGTGTGTGTGTGTATTCATGTTAATAGTGTAGTTGACATGAACACTACTCAGGTGCTATCAGTTTATGGGCTGTTATGTTTTGTCTTGGAAACTGCATCACCTCTGTGTCCAGAGATTGGTCAGATATCGGCCTATAGATGTTTGTTATTTTACATAGAACTCACGAAATGTAAATTGTGTTCAGTATGTATAAATCAACCGCACATACACACACACACACACACACACTGCCTCAAAAGAATTATCTGCCTCAAAAGTTTAACCGTTTGCCCATTTCTTTCCTACTGAATACAACCATGGTTTAATCAGACTGTTTTGAATGTAGTCTTGAAGCCAAAACCCTGTGGTTTTTTTGGTTAATTTTGGGGGGTTTTGGGGGGGGTTTTACAGGCTCTAGTGGACCTCCCAAGATGGCTTCCTTAGAGGTGAGAAATAACATGTTTACAGTTTTTATGCATTCTTTTTCCACTCATTTTCTTGTGCCCTCATAAGAAGCAAGGCCCACATTCTAGTGGTAAGAAGTTCTATTCTGTTCCATTCTCTCTGTATGTCTCCCCTCCAATGACTCGCTTTCCTCTCTCAGGCTCTTGGTTTGTCTCAAACCATGAAGAAGACGATTGGCCACCGTGGGATCGACCCCACAGGGGAGACCACATACAAGAAGGTCAGAGCTTATAGGTTAACACACACACAGATAGATACAGACACACACACACACACAAAGAGCTCATGGGCTTCAAATTAGAACTGTGTTTTGTAGCACAGGGTTTTGTATTTTTGTATTGTGTGCCTTTTGCGTATCATATTGATATCACTACCTGACTCAAAGGCACACTCTTAACTCACTAACTGCCGAAGAATTCCGGAAAACACTCGAGTGCCAAGTGTTTTATGTGGTATTTTCCATTTATTCATTTTTGGTGAATGACGTCACCTTTGGCACGCCAGCAAGTTGACGGTTTGGGCGACTTTATTCACCCTCTGCTCTAAATGAGTTAAACAATCACATTTGTTGAGATTTCCACCCTGGGAAAGATGAATGAATTCGGTCCCTCGAGTCAGTTGTATTTGCGTAACTGCCAGTGGCATGTTTAGTCTTGTGGGGGTGTTTCTGCTGAGTACGGCGGTTTCTGAATGTCTCAGCCGTTTTCTATTGCCCTATTTTAACCCGTGGAGGCTGGTGGAGGTAGAAATCGGAGGACGGGCTCATTGTAATGCATGGAATCGAATGAGTTGTTTGATACCATTCCTCATTCTGTTCCATGCATTACAATGAGCCCGTCCTCCGATTCCTACCTCCACCAGCCTCCCCTGACAGGTCGTAGCCCTAGGATAAAGAGTGCCTGTGTATAGTTGTGTTGCTGATTAGAAAGCACTCTGTCAGGAATGTGCATGGTTGCTTTTCTCAGGCATGCATTTGAAAGTTAAATCAGTACTCCGCATTTGAAAGTTAAATCAGTACTCCACAGTTGATTTAGATATTTGCATAATATATAAATTATGGGAAAACTCACTCCTCCACCTCATTCTGCTCTCTCCCACCCCCCCCCTCTGCTCTCTCTGTCTCTCTCTCTCTCTCTCTCTCTCACCCTCTCTGTCCCCCACCCCCTCTCCTTCTCCCTATCTCCCTCCCTCTCTCCCACCCTCTCCAGACCACCTCCTCTGCCCTGAAAGGTGCCATCCAGCTGGGCATCACCCACACAGTGGGCAGCTTGAGCCAGAAGCCTGAGAGAGATGTACTCATGCAGGACTTTGAAGTGGTGGAGAGCATCTTCTTTCCAAGGTGTCTGTCTGTCTGTCTGTCTGCGCGTCTGTGTGTCTCTGTCTGTGTGTGTGTGTCTCTCTCTCTCTCCTTCTCTCCCCCCCCCTCTCTCTCTCTCTTACTCTTCTGTCTCGTTCTCTCCATCTCTCAGTGAAGGCAGTAACCTGACGCCAGGGCACCACTACACAGACTTCCGCTTCAAGACGTACGCTCCCATCGCCTTCCGCTACTTCAGGGAGATGTTCGGCATCCGGCCCGACGACTACCTGGTGGGTGTCCAGCTCCCTCGTCACCCGCCCTGCTGGGTCCGTGACTTGAGCAGAGGGAGAGTTTGTGCACATCCCCCAAAAAAACCCTCTACTGGATCTAAGTGACAATAGTCGAGAAATGACAGAGACCCGCGCAACGGTTCCTGCTCCTGAAATATGTAGTCATTGGGACAACGTTTTCCGCCCAAACCGGGTCTTAAAGTACACGTTTCGGGAGGAGGTACCAGTGAACGGATAACGCTGTCATTTGTCTCTTCGATGAGCACCAAGGATATAGAGTCCCGCTTCCGACGATCTACCAATCATTCGCGATGCCTCGCATATAGGATTTTATGAAGTCTACTCACGGTTACGCACAGGATGCATAGATCAATTGAATACACCACCTCCTCACTCATCCTGCTGGTCTCTCTGTCACTGAAAGAAGAATCAGGATGAGGGGAGCGTAGAGGGAAAGAGACGTGAGGAGAGGTAGATTATAGAGAGAGAGACGTGAGGAGAGGTAGAATACAGAGAGAGAGACGTGAGGAGAGGTAGTATATAGAGAGAGAGAAAGAAAGACGTGAGGAGAGATAAAATATATATAGAGAGAGAGACGTGAGGAGAGGGCGGATACAGAGAAAGTAGGACAGTGGAAAGTCTGTGGAGGAGGGAGATCAATAGGGAACATATTGATACTGACTGAAGTCAATGCATTTGAGCATATGTGTAATTATTGATCGCACTGGCATTTGAATTAGGCTCAAACTGGATGAGCATATGGCTTACTGTTTGTGTACCTGGCCTGCATGACTTACTGTATACTTACTGTACACGCCTGTACATTATCACTGTGTTTAATTCCTAACATGTCGTCCGAGCCGTTTAGTGACCATCATGCATCTCGTGAGTTTGTCAAAGAAGCTATTTTGCCGAGTGTTGTTGCTTTTGTGTCTGTCTTGCCTTGTGAGTGTTTGACGGAGGAGCCTGTGTTGGTTGCAGTACTCCCTGTGCAACGAGCCTCTGATTGAGCTGTCCAACTCTGGAGCCAGTGGCTCCGTCTTCTACGTATCCAGTGACGACGAGTTCATCATCAAGACTGTACAGCACAAAGAGGCAGAGTTCCTCCAGAAACTTCTGCCTGGCTACTTCATGGTAAGAGAGGGAGAGGGGGTGGTGGGTGGGTGGGTGGGTGTATGTGCTTGTGCGTATGCTTGTGCGTGTGCTTGTGTGGGTGTGTGACTCTTTATGGGAGATGTGCACGCACAAATGTGTTCCTTCCTTCTTACCTTTGAGTTACCAAGACGATGCGGGTGTCCTCGATGCCTTCATACTTATTTTCCATTTCCTGTTCTGCGCTTCCGAATCATACCTGAAGTGCCTTTTATTGATTCATACATGTTTCATGTTTACTCATCCCTTCCCTTCCCCCCTCCTCTCCTCTCCTCTCCTCTCCTCTCCTCTCCTCTCCCCTCCCCTCCTCTCCTCTCCCCTCCCCTCCTCTCCCCTCCTCTCTTCTCCTCACCAGAATCTCAACCAGAACAAGCGGACCTTGCTGCCCAAGTTCTACGGCCTGTACTGCATCCAGGCGGGGGGCAAGAACATCCGCATCGCCGTCATGAACAACCTGCTGCCCCGCGCCGTGCGCATGCACCTCAAATACGACCTGAAGGGCTCCACCTATAAGAGGCGAGCGTCGGCCAAGGAGCGGGACAAGGCCGTGCCCACCTACAAGGACCTGGACTTCAAAGAGGACCTGCCGGACGGGCTGCTGCTGGAGCTGGACAACTACAACGCTCTCAGCAAGACCATCCAGAGAGACTGTCTGGTGAGGAAGAGGAGGAGGAGGGGTGGGGGGGATGTTGCCGTGTGTGTGTGTGTAGTGTGTGATGTCGGCGTGTGTGTGCGTGATGTCAGCGTGTATGGGTAGGCGTGTGGGTGTGTGACCAGCGCAGACCCCTAACCCTAGGGTCCCCTCCAGCTGCATCAAGATCATGGACTATGACCACTTTACTCTGAGCCCCCTAACCCTTTCACCCCCTGCTCCCTCTCCCCCTCCAGCTGCTCCAGAGCTTTAAGATCATGGACTACAGCCTGCTGGTGGGGATCCACAACCTGGAGCGAGCGGCGGAGGAGGCTGCGGGGGCTGAAGGGGCTGCGGGGGCAGCAGACCAGCGGAGGCCACAGGGCCAGAAGTCCCTCTACTGCACCCCCATAGAGGCCATCCAAGGGGAAGCCAGGGGCAAGGGGGCGCTGGAGTCTGAGGACCAGTGAGTTAACGTCCATCTTCTCTCTTCCTCCTCCTGTGCGCGTGTGTGTGTGTGTGTGTGTGTGTGCACCTTTATTTTACCAGGTTAGTCTCATTGAGATTAACAATGTCTTTTACACAAGAGACCTGGCCAAAATAGCAGCACACAAAGTTTCAGACACATTTAGAGCTTGAAAACACCAGCACTGCAGTTTAAAACGTAGATTTACTCATTGAGCAGCAAGAAGGTCTGAGCTGCATCATGTGATCTGAGTTTGCTCCTCGTTCAACTTGCAGCATGGGAGGCATTCCAGCACGGAACTCCAAGGGAGAGAGGATGCTAGTCTTCATCGGCATCATCGACATTCTGCAATCCTACAGGTAACTACTGCTGTGTGTGTGTGTGTGTGTGTGTGTGTGTGTGTGTGTGTGTGTGTGTGTGTGTGTGTGTGTGTGTGTGTGTGTGTGTGTGTGTGTGTGTGTGTGTGTGTGTGTTGATTTCATGTAACCCAGGTCCTGTGTTTGTGTTCAGGTTAGTGAAGAAGCTGGAACACTCCTGGAAAGCCCTGGTCCACGATGGGGTAAGACATCAGAGACACTGTCTTGCTTGGTGTAATATCCTAATATCCTTCAAAATGTCCAAAAAAACTTTATTGACAACAAAAAAAATTTAGACTTAAGGGCAGACACACCATCCTAACATCCTGTGAGATAAGTGTGTGTGTGTGTGTGTGTGTGTGTTTTAATCGTCTCTCCCTCTTCTCCTTTAGGACACTGTCTCAGTGCACAGACCAGGCTTCTATGCAGACCGCTTCCAGAGGTTCATGTGCAATACAGTCTTCAGGAAGATTCTATGTAAGTGCTTGTGTGTTTGCGTTACGAACGTCCGACTCACATCTGCACATCTGTTGATGAATGTATTATTTTCATTCCCAAAATCTAATCATCTAATCATCATACTGGTCGCTCTTCAAGTTTTGAAGTTTCAGGTTTATTTGAGTTTAAAAGTGCATTTTACACAGGATAACAGCTTCATATTTGGTTAAACACGCACAAACACAAACAATACAACAATTGTAAAATATGTTGTATAAAACAAATAATGTTTCCACTACCCCCCCACCCCCCCCCCACCCACCCATAGTGAAGTCGTCCCCCTCTAAGAAGGGTCGTGTGGGGGCCCAGGGGGGCCTACGGAGGGCGAACACCACAGGCTCAGCACCCCCTCCACACTCCCAGCCCAGCAGCAGCCTCACCCTGGGATCCCTCCCCTCACACACCACAGAGACCACCGAGACCTCCGAGACAGAGGGAGACAGTGGTGAGAGGAGGGAGGATGCTAGGAGGGAGGATGCTGGGAGGGTGGGATGGTGGGGGAGAACAAGGAGGGAGGGAGGGATGGTGGGGGAGAACAAGGAGGGAGTGGGAGAGCTGGGAGGGAGGGAGGCAGGGGACGGAGGGAGGGAGGGATAGAGGGAGGTAGGGAGGTGAGGTTTTAGACAGGGGGGTGGGGGGGGGGGTGAGTCATGGTTGGAAATGTGGACTGGGGTGAAAAATAGTGTTGTTATGGGTGACGGTAACCTTATCAGTCAATGCAGTTGAAAGAACATGCCTTTTCAAAACAAAACAGAATGATTCATAGATGATGATGATGTTTTCCTGCCCTAAGGCGCGCAGTCAGGCCGCCCTGACCTTCTCCCAAAGACCTCCACGTGTGATGATGTCACCAGTAACTCTGCTGAAACAACTCTCTCCATCTCCTCGTTAGGAAGCTCTGAGCCTGCTCCCAAGTCTTCTCCCCCCCACAGGTAGGTGTGTGTGTGTGTTGTGTGTGTGTGTGTGTCTAGGTGTGCGCTGTCTCTTATCTGTGGTTCCATATCCTCATTGAATCATCCCCCCTTCTCTCTCTCTCCCTCTCCCTCCCTCTCTCTCTTTCTCTCTCTCAGGTCAGTGGGAGTGCAGGTGCACAAGCCAGCCATCACAGACCAGGACCCTAGTGCCCCCAAGAGGTGAGAAAGAGAAGTACATACGCACAAATCTGAGAACTTTTTTTAAGATTGATGTTTCTTTGGGGAGAAACATGAGGGGGAGGCCGGTGGAGGAAGAAATCAGAGGATAGGCTCATTGTAATGCATGGAAAGGAATTCCATTCACATCCCATGGCCGTCTCCCGATTTCTACCTCCACTGGAATACACACATTAGAATATTAACCAGGGCTGCCTCACATCCATTACACACAAAGCAGTGCATTCATAGCTCTTTGAATCTATTATGTGAAGTACATATACAAGATCCTTTGTTAACCACACAACTGAGGATGGTGTGGAATTAGTTTCCAGCGTGGTGGAGAGCTCTACATGCAGGACATTATACAACAGCAATGGGATGTCATGCTCTCTCAAACATCATACGGCATCATACCTCTGTTTCTCTCCTCCTCAGTGTTGAAGTCGGATCAATTGAAGAGTGTATCGGTGTCGGTGAAGACGTGATCTCACTAAACGACATAATGCCTCAGGCCAGCAGCTGTTATGTAAGCAGTTCAAGCTTCTCATTTGACTTTTTGATGATTTAAACAATGATTGTAATCTAATCAATCCCCTGTCTTTAACAGTGAAAGAAACTATCGTGAAAGTGGGAATGGACTCAAATTGGAGGAAGATAAGAGAAAGTCGAAATAGATGTCGGATGTGATGGGAGATGGGAAAGATGAAGTGTTTTTGAAGGCCTTGGTGATTCCGGGCCAAGGGAAGGATAGAGCGGCGGAGATAAAGGAGGGAAATGGAGAGAACGGATGGACTAAGAGACGTGGTTATCGGGAGATGCTACACAGCCCAGTTGCTGTTTTGGCAACTATACTTCCAAATTCCATTTATGTGCCCACTCTCGTTTGAACTTTCTAAACGCTACGCAGGCATGGGTAGGACATGAGAGCGCACAGGTGCCTTTGCTAGGGACACACTAAGCTGGCGGTGTACAAGTCAACTACACCCAAGCTGTGGTTATCATGGTATAATATGCAGTTCATCTCAGATGTCGCCCTCTGGAGGATATGTCGGGAACTGCACACCCCAGAACCAACTACCAAGGAGACTCCTCGTAGGAAATTCCATACTTGAGGCATTGAATGATAGGTGTTAGAATGTAACAGAAAGTATTTGCCTTATGCAAGAATAATAGGCAGACCAAACAAGCCTTGAGAACAACGGTAACCAAACAGCAGCAGTGAGGTGAACCCAGACTGTTCCTGCTTCAGGTGATCTGTTCATCTGTGAATGTGATTGCTGGAGATCTTCCATATTAAGCTTGCCTGTACTATCACACACACACACACTGCTATATGATATATACTACTACGTGGTGCTATGATGATACAATGCCACTACGTTGGGTTCGTATGTATTTTTGTGAACTCAACTAACCTTAACTACGTTTTTTTTCATTGACGTTTGTTATTTTGCCCCCCCCCCCCCCCCCCCCCCCCCATTTCTCCATGAGCTCACTGTGAATATTGTATAGCACGTATAATGCTGGAAGGACTAGAATGTACTGTGTTTGGTAAACCCATTAAAACAGTATTTTAGGGCAGGGAGCCAGCAGTTGCTAGTGTATTGTTGGAGCTAGCCTGGTATACGACAGGTTTAGCCAGAAAGTGAGTTTGGAAACAGACAATACCACTGTAAAACAACTAGACTAGAGGATTTACTGTTGGTTAATAGCAATGGTACATTGGTACATCAATGAGCAACAGTACAGTACATGGGACAACCAAACTGGTGTCCTTTTGTTTTATTGGCTGAGGGACTAGCGGTGTGTAGGCTAGGCATAGAGATATATCACTAGAGAAGGCACCGGCTATCTCCTCTCTAGTGTTATAACTCTATGGAGGAGTCACACCTGTACCTAGAAGACAGTGGGGAGAGTGTGACCAAAGAACCAACATTCACAAGAGTAATGTTGATGGCTGTGAAGCTTCATGAAGAGCATAAAACAGCCTCCTCCTCTTTATTGAATTGAATCACACAAGTCCTCTCGTTGCCATTTTTTTTTTTTTAGCAAATGGCTAAAAGTTGTTTGATGTGGCCCGACAGGAGACGCCACAGTTAGACCCAATGTGTCCTTGTACCCTAGAATCATGAGGTATGAGGTTTGGGTCGCTGAACCGAACACGCCATGCAACACTCCTCAAACAGATATGCAGTGATTTAACAATAACGTATATTGTTGTATTACTATGGAAGTATTGAAGGACACAAACAGTGTCCATCTCATGCTTGATAGTGATGATGTATAAGCACACACACAACATACACCTGGTTGGCTCAGATTCTGACCCTGTTCTGTCTCAGGTAGATTATGGAGCCAGACCAGTGAACTTAATTGCAGTGATATGACCGTTTACTATGCAATGCAACTATGTTTAAGTTGTACCATGCACATAAGCTTCTATGGAATGGGCAAAGTGGTCCTATTTTAGTAATTGAACCATTCACTTTTTTCCTCTACAGCCAGGCCTTAAAAGGACCTTTATTGTCATCTACGACACCTTTAAGTGTCTTGACTCAGTCTGTAATGAATATTTAGAATGAACAGTCCGCACAAGCAAGGTTAGGCCAACTCAAATACGTTCAGCAAAGGGTATAGTGGTTTAATTAATGCATGTTGAATTATTATTATTATTATTCATTATGTTCCATATCAGACTGCCAGACAATGCATTGATTGTCCCAATATTGGAATGAGAGAGATTGAGTAGTGCATTACATTATATAAACCTCAGAAGCAACTATGACACAGAGCTTATGAACCAAGTTTGTAAATAGTTATATTTATTAGGCCTTTCTTATCTTTATTTATTCTGTCTCTGGCCTAGAGTACCTTCTCTAGAAATGTATTTGTACCACAGGGATTATATGCAAAACTGATGGGGTAGATTGCATTTCTCTTAATAAAACTATAACTAACATTCAACTTCAAGCTTTTCCTCAGTTTTCTCCATGTTTTTTTTTTTTCATACAGATTGTTTTATCTGTAATATATTCCTTTTTTTTTTTTTTTTTTTTTTTTTATCCAACTTCAGTTCAGTTCTGGTATGATTGCTTTTCCTGTTCATGTGTATGGAACTGTAAATCTGTATATAGGAATCACAGAAATGCCTTTCATATGGTGTCAACGCCTGTGTTTCTTTCTACAGTGTGTTCTTGGGGGGGCTGACATATATTTTCATAATGTATTCCTTCCTGATTTCATTAAAGAGAAAGAACAAACAAAAATGCTGTGGTTTGTGTGATAAGTAAATGTATAGGCTAGATTTTTATTATTTTATTGATTTTTGTTTTTAGCAAGATGCTGTTTATATTATTCAAAACATATGTATGATATATTTGCAATGTCCACGTGTTATTAAATAGATTTGAGAAAACTTAAAATTTACTAGAATTTACAGAAGTAAAGGTACTCCAAATCAGTCATGAGATTTCGGAAGGCATAAGGTAAACAGTGTAAATTACTGTAAGATTTTTTGATCGCCCGTTTGGCCAATCCTAGTTCCTGTTGTTGAACTATTGTCCAATAGGAGGCGACGTTATTTAACTCCGTCAGAGAAGGAGCAGAAAGTTTCCAAAATGGGGCTCGAAAGTACTATGGTCTGGTAAGAATGTCACAAATACGTTTTAAATTATGTCTGAACGTGATTTTTTTTCCGCATAGACTTAAGGATACGAGCTTATGTCGTTATTTTATAGTTCTTGGGTTTGAATTCTGTAAATTTGAAGGAATACCGGACTACCAAACGACAGTCGGAGCTACTAGCTAGCTACTAATACATTACTGGCTGAGTCATTATAGCTAGCTGCCTAGCTAACCGTTACTGGTTGGACAGGCTTGGTTCTCAACTGTCATCAAGTCAAGGACGAAATTCGTCAACACTCATGTTTTAGTTAGCTAGCTTGCTTGCTAACAATTGCACATATTTATCAGCATAAAGCCGTAGTTTACCAAATTACCCAGACTGTCAACGTAGGTTAGCTAGCTAGGTGACAGTGGACACGGTTGTTTTGTCAGCCAGGGCCAGGAAGCTAGTTTGCAGTCCAGGCCTCCTTAGAACAGTACGAGTAGCCTGTTTCTTCTGACATATAAACGTTACTACTCTTGACTTGATATTTAGGTTTTGTTCGAATATTGTCGTCCTACACAGGGACAACGAGATGGCTAGCTTAGTAGCTACTCTCTGTATCGCCAGTTGGCATAGATTTTTTTATGTTGAATGTTGATGCATCAAGTTGTCTTGTCAACATTATCTTTCAATCAATTGCTCCAATATGAATTGTGAATTGATCAAATAAAGGTGTAGAATCTATTATATCGACATACAGGTGTAGATACACCTTTCTTTTCAATGCACATTTTAGTAAACATGGATGTACAGTGCGTCGTCATACATTTGAACATAGCCAGCCACCATTGTGTGAACCATCATTATTGACCTCTTATTAGTTTTCCTTGGAAGTTCTTCAACCAGACTCACTCATATCCCTCTTGTATCCCCAGTGTGGACAATAGTGAGTACATGCGCAATGGAGACTTCCTACCGACCAGGCTACAAGCCCAGCAGGATGCTGTCAACATTGTCTGCCACTCCAAAACCCGAAGCAACCCTGAGAACAACGTAGGACTTATCACCATGGCAAAGTATGCTTCTGTGTGTTGTACTCAACCGTATGAATTGTCTGACCGTGACCTGAGAAAGCGTTCGGTTTGTCTAATGCAGTTTCATTTGAGTGTTGATTGTGTGTGTCATTTAATTGGGTTGTTCTGGAGAAAGAAAAGAAAATGAGTCCTAATTGCTCTCTAGAGGGAGATGATGACTGCCCTGGACACTGGCAGTCCTTGTTTTATTGCTGTGTTGTTGGACCTGGACGTGGCTGACTGTGACGGTCCTTATTTTAATACTGTTTTGTTGGACTCTTTATGCTCGACGGCAGTAACTGTGAGGTCCTGACCACACTGACACCGGACACAGGCCGCATCCTGTCCAAACTGCACGCCATCCAGCCCAAGGGCAAGATCTGCTTCTGCATCGGCATCCGGGTGGCCCACGTGAGTGCCCTTGCCTCCTGCTGCAGACGTTGTCTATCTCCCTGTCCAGCCATCTCTCTTCACACTCTTGGCGGAGACAGTGTCATTCAGGGGTGGGGGGGTTGTCTTGTGATGTGTGTATTGTATGTTTGATGTTTAATTTATTTAATGAAAGGGAAAACAATGATTTTGTGTGTGTATATATTTATATATACATATATACACACATATATACACACATATATATATATATATTATTTGTTGTTTTTTTCAATGATCTGAGAAGACCATCTAGCGTGTGTTCATGTAGATTTGTGGTTTGTTTGCTCCATGTGTCTGTGTAGTTGGCTCTGAAGCACAGACAAGGGAAGAACCACAAGATGAGGATCATCGCCTTTGTGGGCAGCCCAGTGGAGGATAATGAGAAGGACGTGAGTTTAACTAAGCCTGGCCTCTCTTTGAACAGATCATCTCCTTTCTCTCATGTAACTGAGATATTTGGGCATAACCCAGATGTGTTACTTAAGTAGCCCAATCTCATTGGTCATAGAGGTTCCTTTTATTCCGTCTGTTACATGTTTTTTTTGGCCAAAAAAAATTGTTCTTGTGAAATTCATGTACAGCTGGTTCCACACAAGGTAGTGGGTGACTGTTCTCAGCAGTAGGAATGCAGCTTGTCATCATGATAATCCTCTCTCTCTCTCTCTCTCTCTGCCTCCCTCCCTCCCAATCTATCGCCCCCACAGCTAGTTAAAATGGCCAAGCGCTTGAAGAAAGAGAAGGTCAATGTGGACATTATCAATTTTGGGGAAGAGGTGAGAAGTTGTTGTTACTGTTAACATCTTTAAATTAGTGCATCCAATTAAATTGAGACACAAGAAAAAGACAAGTCATTTTCTGTTTCCAGTGTATTGTATTCACGCTCCGATGATTGTCATTGTTACTATGTTAACTTCTGAGAGGAAGGTTCACTTATTCCCCTCTACCTCTTCATCCCCATTCCCTCCCTCCCTCCCTCTCCCTTTAGGAGTATAACACGGAGAAGTTGACCGCCTTCATCAACACTCTGAACGGGAAGGAGGGGACCGGCTCCCACCTGGTGACAGTCCCCCCGGGGCCCAGCCTGGCCGACGCCCTGCTGTCCTCCCCCATCCTGGCCGGCGAGGGCGGCTCCATGATGGGCCTGGGTGCCAGCGACTTTGAGTTCGGGGTCGACCCCAGCGCCGACCCAGAGCTCGCCCTGGTAAGACTGCGTCGGGACTCCTCAAAGCCACAAACGCTCATCGTTTGTATCTGGAAAAGGCCGGTCAAGTGCCTCTGTTTGTTTACGTCAGAATTCAACTGACGAAATCAGAATTCAACTGACGAAATCAGTCAGTAATACTGTGTACCAGAGATACTAGCTCTCCTTTAGCTCTAAGGGGCTTCAGGCGCTATACTGCCCACCCGAACCGTACTTGTGCTGGCTCAGATATTCTCTTTCCAGCACTGGTACTTACAGCAACTGTGGTGGATGGATGAGTGACTAGGTGTTGTGTTGACTAGGCTAGTTGTTGTGTTCTCCTCCCCCTCTCTCCTCAGGCCCTGTTCATGTGTCCATCAGCTTGGTTTGGCTCTGTAGAACTGTTCTTCTCCTCCTCCTCCTCCTCTCTCCTGTGTGTGTGTGTGTGTGTGTGTGTGTGTGTGTGTGTCCGTCCATCAGCTTGGTTGGGCTCTGTAGAACTGTTCTTCTTCTCCTCCTCCTCTCTCTTCAGGCTGTGTGTGTGTGTTGGACTCAGTATTGATGAAGGTATAACTGTGTCCTCAGGCCCTGCGTGTGTCCATGGAGGAGCAGAGAGCCAGGCAGGAGGAGGAGGCCCGCAGGGTGGCCGTGGCCTCTGCAGCTGACACGGGCACCACACCCACAGCAGATGGTAAGGACAGGGGGGGAGGGAGGTGTGCGCGCGAGCGTGCGTCTTCTGGGGTTTGTGTGACGCAGTACGTGAGGTGTGGAGGAGTGATGTTTAGGGTAGCATATTCGCTACGTTTAGTTTGTACACGTTTGAACCAAACCGAGTCGTCCCTGGATTCAAGCCCTTTCTGTTGTACATGTTATTTGTGCACAACTCTCCTAGTCTGACTCAGTGTAATAACACGAACGCTAAGTGGAAAAGGAGGGTGTTCTGGTGTAACCGTAGGATAGGTGTTCTAGGTTCAAAAGACGACGGTACAGTAGAAGAGTACAGAGCCCAGAGGATGGTTGAGCCCAGAGACCACTTGGTTGTATTTCCACAGCACACGTCTCCCCATGTGGTCCTCTCCTCTGTACATGACTCCTCTCTCTCTCTCTCTCTCTCTCTCCCTCCCTCTCTCCCCCTCAGAATCGGAAGAGGCCCTGCTGAAGATGTCGGTGTCCCAGCCAGAGAGCACAGGAGCAGCGGTGCTGCCTGACTTCAGCAGCATGACTGAGGAGGAGCAGATCGCTTACGCCATGCAGATGTCTCTGGCTGGAGGAGGTGGGCGGAAGCAGAATTTAAATTCAATTCAGTTCAGTTCAATTCAATTAGAATCAACACCATCCGCACACTCACTGGGTTTGTTAGGCACAGAACCGGGAAAACGGACCAAACATGGAGAGCACACAACCTGAATTTGTCCAATAAGAACCCATATGTTGATTTCCTGATACAAAACATTGTGCTATGGTGTGGTCGAACTGAACATGACCCTGCTCTTTCTCTTAAATGCTCTTCAGCACAGTGACACACACAGCCACTGTCATAGTATAGCCACTGACACACAGCCACTGTCATAGTATAGCCACTGACACACAGCCACTGACATAGTATAGCCACTGACACAACAGAGTTCAATATAGCTGCATCAAAGTGATTTGATTGGTTGCTCCCTCTTCCTCCAGAGTATGCAGATTCGATAGCCATGGACACAGGAGCCCCCATGGACACTGCAGAATCTGCCAAGGTAGGAAATTCACACCAACAGCGTAGCAACTCACTAACTGACAAATAATTCTGAAACACTCACCACCTAGAGTGCTGAGTGTTTTATGTGGTATTTACGATTTGCAACAATACTTGGATGAATTTGATGGGTATAAGTATGTATGCATTTTGGGTGAATGAAGTCACCCGTGACACTAAATGAGTTAAAAAATGACATTCCATCTTGCCTTGCTGGCTTATACAGTCACATGATACGCAAGATACCATCAATATCTTTTGTGAGGTCTCCCTCATCAGGGTTGGAATTACACTGGCTTTTGGGGGTGTCCAACATTACTTCACACTTCAAAGGGGGCACTATATTGATGTTTTATTTCTTATGGAGGTGCTCCTCCCCTGTGCAATTCAAACCATGACCCTTAATTGATGTGTGTCTGTTTCCTGTTGCTCTTCCTCAGGAGGAGGATGACTATGATGTGATGCAGGACCCTGAGTTCCTCCAGAGCGTCCTAGAGAACCTGCCAGGCGTCGACCCCAATAACGAGGCCATCCGGAATGCCATGGGCTCCCTGGCCTCCCAGACCGGGAACAAGCCTGACACCAAGAAGGACGAGGAGAAGAAAAAATAAGCCAGGAGGACACAGACAGACTGACTACATCCATATATACATACATACATACATGGACTACCAAACATTGACATGAGACTTGCCAAACATGGACATGACAGACTTGACATAAGGATATGGCTTGATCTAATGGACATCTCGGGGTTATAAAACTTCCTTAAAATTGATTTTCAAGGATATCCGATTGTCTTTCTTTCTCACACATTCATACATTCACATGAGTTATCTACTGACTGACTGACTGACAACAGGAGTGATATGTAATGACTGGTCCTCAAGCTTGTAAACTAAACAGTTATGCTCCTTTCACTTCTTTGTTGTTGTTTTTTTCTATTGCAATAAAAAAAAAAGATGGATCAAGGTTGGCATGCCTGTGTCATTGTTTGCTGCAGTCCCTTCTCGTCTGAATCTTTGATATGAGGTGTGTGATGATCTGGTGTAGAATATTCTCACCATATCAATAAGCTTACATGACAGTGGTATCAGCTAGAAAGAGGTGGGGGGGGGGCATACAGATTGGAGGAAAACACCTGTATTATCTTTGGACGTGTACAAATTCAGAAAGAAAGGAGATATGTATTGGTACATTACCTGAAAGGTGTTGTAAATTACCGTGAAAAATAATATACGAATGTTTTTTTGTAGCATCTTCGCAAAAAATTGGATTGGATACAATAATCTAATAGGACCTCCTGTCGTCATGTGACGGGAAGTCTAGGCTCTTCATCTGGAGCGAGCGACGGTAGTCGGGAATCTCAAATCCAGGTAAACAATCGAAATATGTGCAATAGAAAACCATCGTACCGGTCCCACTCATTGTCAACAGTGAAAATATAACCCCCCACGATCATAGTTTCCAATATTGCATGATTATTCCCCAGTCGTTTGTTTTGAATGCATGCAATGGCCTTCGCTAATGTAATGACCCCTCGCTGCCTTGGCTGGGCTCAGCGGCGGCCAGCAGCAGAGCTAGCCTGAATGTAATGAAGAGGGAAGGAAGCTCAAAATAAACTCACACAGCTGCGAAACGTTTGTGGTTTTGAATTATTAATCAACGGGCCACCGTTACAGTTTTATTTAATGTGTGATGCATTACTAAAGGTGAATTGTTTAGCTAACATCTACATTGTACTGGAGCCGAATCGGTTCTCAGTCTGAACGGAGAGAGGTGGCTATTTGGCTAGGTAACTAGCCGTGCTAGCGTAGTAGCTATGTTAGTAGTTGGCATGATGTTTGCCAAGACAGTCAGACGGGCTTTGATCTCACCCTTAATTGCATTGGGTTCATGCAAGTCCCTGTCTCGTAAATGTTATCTGTTTGCCAATGCAATGCTTCGAGAAACGATTCTCAGCTACAGTCTAAACAAAATAGCCCCCTGTATAATGCCACCGACCTAGTTGTGATGCTAGCTTGCTTAGCATTTTACAGCCAACTGACAATCAATTCATTAATGCATGTGTAGTTGTTAGTAATTTAAGCCAACATACAAGTGAGTGTGTTTCGAACATACAGTGCATATCCTATTTCATCTCGGTATTTGCTTTGTCAGCTAAATTATTCGAATTTTATTATTTGGTTACAGTCAGAACAATGGGGAAATTGTGGATGTTCTGATCTGATCTCTAATTTTCTACTTTCTGGTGTGTCCCCTCTTTCAGGATTCGGTCCCGGTATGGGGGACATGAAGACCCCAGATTTCGATGACCTGTTGGCAGCCTTTGACATCCCCGACATCGACGCCAAAGAAGCCATCCAGTCTAATCCTGACGAGGCAGAAGGACCACAACACGGGCCGGGGGCTGGTGGTGGTGGTGCTTCCCTAGGGAAGGCAGACGGTGTTGTGGGGGTCGGCCCGTCTCTGAGACCCCCTAGCCCCCCGGACCCCCAGGGTGACACCCCCATTGTCAGCGTCATTGTGAAGAACCGAGTTCGTCCTGAGAACCTGGATGGAGGGGACGGGGACACGGACCAGGACTCCATGGATGGACTAGTAGGGGTGGCCGGGGGCCCGCGGCTTGGCGCCTGCGCCCCAGGCATAGCTGAATCAGAACCCCTCAACCATAATGGGTTTGGGGCGTCTGGTGCTTCCACACCTCTACCCCTACCCCAGGCCCAGACCCAGGCCCATGCGCATTCCAATGGGGAGCCTTGGTCAGTGTGCACCCCCAAAACGGCCTCCGAGGGCGGAGGAGGAGGAGGGGGGTCTGGATCCACGAAACCTGCCAAGCAGAGTGGGAACATTTTCAACAGATTGAAGCCTCTGATGGCGCAGGGGCCGGGAGACCCTGTAGGGAGGGCGAGGAAGATGCAGCTCCTCCAGCAGCAGCACCAGCAACAACATACACAGCAGGACGCAGCAGCCCAGCATGGGGCAGAGGAGGGCAAAGCCTCCTTATCCTCCTCCTCTTCTTCCTCTTCATCTGGGGTGTCTTCTCCTCTCGTCCCAGGAGTGTCTGTAGGACTGACGTCTCCTTTCTTCCCTCCCTCCAAGCCTCCTCTTCCGTCTCCGCCCTCTGCCCTCTCCTCACGCCCGCTCCACACATCCCAGCCATTCAACGGGGCACCTAAACCCAGCCCTGCGGCATTCCGACCCCGGGACTCGGAGGAGGAGGAGGAAGAGGAAGAAGAGGAAGAGGAGGAAGAGGAGGAGGATTCCAATTCAGACAATGGGGGTCCGCTGGTGATACAGGAACCCCCTGAATCCCCCTCCTCCTGCACCCCTCCCAAACTTACCCGCCGGTTCAGGTCCCCTGCTGCCAGCTCAGATTCTGTGCTCCCCCACCCCCACCCTATGGCGTCATCAGCAGCTCACCCCAAACCAGGAGACACTCCGTCAGGTGCCAGCACGACCTCGACCCCCCAGCCCAGCTCTACCAAGAGCCCGCCGCAAGAAGACAGACACCCAGAGCACGTCATCGAAGAGCGGGACTCACCCGAGAGTCCTGAGCCAGAGGTACCCAAATCCGCCGCACCGGTCCCCACTAAGAGGTGCTCCAGCCCTGCCGTGGCCTCCACGCCTCCCCCCTCGGACCTACGGGAACCAAAGGAGGAGGAGGAGGAGATGGAGGTGGGGAACATAGTAGAGAAAGCTGTGGATGGTGTTGGCAAGGCAGATACAGGGAAGGAGGAGGGTGCAAGAACAGAGGAGGAAAAGATGGAGGTGGTTGAGGCAAAGTCTAAAGCCCCAGCGTCCACTGGAGGTGGGACCTCTACTACTGGGGCGACTGGGGCTCCCGCCAGGCCCCTCAAAGTCCGGATAAAGACCATCAAGACCTCCACCGGTGGAATCACCAGAACTGTTACTAGGGTGGCTCCCAAAGCTGGTGCTGCGGCAGGCAAGGGCTTGGACCCCAGTAAAGCTTCCCCAGGGGGCCGTAAAGTCCCGGCCAACAGGGCCAGGAAGGTCGAGGCCTCCTCTGGTGGCCGCGTGGCAACATCTCAGCAACAGAAAGTAAAGAATCTCAACGCTTTACCCGTGTCGACACTAGCAGCTAGCAGCGCTATGCTAGCTGCCGCAACTAAAGCCCAGAACAAGATGGCCGCCTCATCCGACAGGGCCAAGGTTTCCGCCACCGCTGTCAGCATCACTAAGTCCGCCGCCCTCCCCGCCACTCCCTCCATAGCCTCCTCCCCTAAGTTCTCCGTAGCCACTGGCGGAATCAGCGTTCGCCCCGCCACCAGCGCTAAAACGGCTAACGGTGGTGCCGGCGTCCTAGCCGGCTCTCACCAAACCAACAAACCGGCCTCCATCGTCAACAGCACGGGCGCCGCCATCTCCCGCAGCCAGTCCAGCCTGGTGGAGGCCTTCAACAAGATCCTCAACAGCAAGAACCTGCTGCCCAGCTACAAGCCCGACCTCTCGGCCCCTCCGCCCCCAGAGTGGGGGCTCCCGCTGCCCGCCGCGGGCTACCGCTGCCTGGAGTGCGGGGACGCCTTCGCCCTGGAGCGCAGCCTGGCGCGGCACTACGACCGGCGCTCGCTGCGCATCGAGGTGACGTGTAACCACTGCGCCAAGCGGCTGGCCTTCTTCAACAAGTGCAGCCTGCTGCTGCACGCCCGCGAGCACAAGGAGAGAGGCCTGGTCATGCAGTGTTCTCACCTGGTCATGAGACCGGTCACTGTGGAGCAGATGATTGGTCTGCAGGACGCCACGCCCAATGGTAAGTCATTTGTTTCATTGGTTCATTGAGGAATCCAGCTTGCACGACTCCTTCAAACGATCCCTCAAAACCCATCTTTTTAAAACTTGCTTTTAATCCTGAACTATTTTTACTGACTTTTTTTTGTTTTACTTTTTATCTACCTATTTTTGTTGTCTCCATGGAATGGAATGTCTTTGATTACTGAGAAGAGCACTATACAAAAATGAATGCATTATTATTATTATTATTTATTCATTCATTGCATTTATATTGCGCCTTTGTTGACACCCTGAGCACTCGCATTGAAGGGGGAAACTCCCCTCATGGCTGCTTGTGTGTAGCACCCACTTGGGTCGGAAGTGGGGGAGTGTTTGTATTTCCCCGGTTCACTATTAACCAAAAAGGATTGATGTAACAAACCAACCACACTCATAGCAAGATGACTAACTCGATTCCAATTCAAATCAAATGTTAATGGTAATTTACACAATACACAGATACAATATAATGTAATGCTTTAGAGTAAGCAACTCCTCAACAACTCAACAATATCCATTCGCAATTGATTGGTTCCAACATGGCAGCCTCTGTTTCCCCTGTCCTTGTTGACCATGCTTGTTCTCCTGTCCTCCAGCCTCATCCCCCTCAGCCACATCAGGGACCATGGCAGCGTCCGCTAGCTCCAGTCCCCTGAAGGACGCCCCCTCGTCCTCTGCCGCCCAGCCCAGACTGGTCCGCCGTGCCGCGCCCCAAAGCCCCCAGGCGCTGATGCCGCTGCCCTGTAAGAAGGGAGAGCTGCTCCAGTACAACAACTTCAGATGTCCAGAGTGCCAGGCCCAGTTCTCTGGCAAGGCTGAGCTGGTGGCCCACTTCCAGCAGATCAGAGCTACACCCAACTCTGTGAGTCCTTAGGCAAAGGATTCAAAAGTGTGTGTGTGTGTATGTATGTACAGTATGAACATACGTTTGTGTTGTGCATGTTTGTTCGTTCGTTTGTGTGTGTGTGTGCGCGTGCATGCCTGCTCTGCTGTACTATATGCAGTAACGTCTCCCCCCCCCCCCCCTCCCCTCCCCTCTCCTCTCCTCTCCAGACGTGTACTCTGTGCTCCCCTCCCATGATGCTGCCTAACTCATGCAGCGTGTCGGCCCATCAGAGGATCCATAAGCACCGGGCGCCCCACGTGTGTCCTGAGTGTGGGGGCAGTGCCCGCCAGGCCAGCTTCCAGACCCATCTGGAGGAGTCCTGTCTGCACTTCGCCAGACGCATCGGCTACAGGTGACCTTTAACCTTTAACCTTAACCCTACTAACGCTAACACTTCACCACACGCATCAGCTACAGGTGACCTTTAACCTTGAACCCTACGAACACTTCAACACGTGTATAAGCCACAGGTCAGGACAACTCATGACATAATGTGAATATTATATATGCATGTGTAGCGGAGGCGATTTGGAATCACACTCTGGTGATGAGGTAGCCCTGCCTGTGACTACTAAGCCCAGATGTAGCCCTCGCACCACGAGGATGTCCTCTTGGTATAACAGTTGACGTCTGTGGAATCCATGCCAGTTTAAACCCCACCGGGTTACACACTACCAGGCACAAGTCCCTCCAAAATGTGACACATTCCGACGTCAACCTCTTGTCGCATGTACTAGGGTCAGTTAAGACACACATTGATGTTGGAAAGATATACTTGGAACTCTTAAGTCACCCGGTTGTAAAATGACACTCTAAAGTGAACTTGACTCTACGGTGACCAAGTGTTTCTCCTCCTCTGTGTTCCCCAGGTGTTCCAACTGTCAGGTGGTGTTTGGGGGTCTCAACTCCATCAAGTCTCACATCCAGACGGCCCACTGCGAGGTGTTCCACAAATGCCCCAGCTGCCCCATGGCCTTCAAGTCTGCCCCCAGCGCACAGGGCCACATCAGCACCCAGCACCCCAACCTCACTGGGGGACAGGCCAAGTAAGTGTCCTGCAGTATCTCATGGATGTATGGATCGATGGAGAGTATTTAGAAGTCAGGGTTTGTGGTTGCTATCAGAGCCTTAAATGTCTGCAATTACTATAATGCTGTGCAATATGAATATTATCTTCAACATGTATTTCTCTCTCTCTGGCTCTCTTTCTCTCTCTCTCTCTCTCCAGAATGATCTACAAGTGTGTGATGTGCGATACAGTTTTTACCCAGAAGCCCTTACTGTACATGCACTTTGACACTCACCTGGCCAAGCAGAAGGTGCATGTGTTCAAGTGTCCTGACTGCACCAAACTCTACGCCCAGAAAGGTTCCATGATGGATCACATCAAGGTGTGTTTTATATCTCTGCCTGTATGAACACACATGATTGCAGATAGGGGTAGCTCCGATATAGTGAATAATTTATGAATATTGCCCTTTTATAGCATTTTCCCTTTATGTGTATTGCAACGAAGTGTGTTTCTGCCAAATGTGAATTGTGTGTTTGGTTTGCTTATTCGTCATTTCTCACTGGTCATTCCTTCCTTGGTCCCGGTCTTGCTCGTGCTCAGACGGCTCACAGAGGCCTGTCAGTCAAACAAGAGGGCCAATCCGATGCCTCCGCCCCTACTCCAGCACCTAGCAACCCTCCCGCCCCCTCCCTCCCCAAATCCAAGCCTCCCGCCAAAACAGACAACTCTGATGGAGAGGACTGGGGCCGCGATCAGGAGGAGGACGACGAGGAAGAGGAGGAAGAAGGAGAGGAAGAAGGGGATGAGGACTATGAGGAGCCTGAGAATCCTCCAAGCTCTTTGGAGGTTGGCGGCCATCTTGGAGCTCCGTCAGAGTGGAGCTGCCAGCAATGTCAGAAGAGCTTTGCAGAGAGTGAGGATTACGTCTCTCACATGAAGACAGAGCACGGCAAGGTACCTGGACACACTCACACACACGCAACCACACACATGCACACTACACACACACACACAAACAACCATACACTCACACACACACAGACAGACACACAAATAAAGGAAGGTAACTACACACTCATATTGCATATCTAACCCTCTTCTCCCCGTGTGTGTCTGTGTGTGTGTCTGTGTGTCTGTGTCTGTCTGTGTCTGTGTGTGTCTGTGTGTGTCTGTGTGTGTCTGTGTGTGTCTGTGTGTGTGTGTGTGTGTGTGTGTCCATGCTCCTATAGGCCATGAAGAAGTTCCCATGTCGTGTATGTGAGAGCTCCTTCTGCACCTCTTCCAGCCTGCGTCGTCACGTCCGTGTCATCCACGAGGGCAACAAAAGAGTCTTCCACTGCCAGTGAGTCAGCTGCATCGTCATAGAAACAGCCCTATCAAAACGACTGTGGAGTGGTTTACACAGGAGGGTTGAGCTCCATTCCATTTCCATTCAGGAAGTTAGCTAAAATGCTAATTCCAATTCTAAATTCTCCTGGTTGAAAAGCACAGAGGCTGATTGGAACTTAGACAGATATACTTAATGTAAGTCACTCTGGAACAAAGTGTCTGCTAAATGTAAAATGTGAATGTTCAGTTTCATTCACTGTCGTTTTGAGCTTGGTATTGTATCAGGGGAGGTGGTCCTGACAAAGAGTCGTTTGGGGTTGAAACATCCAATGTCCATAATAAAGGAAGACATTTTTGGGAGCAGATCATTGACTACTGTCTCCCAGGAGAATACAGTGTTTCTTGCTGACCTACCTACCTGATTTCTACCTGGCATGTGAGGTGTTTCTGATGTGAGTGATGGTGTGTTTTTTGCAGACACTGCACTGAGGGCAAACGCACCTTCAGCAGTCGCCTAATTCTGGAGAAACACATCCGGGTTCACCATGGGGTCAGAGCCGCAGACGGACAGGTCAGTTAGTTAGAGGACTTTATTTCCTGCCACATTTGGTAACATTTCGGTCTCTGTCATAACTGGAATGTGGTCTCCTATTGAAATGATATTAAGGATTTGACACCCCAACTCCTTCTCCCCCCCCCCAGCAGGCTCCACCTCAGACCAGGAAGCGTTCTGCGCCGGGGGAGGGGCCAGGCAGCTCGTCTGAGCAGGATGGGGAGGGTGGCCCTCCAGGAAGCAGAGCAGGCGAGGAGGAGGAGGGGGGGGCAGGCACAGAGAGTGGAGAGGCCAATGAAGAGGGAGAGGAGACCAGCGGAGGAGGAGGAGGAGGAGGAGGCGGTGGTGGTCCTGTGAAGAGAACGAGAGCCTCGCTGGCGCCCCCTGCAGCTCCGGAGGAGGAGGACAACACGTTCCGCTGCGTGCCGTGTGGCTTCGCCACAGAGGACGGCGCCGAGTTTCA
The DNA here is from genome assembly GCF_951799395.1 of Argentina silus. Taxonomy (NCBI): domain Eukaryota; kingdom Metazoa; phylum Chordata; class Actinopteri; order Argentiniformes; family Argentinidae; genus Argentina; species Argentina silus. The sequence continues at coordinate 4,748,642 of NC_139668.1, forward strand.
GCGGCACATCCCCCAGCACCGGGCCGACGCCGCCTCCTTCCAGTGCCTGCAGTGCGGCGTGTGCTTCGCCTCGGCCGGGTCCCTGGGGCGCCACCGCTTCATCGCCCACCGCGTTCGAGACCCCCAGGGCCAGGCAGGCGACCCGGACCACCACCACCGCCGCAGTGGCCGCCGTCAGCGCACCCCCTCCTCCCCCGATGGCTCACCCTCCTCCCCCCCCGGCCAGGAGGGGGAGGACGGGGAGGGCAACCTGAGCTGCAGGGTGTGCGGCAAGCGCTTCGACAAGTCTTCAGACCTCAACACCCACTTCAGGACCCACGGAATGGCCTTCATCACCGCCCGCAAGACGGACAAACCCCAGTAGGGGGTGGGGGGGGCGGGGTGTATGGCGTGACGGACAGGTCTGTAAAGAGGGAGTTTAGGGGTTGACTGATTGACTTGACTGATCGGGGTCTTGGAATCATTGTTTGAGAGATGAATGTGGGTGTGACAGCCAATTAGCACTTAATTAGTTTCTGTGTGGTTTGGCGACACCTAAGGTAATCTCTGTCTGTGTTTTGTGCAGTTATACTCGCATGCTGATCATTGTAGTGAGATGGAGGGTCAAAGGTCACCTTAGCATTAGCATCAACCGTATGTCGAATCACGAAAGTCTTTTCTTGACTCCTCGCGTCCTCTCTCCTCACCTCCTCCTCAACACACAGGAGCCCCAGACCTTCTCCTCCAGGGGAGGCTGGTGGAGGTAGAAATCTGATGACGGCCTCATTGTAATGCATGGAATGGAATGTGGAATGGTATCAAACACCAGCCTCCCTTGTTCTCCTCTAATGAGTTTTGAGAAGGAGGTGAGGATAGAGGAATCAAGGAAAGACCTTTGAGATTTGGCCATTCTTTCTGTCTCCATAGTGTCTGTCAGTGGAGGCTGGTAGAGGTAGAAATCGGAGGACGGGCTCATTGTAATGCATGGAATGTACTGAGAACTCTCAAAGGTGTGTTTTATACCATTCCTTATTCCATTCCATGCATTACAATGAGCCCGTCCTCCGATTTCTACCTCCAGCAGCCTCCCCTGGTGTCTGTCTGCCATCAATACCACACTCTGTCACTTTGCCAGGACTCTTATTCTTATTATTGTTTGTTGTTGTTGTCTTTTCATATGAAACATTTCCTTCTGTACTTTTCTTCATTTTCTATCATTTGTACTGATATTTTTGTATTGCTGTGTCATTCATATTGTCTTTTTCATACTTATATTTGTTGTCTGAATCATTATTCTTGTCTAGGTAGAAAGGCATTCATTCAGTCTTGCATTTCATTGTCTAACTCAACATCCACACTAGGGGAGGCTGGTAGAGGCAGAAAACAGAGGACGGGCTCATTGTAATGCATGGAATGGAATGAGGAATGGTGTCAAACACACTATTCGTCATTCCATTCCATTCCATGCATTGCAAGGAGCCCGTCCTCTGATTTCTACCTCCACTGGCACTTGACCCACTGTATAGAAGAAGCACTCCTCTCGCTGGTCCCAGATCAGTTTCTACGGTTTTCTCACTGCAGGGCTGAAGGTCGGAAACTGTTCTCAAGTCAGTGTGTACAGTTGACCTTCAAGGCCTCAGAAGCAAAAAAGGGACTATATGGAGAGTTTAAAACACTGATTTTAAGTAATAATGACATTGTTATATTTATTTATATGAAACACATTAGTGATGTTGATGTTGTTGTTTGTGCTTGTGTGAGTCATTGGCCGTCAATCTTATTGCAAGATTAAACGGTAGGAATAGTTTGAAATAAATGTGACGAGAGAAATGAGATGTATATCTCTGTTATTATGACATGTCATTAGAGGACCAGGTTACATGATGTGATGATTGTAACCTGAGCTGTTTGAGTGGTGGGTTGTGTTATCAAGATTTTAGCTAGGCGAAGAGGGAGTTCAAGATTCTTGCCAGTGCTCTTTATGGGTGTATGTTGCACTGTAAATACATTTTGGAGCTTTACACACTACAGGGCCGACCTGAACCATACTGTGCTGGCTCGGATATTTTCTTTTCACATTGTCCTTTCCAGCCCTGTTTCTGCAACTATGGTTAATGCATAACCAGGCCAGCCAGGTACAGCTCAGCTCCTCCTGTGAGTTACGCTATACAGTACACTAAAAGAACACATTTGAGTTTTGTTACTTGTTTCGGAAAATGTGAATACGTATAGTATTTGTACTTGTACTGTTACGTTTTTATTTCCACCAATTTGAAACAAAAAGGATTTTGAATATGATGGGAGGTAGTTATTATATAAAGTAACATAAAAAAAGAAGAAGCAGAATGTGAGGAGACTGTTGTGTGTTTCAATAATGTGTACAAATAAGAATATGAACCTTAATCTCTTTGATATGATTCATCTTTTCTAACTCCAGAATCAGTGCTAGCTGTACTCCACCTTTCTTTTGTATCTGTTTCAATAACCTTTGTGACTCACGTGAAGGGGGCCTATTTCTATGGATGTTTTGTTTGTCTGTTTTTTTGTTGTTGTTTTTTTATGTCACCTGATATCATATTTATATATATATATAGCGAAATGATGAATCCATGCGTCATTTTTATTTTCCATGGTCGTTGTCTGCTTGCTGAAATGCCATACACTTTTTGTGCCGTTTTAAAATAAATGTGTAAAACAAGGAATTTTGGTCTTTATTGAGACATATCAAGTAAGAGTACAGTATAAGCATAACATACTAGCATATAATGAAACACTATAAAACTGTTCAAAGCTACTAATAATCCATGCAGAAGTGTCAGTGAATTGTCATCAAATGTGACAAGACAATGAGTCAAACACTAGAGGGCGCACAAGGGTAAGGGAGGTGGAGGGCAGAGCTAGATATCAAATGTAGCTTACATTGTAACCACAGTGATTGATGGTTCAATGTGTCAATGTTTTAGTTGTATCTGTCTATTCTGATAAACATAACTACTATTATTATTATTATTATTATTACTGAACAATATTAATTATTGTATTTGTCTACTGGAACATACATATACTGTAAATGACTTTAAATGGATTTTCCAGCACAACTTCTTGTGTCCTTCATCTTTAATTATTGCTGCCGTACCTCCATTACAACAATAATGAATACGCTACAAATACAATTAGAACTGCCACTGCCAGATATACATTAGCTGAAATGGTGGTGTTAGGTGGGGTGGAGAGCACTGTGGCCTCCGGTTCTCTGGCAACAGTTGGCATTGCTGCTGGTACGTCATTCGAGGAAGACATCTGGTATCAAACAGGACATTTTCTTAACCATATCAGTGGTTAAACCTGCAGCTAACTGGAGCTGCTGCTGCTTCTACTGGTAATGCTGCTACTGTCATCCATTCTTCTGCAGTCGTCGGCATAAGATGTTGCCGAAAACCTTTCAGCCTTTCCTGGGCTCTCCGGAACATCTCATTGGTGTAGTGCCCTCCTCCATTTTCCTCTACCATCTTTTCTATCTTCTCCAGCAGCTCTGTGACCTGAGAGTGGTCACCTCTCTGGTCACTGATGAGAGAGTGATACCTGCCCCCTGCACTTTGTGATGAGAGCCTTCAGTTCTGCACACTCCCCCACAAACTGGCCAACTGATTTTCCTCCAAGGTGGTCTTCCCCAGTGAACAGAATTACGGCAGAATTAAACTTGTGTTTTGTAAAAGGTTCGGTTTGATACCAGATCGATGGTTGCCAATGTCTTCCTCGATTGACGTACAAGCAGCAATGCCAACTGTTGCCAGAGAACCGGAGGCCACAGTGCTCTCCACCCCCCCTAACACCACCATTTCAGCTAATGTATATCTAGCAGTGGCAGTTCTAATTGTATTTGTAGCGTATTCATTATTGTTGTAATGGAGGTACGGCAGCAATAATTAAAGATGAGGGAAACAAGAAGTTGTGCTGGAAAATCCATTTAAAGTAATTTACAGTATGTGTATGTTCCAGTAGACGAATACAAGAATCAAGATTGTTCAATAAAAATAATAATAATGGGGCTATTACTCTGACAGCTAGCATAGTCATGCTGTCTAAACCCAACACAGACGCTCGTACAGAATTTAAACTCACAGCTGTTTAATCGTGATTGATGTGTTCTCAGGTCTGTTTTAGAGCATGCGTCAATTGCTGCAAAAGTCACCCCACTTTCCACTACGGGTCAGTGAAATTGCATGTCAACTTAAACCTGGAAAATTGATGGTTTAGGAAGAGATTATAGAATATAAACCACTTTATTTTGATACACACAATATTTGCATATTATTAATGCAAATTAATTAATTATTATTATTACAATATGATATTTGCAAACATTAATTGTAGAATAGTTAATATAAATATTCACCATTATGTATAATTGGCATGATTTTATCTGTGAATGTTATTTTCTAATTCTTTATTATGTAATTATACTGTTTTACCATATACGGTGGTCCGTTTGTCTGCATAGCCTATTTGAGGTCCTTAATAAAATATAATACCATTGAAATATAATACCATAGAATGGTCATTTGTTTTGATGTTTTGTTCATTTGTGTCTTGTCTCAGAGTAAGGTTCGGCTTGGTTTTGCCCTGTGTCTTCCTTTAATGTCGTTTGTTGTTTGTGCAATAAAAAATACAATCATTTTACATCCATGTTTTACACTGATTGTATTACGTAGACTAGTAAGACATATTGCGGAATAAGAACAGGGTAGTTTCATTGATTGTAATAAGAAATGAATAGACAATTCAAACAATACTTAACAAGTGTTGATGATTGCGTGGAAGCAGAAGTCTACAACCTGTGGAACAGAAAAAATATTTATTTAAATATTTTACATATTTATTTATTTATCGTATAAGCAACAATTTAAAATAGTGTCCCCAGCATGATTTGAACCAGCAACGTTCGGGTTACAAGTCGGTGTGGTGTGGCAACAACACACAGCTGGCTCCCCTCTTGGTCAGATGTTACTCGACTCTCCATATACATATTGTATACAGAATAATAATAATAACTGATATTTCAAATAGATTCACAATATACAGAATAATCAATAGAATGTTTTAGAACAATGTACAAAAATAGAATGCAATATGTAATATTAACATGCAATATGTAACATGCATCAAATATGTGACATGAATCAAAGAGACCAATCAATACATAATACAATAGCCCAACACTAAATAATTACTGTAGTTCCTCAAAAGATTATATTACATGGGTTAATATGATTACATTAGTATTACATGGATTATAATTAATAATATAATTGTAGGCTACAGTATATAAAGATGCATATTTACAAAACTAGAATGGATGCGCGAGCTAGACTCCCGCTCACACGTCAAACGGCGCGAAAGAGGCTGCGCTCGTGCACATCATCCACCATAGCCAACAGACCAAAAACGAGAATATATATTTACAGATTGACACAAAAACATCTCCATACATGGGTTATCAAAGAGCATAAAACAGATGACAGTCAATGGTGTGGCGTGGCAATAGTACACAGTGGCTCCCATGATAAAATAAATGACAACAAATGAAAATATAGCTGCCCACAAGAAAAGAGAAATATAGCAATCCAGGGAACGTTAGGGGAACGTTAGCTTTCCCTCAGGATTTGATTGACTATTTACATGGATATTAGGCATCGGAGCATAACAGGAATTACAAGGCAGGTATCGGATATTCATTAGAGCTATATACACAACAGTTTGATTGATCATGGATTACATGTAGCAATTTATATCAATTTATATTACGCGGAGCGGGACCTGACGCAGCTAACTTACCAGGTGGAGATGTATAAAGAAAAGACATAAAAGAGTGATTTGTCGAAAATCAAACACATTCAACTCTTTTCTTGAGGGCAATACGTATAGTGCCTTCGGAAAGTATTCAGACCCCTTCACTTTTTCCACATTTTTACAGAAATACCTCATGTACATAGGTATTCAGACCCTTTGCTATGACACTCTTAAAATTAGCTAAAATGCAAAAACGTCATCAACAAATCACTCAATAATCACTCAAATCACTCAATAACGCGAGGAAAATAGTTCATGTAATTTTGGAATTAATATCTTTGTTTTTATAGGGTCTCTGATTTGCATAGGAATCAATTACACACTGTGTGGATCAGGTTGTCATTCCAAACTGAGCAAATGGAGAGGAACAAAACTGCTCAGGAATGCGACCCTGAGGCCTGGGGATACTTACAAAAATCTATAAAGTTGAATGGTGGAGAGGAAAAAGCACAGTCGATAGGACAACATCTCAGTCACTCTACAAAATTGGTCTATAACCAAGTGGCCAAAAAAAATCTCTTAATGGAAAATAATCTATTTCATAACCATAATTGTGTTTGCAACAATGAATTCAAGTGATACAGCAAAGAAAGGGGCTGGAAATGTGTTTATTTGGTTTTACTACAAAGCATTACGTTTTGTAGTGCAAATCCAGCACATGCAATGCAGTTTCCGCACCATCTCTCGTGTGAAGTATAGTGGTAGCTGCATCAAGTTATAGGTATGTTTGCCACTAGCAGGGACTGGGGAGTTTGTCAGAATCAAGAGAAAATTATGAAATTTGCTGAGTTGGTAGTGACATCCTAATCTCCACAGTGTGTAATTGATTCCTATGCAAATCAGAGACCCTATAAAACCAGAGATATTAATTCCAAAATTAGATGAACTATTATCCTTGCATTAAGATGGACTCAATTCAACTTATGTGTGGATTGATGGCAAATTCTTTTAATTTAATTTAAAAAAAGTTAAATTAAATTCAGTATATAATACAACAAAATGTGGAAAAAGTGAAGGGGTCTGAATACTTTCGAACGGAAAAGACAGACAGATTTCCTGCAAACCAGTGAAACGCCTCATTGATTTGACAGAGCAATCATGGTTAACTACCGCTACTAGGTGTAGCGTAAAATAGGCAAATCTCAGTTTTTGACTGAACTCAAAAATGCTAGGTGACAGAGCAGTACCCACACATAGTTTAAATATCATAGTAATTAAAACAAGTAGCAGTAGTAGCGACTAGTAAATTGCAATATGTTTCCAACAGGTGTCCATGTTATATGAGCATTTTATAAGTGGGGAGTGAGGTGCAGTTCAGCAGTTTGGCCAGAAGATGGAAGCAGATGTCAGAGAATATGCACACTGGTTCACGGAAGTGTGCGGATATCGGCTGTGAATGTACATCCTTTCATGCATTAATGCGTTTATAAAACGGTGTGTGTGTGTGGGGAGGGGGGGGGGGTTGGAGGGGTGTTCATGTCGAGGTCATTCAGAGGACAGACTATACTTACGTATACAATATGTGAGTGGGTGAGTGGTCTGGGGGAAACTCCTTGGATCTAGAGTTCAACTGGTGGAGTTTTACATACTGAACAAAAACAGAAGGATCCAGAGGAACAGATGGTGGAACATATACTGTCTATCCAGTCTATATTGATCATTACCCACCAGCGGAAGTCTTATACTACAGTCTTTTGGATGAAACTATTATTTTAGTCCCGTCTTGGCTGTTCTTGGGGCAGTTCTTCAGGCTGTTGATGGAGTCTGGTTGTACCCTTTCCAGCTCCACCGCCTGCCCGCCCTCGGGGGTCTGATCCTGGGCCGAAGGGTCATAGGGGAGCCCCTTCTCTGGATGGTGGACCTCGATGAGCAGCTCGTAGATCAGAGTGCCCACCAGCGCACCAACACAGGTGGCCACTAGGGGCACCCACCACCACCCGTCTCCCGCCCTAGAAAGAGAGAGAGAGAGAAAGAAGTAGTGTAGAGTACACTTGTGAATACAAGTAGTATATACTAGCCAATTATTATCCAATGAAATTCTTGCTCCAGCTTAAGCACATATTAAAACCCCAAATTCTGATTATCTATAGGGCTATACATACAGTACCCAACTAAAACAAATTTAAAGAAGCACTTGAGTTTGGTTAAGTACTCAATATTTTATATCAGCCTAGACTCACTTGAAGATGTCGCCTCCCCAGCCACACACACACACACACACACACACATACAGTACAGTACAAACACACACTCACCTGAAGACATTGTCCCCCCAGCCAGCCATGTAGGTGAACAGCCTGGGCCCGATGTCCCTGGCTGGGTTAAGGGCATAGCCGCTGTTGGAGCCCATGGAGACCCCTATGACCAGGACCACAGCCCCCACAAGGACAGGCTCCAGGCCAGCGGGGGCCGGGGTGTTCCTGACGTCTCCCAGAGCCAGCACACACACCAGCAGGGCTGCTGTGCCTACCACCTGGAGGTCATCATGTCCAGTATCATAATGTATCATATGCCATTTATCTTTGATCCAAAGCAACTTACAGTACAGTGAGGGCATACTTTACATCATATACTGAGAGGTCATTCTACCCCTCCGCCCCCCACCCATAGGCTGAGGCAGTCAGCAGGGTGTGTGTGTGTGTGTGTGTGTGTGGTTATAGGCTCTCCCACAGGCTGAGGTAGTCAGCAGGATAGCTAGAGAAGGTTATGTGTGTGTGTATGTGTGTGTGTGTGTGTGTGTGTGTGTGTGTGTGTGTGTGTGTGTGTGTGTGTGTAACCCCCCTAAAGTGAATTCAGGTGGTAGTTATGGTAGTTGTGGTCCTCTGTGGCTCAGTTGGTAGAGGATGACGCTAATAACACTTAGGTTGTGGGTTTGTTTCCTGCTGGGACCATATATACTGAAATGTATGCACTCACTGCAATGTAAGTTGCTTTAGATAAAAGCATCAGCTAAATGGCATATATAATAATATATATATATCTAAAATATTATACAGGCTCTGACCTGGTCCACAACGCCCCCCCACAGGCTGAGGTAGTCTGCAGGGTAGGTGGAGAAGATCCCTGCTGTGGCCGTAGCACCAGTCACTGTCAGGTTACCAGCACTGTAGAACTGTATAGCATCTGTGTATGCCAACGCACACATGCACGCACGCACGCACACACACACACACACACGCATGCACAGTAGATTATGTCCCAGCCATGACTACCATTGCCTATTCTACATACAGTAGTATTATTACACTACACTACACTTACAGTAACTTACAGTAACACTAGATGATCACGCTTCCATACCGTAGTACTGCAGGTAAACAGTGGCTGCGGCCAGAAAGGCCCCCAATATTTGAAAGAAGACATAGAAAGGCAGGCGTGTCCACGGATGCCTGCCCAGAAAGCAGAGGCTCAAAGACACAGCCGGGTTCAGGTGTGCACCTTAGAGAGAATAACACAAACTTATTGCGACAAAAACATTATTAATGAATGTATCCATTACTCATGTCTCAGACGTCTCCCTCATCCATGCTGTGTAACTCACATTAGAGGTAGACTTTTACCTGACACTCCATGGGAGATGTAGACCCCAAAGGTGGTCCCCAGAGCAAAACCCAGATTGATTGACAGGTAGTGACCTTTGCTGTCCCTGGAGGTCGTCACCTGGGCAACGGAGCCGCATCCGAACAGCTGCAGTCACAAAACACAAGGTCTTGAATAACAGCATGGCAGAGGGTGGCCGGGCGCCCCCATATCAAATCAGATACACCCCCTACAACCCCCCACCCCCCAGAGGTTTCAATATAATCGATTTGAAGGGAGAACAAATAGCTGGTGTGTGTGTGTGTGTGTGTGTGTGTGTGTGTGTGTGTGTGTGTGTGTGTGTGGTACAATAATTTCCATCTCGATGTGTGAAATATGTCAAAATAATCTACTTTGGGCACCCCCCAAGAGTCAAAAGTGTTATGGCAACCTTGCACTAGAGTTGCATTAGAAGAGTGGGATAGCTACGTGGGTTGAGTATGGAACCTCAGCTCAAATAAGAAACATCATCATGACATTAAAATCTCCTATTGGTCTACACTGAAATACTTCATCTTAAAATGCCCATTGATTTCACAAGCTGGACTGGTGGAGATATTCCAGTAATGGCAGATATTACATGTAATTGAATCCAGTTGTCATACTGTATAGTCGAATATTCAAAAGACACGACCAATCTGGATAAGAGACCTGGCCACGGATCTGCCTTAATGATGACGTCACAGTCTTTACAGTCCCCTGTTCTGTGGAAGTGTACTGCTTTATGATTCGAGATATAATTGTTATTGTCCTGGCAGGTGAAACGGTCATTAATCTCAAGGCTGAGAGTGCACTGAAGCACAACAAACGCTCAGAACGCTGCAAATAGCAAAGTACAAACATCACTCTCTTTTCCAAATGACACGCATCAATCTTCAGAGTGTAGAACCGCCTCTCACACCTCCCCTTCCCTGTCTCTGCCTCCCTCCCTCCCTCCCTCCCTCCCTCCCTCTGAGGGCCCAGGGCTCAAAGTCCTTGGTTAGTTATTGCGAAGATCCACTAATTACTCTGTATGTCAGCAACACAAGAGAGCTTTCTGAAGGCTTGTGTCCTTGTGTGTCTTGATCGAGGAAGATATGACAAGACAGAGAAGAGCTGGATGAGTTGTGAATAGTGTACAATGGAACATTCAAGGTAGAGTGAATCATTAAAGTATGAGGAATGAGTATGAATCGGGAGGCTGGTGGAGGTAGAAATCGGAGGACGGCCTCATTAAAATGCATGGAACAGAATGAGAAATGGTATCAAACACACCCCTGAGTCAGACAACCTGTAACAGGACTAACAACATGAGAGCTTCCAATAGTAAAAAAGTAATAGCCATTACTGTTATCAAGTTATGAAGTCATAGTACATCTTGCATTGCTGTTGTGATTTAACAGTAATGACCAGCATGGTATGTTGTTTTGTGCTTGTCTTGACACTTTCACTGTACTTTGACAGATGGGCAGATCAGACAAGGCTAACATGCTAATAGAAACAAGAGTAAGCTACAGGTAGACAGGTAATCCAGGTAGACGCATCATTACAAGACTTCAACTGCAAAGCCAAAACCTCTCTCACCTTCCAATCATAGTAACTGTCCAATAAGCAAAACAAAGAAACTGCCAACTGCCCCAAACCAAACCAAATCAAACTGTATTTATATAGCTTATTTCATACAGAAATCCAATTCTGACACTCACAATCATGATGTAGATGCCCAGACATTCGGCAAGACACTCCCTGAGGAGGCTACTCCTGATGCGACATCTCCCCAACAGCCTGTCCATCCCTGGGGGGTACGGTGGAGCGCCCAACAGCCCGCCTGGAAGATGATTAGCCTGTCCTTATTAGCACTGCAGTACCTAACCTGAACAGTCAACGCTCAAGTTTACCATTAACATGTTCACTGAGGTCTGCACTTTCATACCTGCAATCCTCTAGTACGTCTCTCACTTTATGGCTGAGGTGTGTGTGTGTGTGTGTGTGTGTGTGTGTGTGTGTGTGTGTGTGTGTGTGTGTGTGTGTGTGTGTGCGCAAGCTCACACACATGCGCATGCAAGCACAGACACACACACGGACACACACACTCTAAGTGAAGTGATATAAACAGTGGGATCACAACTAGAAATACAGCCCAAGGATTTGCAACTAAAATGTGCTTGAACCTTTGACAGCAGTCTTCGTTCCCTGTGTTCTGTGGGCTGGTGGTGAGCACATGAGAGGGTTTAACCACCGATGACTTTCAAATGATACACATATTTCAAACCGGCATTTATTAAAACTTGAAATTTACAAAAAAATCATATGAAAAGCACATTTTCCAGTTATCCACCATTGTTCATTTAATCCATTGGGAGAAAACATACATTCAACAGAGACTCCCAGACATCAACTCAAAATTCTGAGCACCACATTGTGGAACCCCTTTCCTCTGGTTCCACCCGGTTAGAACCGTGGCACACTTCCACTCCATTCTGTGTGATTGTGGCCAGGTTCTCAGCGGTCTTGTCCTGTGGGTCGTTGGTTCTGCTCAGGTCCGGTTCATCCTTGGGGTCGGGCAAGTGCCATTGGATGAAGACCAGGTAGAGCCCTGTCCCAAGGACTGCCCCCACCATGGGTGCCACGAGGGGCACCCAGAACCAGTAGTTGTAGCACCTGGAATGGGGAGGGAGGGAGGGAGGAAGAGAGAGAGAGAGAGAGAGAGAGAGAGAGGGAGGCAGAGAGTGAGAGACAGAGAGACACTTTAGCGACCCTTTAGGCCTCTCCAATATCTCACCCACTACACCCCACTACCCCCCCCCCCCCTTTATTCCAGACACTTACGTGAAGACCTCTGTCCCCCACCCTGCTGTCAGGGTGAGGAGGCGGGGCCCCAGGTCCCGGGCGGGGTTGATCCCCCCGCCACAGTTGGAAGACATGGACATGGACACACCCATGAGCACCGCGGCCGTCATGGGGGGCACCAGGTCAGCGGGGGCCGGACTGTTGCGCCGGTCGTCCAGGGGCAGGAAGCACAGCATCACCATCCCTGTTCCCACCATCTAGAGAGAGACGAGGGCACACACAGATCTGAACTACAACTCCCATGACCATCCCTGTTCCCACCATCTGGAGAGAGACGAGGACGTGCATAGTTCTGGACTACAACTCCCATGACCACTTCCCTCCCTCCTACCTGGTCGAAGAAGGCGCTTCCCACAGAGAGGAACTCTGATGGGTAGGTGGCAAAGATGGAGGCTGTTTCATTAGGACCATACACGGTCAGGACACCTCCACTATAGGCCATTATCGCGTCTGGATGGAGGGACGAAGAGAGAGAGAGGCACACACACACACACACACACACACACACACACACACACAGAGAGAGAGAGAGAGAGAGAGAGAGACAGACAATTTAGTGACCCTTTAGGCCTCTCCAACATCTCACTCACTGCATTTTAACACCGTGCTTGCTCTGACATATCTATTCTAACATATGTATGTTTTACTTGAACATACATTGGAACATGGAATCCATAGCACGTGTGTTTGCATACACAGCCAAACTGGCCTAAATGAGGGACATTTGGATGAGGGTTAGCGTAGCATCATCAGCCCCACCGTAGTACATGAGGTAGACGACTGCAGCAGCTATGTAGGCACCCAGCAGCTGAGACAGGCAGTAGGGCAGCAGCATGGCCCAGGGAAGCCTCCCCAGCACACAGCAACTCAGAGACACGGCTGGGTTCAGGTGGGCTCCTGGGAGGGAGGAGGGAGGAGGGGAGGGAGGAGGGAGAGGGACGGAGGATAAGATAAGATAAGACAGAAAAGAAATGATGTGTCCACAAATCTAATCTCATAAACAAGCCGTGCCTGTCCTTGGCTATCTATGATGTTATAACGTTATTGGATTGGTCGAAGAGGAGGATATGTTCCCACACCGTCTACTTTACAGTACATCATATCAAATCCAAACATCACATCAATAAAAGCATATGGGTACATGATAACCTCGACGTGGGGAATGGGGAAAGGCAGCGGGGGGGGGGGGGGGGATTTGCTAAAGGGGCAACCGTACAGTGTGAAGTATGCATAATCCTAATTCAATTAATCTTAGATCGACCACACTCTGAAGGAGCTTCTGCAAACCAAAACGTCAGTGATTAAATGCGTTGATTGTTGCGTGGTGTTTCTGTATTTCAGTTTCAACTTAAAACCCAACAGAGATCATTTGAAGTCATAATAACAAGTATGTGGATAGTTGTTGTTGTTGTTGTTGTTGAGTGTTACCGGAGATGCCCCGGCCCAGGTACATGGCGCTCATGACGCCCACAGAGAAGGCCATGTTGACAGAGAGGTACTGGCCCTTGGCCCCCCGTGTGGTCTTCACCTGGGCTATCGCTGCACAGCCAAACATCTGAGAGGGGGGGGGGGGGGGGGGCGGGGGAGGAGAGAGAAAGGGAGAGAGAGGAAGGGGAGATGGAGGAATAGAGAGGAGGGGAGAGAGAAAGCGAGAATGAAGGGGGAAAAAAGGTACAGTGGGACAGTGCCTTTGGAAAGTATTCAGACCCCTTCACTTTTTCCACATTTTGTTGTGTTATAGACTCAATTTAAAATGGATTAAATTAAAAGAATTTGCCATCAATCCACACACAATACCCCAGAATGACAAAGTGAAAACAGGTTTTTAGAAATGTCAGTAAATTTATTAAAATTGAAATACCTGTGTGCATAAGTATTCAGACCCTTTGCTATGACACTCATAAAATTATCTAAAATGAAAAAATGTCATCAACGAATCACTCAATAAGTTGAATTGAGTCCATCTTAATGCAAGGATAATAGTTCATGTAATTTTGGAATTAATATATTTGTTGTCATAGGGTCTCTGATTTGCATAGGAATCAATTATACACTGTGTAGATTAGGATGTCCAAATTTAAAATCCATTTTAAATTGAGTCTATAACACAACAAAATGTGGAAAAAGTGAAGGGGTCTGAATACTTTCCGAAGGCACTGTATGTGGGAGAAAGGTGTTCCAAGGTCAAGTACAATCACCATCAGTGCATACCAAACTTTTTACACACACTATATCAGTGATCATGAGTGAATGAAGGATGAGGAGAAACTGAGATGAAAAAGTTGAATAAATACTCACCAGAAGGATAAAGGTTCCTAAGAGCTCGCTCATACACCCCCTGGCCAATGTGTTCCTCACCCTCAGTCTCCTCTTCAGAGCCTCCATCCTGCCGACCTCCCTGACTATCTACTGCAATCTGTCCCACAATTGACCGGCTCAATCTAATGTCTTTATTTCCTAATCGCCCAACTTGATCACCTTCCTCTGTCTCCGACTGTCCCCTCTCTGGACGCCTCTGTGTTCTATCCCCCGCTTCAGCTCCTGTCTGATCCGGTTCAGTGTTTGGTCCAATCTGTGTCTTGATGCCCCCTTCTACGTCCTCGATAAGTAGGTCACTGGTAAACACCAGCAACAAATATGCAATGCTGCAAGATAAACTTGCAGGAGGACAATTGACACAGTATTGAAATAGTATCAAGACAGAGGGGGGTGAGGTCAAGCCAAATGAATGTAGCCTAAAGTCTGCATGTTTTTCCAAACGCTGTGGATTCCGCTTATAATGGAACAGATAAACAGTGGTCAAGGTTGTTAATCATGCTGCCTGATTATAGTTGCATATCTGCACTGATCCAAGATTTATGTCATCTACCAATCTCTGTCATTTGTCTATGAACACATATGGCATCAAGTACATTTTGGGTTGAGAAGAAATTTGCGTCGAGAAGAAATTTGCGTCCAGCCAATAGAAGCATCTGGATAGGAAGAACAGCCGTCTTTGGCCATTCACAAACTAACATCAGGTAGCTAGCGTTTGTCTTTGAGGAGATAGTTGACATATTTACTGTAGGAGTACATCAGGCGAGGCTGGTGGAGGTAGACATCGGAGGAGGGCTCATTGTAATGCATGGCCATGTAATGCATGCGTGTTTGATTCCATTCCTCATTCCATTCATTACAATGAGCACGTCCTCCGATTTCAACCCCCACCAGCCTCCCCTGGAGTACATGTAGCAATACTTTGGTAGAAGGAAGGTCAAAAACCTTCAAAACAGATTGTTTGTTAAAAGAAAATTACAAAAGTTTAAATTCTGTGGGGAAGTATCTTTCTTATCTTCTGTACCTCAAAATCAAATTCAAAAACACTTAAACAGTTAATGGATGGAGATGGGGCAAACTGAACCATACACAATGGTACAACAGAATAACTGGACTTCGATAGGTTTTAGAAAATCTGTCAAAAGCTCCACACATCAATGTAAATATATTAAACTCTTTATTTATCAGTCATAAACTCAAAGTGCACAATCTGAAAAGGACATTACAAAAATAAAATGTACATACTGAGAGAGGGAGATTTCTAATCCTGATGTGTGCTGGGTTCATTTCGCTAAATCACCATTCAACAGGGTTTGCTGCTATGTCTATACGTGGGAATGACACTGAGCATTTTTGTTCAATGAAGTTAAAATGGCAAATCTTTTTTTTTTGGCAATCATAGTTGACATCGTCTCTAACTCTGGACAAGCTGTATCAACAACAGAGTTCATACAATCCTAACTGAATACTGACGCTCAATCCTATGCAGAAGCTCACTACAGCTTTGGAGAAAAAAAAAAAAACTAAAGCTAGACACTGAAATAATTGACATTTCATGTACTTTTGAGCTCCAAATCACATCCAAACAGGAGAGGTAGAAATCGGAAGACGGGCTCATTGTAATACATGGAATGGAATTGGAACACACGTGTTTGATACCATTCCATTCATTACACTGAGCCCGTCCTCCGATTTCTACTTCCACCAGCCTCCCCTGGTGTAGTTAATCCAATCCGTAGGCTCTTCACCTCCCAGGGCCCCCGAAGAACTTGGAGAACATGGAGAGCTCATCGTGCATATTTGAAAAGGGCCGTGGGCCACCTGGAGAGGAAGAGAGCCAAGAATAAGGTCTATTATATTCAATACATTCTATTGTAGCTCCATTATAGGGGGGCAGGGCTACGCGAAGCCCATAGATCGCGTCATTCACCGGCAGCCCACAAATCAACCGGCCCATACACCAGCCCCGCAGCCCACAGATTGGGCGACATTATTCACCCTTGGCATTAAATGAGTTAAGTATCACTGAACTGTCAATAGGATGAATTACTGAATTAAATGGGGCATCACTTAGGGTTAGTAGTAACGAACTAGGTAGGCAACTAACTAATTAATTAACTAACCAGGTAAAAGTGTCCCAGGTTGATCCTGTGGTCCCGCCAGGCTCCCCTGGCCTCCTGAGCGCGTCACTGTGGTCTCCTCGTTCCCCTGGCCGTCTCGGACGGTGCGCCTCTCCTCAACACTCTACCGAACACATAGAACAACACAAATAAGACTATTATAGAGAGAGACACTCTAAAAGGGGTTTGTTGCCAATTCTGGATGACAGGGAACGTGTTCGGTGAGGACACATCACCCAAGTCCAACATCTAGTTTTCCTATCCAACATTGTATTTGATTGAACCTTTGTTTATCCAGAGAGATCATTTGAGAGCCGAGTTCTCAAGTGAGTGCCCCATATCTCCCTTACCCCGTCAGGCTTCACTACTTTGGTGACAGAGACGGACTGGAAGAAAGAGCGCATCTTTGGCTGGGTGGGAGGCTGAGCAGCTGGAGAAGACAGAATCTGATCCAACCCCCCAGAGGAGACTTGAGAGTCCAGATCTAAGGAGGAGAGCACAGGAGGTATGAAAACACAGAACAGAGAGACAGAGACAGGGTAACACTCTAGAGAAGGCTGAACATACACAACCATCTAATCTGATGAATGATCAAATGACAGACGGTCATTGATGAGAGTTTGTTATGAATAGACTTTTATGTGTTCCGTCTGAACCCAATCATTAAGTATTTCCAGAACAAACAATGAATACAGTGGCAAACATAAAACGGCAAACACTGGTTAAATAGTAGCAGTTGTTAAACTTGGGTAGCAGTGGAGGCAGAAATTGGAGGACGGGCTCATGGTAATGCACGGAATGGAATGGTATGAGGAATGGCATCGTTACCATTCTGCATTCCATTTATGATGATGCAATTTCTACCTCCAGCAGCCTCCACTGTTGGGTAGCATATCTTCAGAGGTCTTTTTACCTCTGTCCCCTCTCTGTTCCTCTTGACCCTGTTGAAGCCCTCCTCTCCAAATATCGCTGAACTGAAAGGGACAGACAAAGATGACGAGACATAGTAAAAGAGGAAACATGACAAAAACAAACAGCACCTATCTGCAGCAGGGGAGGGTGGTGGAGGTAGAAATCGGATGACGCATGGAATGGAATGAGGAATGGTATCAAACACACATGCATTACAATGAGCCAGTCTACCGATTTCTACCTCCACCAGCCTCCCCTGATCTGCAGGACCTGCATCTCAACAACAAGCCATATTTGAAATCAGTAATTGCGAATACTCCAAGGGTGTGTGTGTGTGTGTGTGTGTGTGTGGGGGGGGGGGGGGGCGGGCACCTTGGAAAAGGGGGTCCATCGATGGAACGGCGTGTCTGGCAAATGTGGGGCCGCGGAGGGGCCATCGTTTCTGGGGTCTCTTGGTGGTCCGCCTGGGGATTTCAACATGAAGTCCCTTAAGGAGTTCCCACTGGATCCTCCTGCTCCCCCACCCCTCTCTGGCCTGTCCTGGAGAGGGGGTGGCTGGGTACTGGGTAGGAAACCTGGGTAGGAAGGCGGGGGGGGGGGGGGGAGCGCACCGACAAGAGATGACAATCAGATGTTTATAGCAAACAGCAGTCAAAAACTATAAAGTAAGCCACAAACCCAGCTCCCAGTTAGATAAACCAGTAATAAGGCCAACCTTTCTTTTGGCCTAACACAGATGTTGTTGCATGCATACATTCTTTTTGAAAGGGAAACTAATTCACACCATCCCCAGTTATATCCACTTGCTGGAGCAGTGTCTGAGGGATGAATGACAGTGTTGAGGGTATTCATGAATGGTCAGGTGGTGGTGGTCTTACCAAAGTGTCCTGCCCCAGGCTGGCCCTCCCAGCGCCCCAGCTGTGAGACAATCTCTTCCATCTCCCTGAAGACCTGCCCGAACACCTCAGGCTCCTGGAGCCTCACCCCATTGGGGCCCAGGCTGAACCCAAACCTCCAGGCGTCGTCAAACGGGTCCTGCTGAGCTCCCTGGTAACCACCATAGTGGACCCCATCTTCTTCGTCATCCTCATCATCATCGTCATCATCATGGGTCATGCCATCGAAAAAGGGGTCCCTGCTTGCGAGATCAGCAATCAAAGGGGACAACACTGTCACTTTTCGCTCTGTAAATACTGCTAAGCTGTGATGCTTTGGAAGACCAGACTCTGAAGTTACCCCACTGAAGTTGAGATTTAAAACGGTGAGGGTTAGTGTTTAAGGAAGGGTCATCCCAAGGATCCCACTTAGAATCTACCCTTCTCCCTCATCATTCATGTCTACCACCAGCCAGGCCTTGCTGGGAATTTTGATAACACTGACAGACACTTACACGTCTATAGCCCCACCCTCAGGTCTTCTGGGCAAACGCCCAGGGAGTTAGTAAGCTAGCTGCCTAGAAGTACCAATATTTTTCTTTTATATCTTGTTCATACCAGGTAAATCATCTACGTAAGTAGAGAATGTACCTTTTAAGTTTTAGCAGGAGTCACTGGCTGCGATATTGCAGAGCCAAGTATTTTGCAGGCTTAGCCACAGTTAGCCAATAAGTTTGCTAGCAACAACACTAACTGACATCTGTGTTGCTGTGTTTCTTTATGTAACTAGCTGTAATACATCTCACCTTCGGCCTTCCCCGCGGTAGTGGCCTCCAGGTACCCCGAAAAATCCACGAAATAAATCAAATACGTTCATTTATGGACAACTTTCGATTTAAAGCCCGTTCATGCTAAGCTAGCAGCACAAATGTCAACACTGTCTGCAGTAAATTGCTCGACGTTTCGCTGAAAAGTGACGCAACCAGAAGGTTCAGGAAAATGTACCGTAATGTAGAGAGATGATGCACACAACTTAAATGACATCTTTGCTTCTTGTTTGACATTCTACTAACTATCTTAACAAAACATGGCTTCATATTTTTCCCAATAATATTATCGTTCTATGATGACCATGCTGCACATAAGGTTTCACACGAGATTTTTTTAAATAAAAAAAATCACTTGCCAAATTAGATGAGGAGTACATGTAACCGCACTGTTCTCAATTAAATTGCAAAGTTTCACTTTCGAAGCGGCACTTCACCTGTGTGTTCTGTCCGTGTCAGGTTTGTAGTATGCAGCCATTACACGAGGGGTGTTGACAGGATATGGAGGTCTGTGGAGGATTGAGGGAGGTAGAGAGGCTGACAGAGTACCAAATGGATCATGGCTGAGTTTTGGGATCAGGCTTCTATGATGGGAGGAAAACAGGTGGCGAGAGGTTACCCTCTCGAAACGGGTAAGGCCCCTGTTATTGGGATTAGAGCTATGACTGGGGAAGCTTCCTACATTCCGAGAGAATATATGACTATAACCATTAGATAAACTGGGATGGGGACGTCCATGGCCGGATTTGTAGGCAGAACCATGGTTGTATGCTCTAGTAGGGTCCCCTCGACCATCTCTTGGTAGTATGTTTCTGGTCCAAGGATCCATGTAATAACCACCAAGAGACCGCTCACCAGAATGGCCGATTCTGATGGCTGATGGGATTATCAATGACAGAAATATGACAACAATTAGTCATTTGATTTGAAACATCATCCATGTTGATGAGGAAAAACACTTATATGCCATGTGCTGGGATGTACGATGGTAAGTGTTTAGGACAGGATTGCATACCTTGAGGAAACGCGCCACATCCGGCCCAAAACATAGTGAAATAAACTCTGCAGGGTAACAAAACGTCAACAACGTTACTTCCATGCCTATAAAGCAGGAATAGCATGTCATTAATAATAAACGCTAAGCAAAAAATGGCTGAACTGAGTTTACTCTCCACTGCTGTACATCACTTACCCAAAACACAGGAAGGAAACCATGTTCACCGTTGTATTGTGATCCCAAAGCTACAAGTTCTAAAACTAAATGAATGAAGCTGGCTGGTTTGAGACACACCACAATGGCTTGCTCGCAGCACCAGTAAAATCCTCCAGACAGACCTCACATCAGTAAAGGGCCACAATCTGCATACACTTCATGTTAAGTGCTTTGTTACCGCCTTTAGAAAAGTTCTATATAAATAAATAGTCTTCTTGTTAAATGTTTTAGAAGCCTAAAGCTCATTGGAAGTCACCTCACATGGCGTTTCAGGTGTCAATCAGCCAATGATGTGAACCACTTTTGACCCCACCCACTTCTAAAGCTGATTGGGCAGTGACAACCCCAAGGTGTTGTTCCATCTCAACAGTCTGTCCTCCATTTCTCGCTTCCTGGCCCTTTCTCAATTGTTAAGACACTTGATTCCTCGCGTCCTCTCCTCTGGCCTCCTCTTGCTTAGTTCTCAAAAAGCATTGGTGGAGAATAACAAAGGGGAGGAACCTAATAATATATATATGTTATTTAGCTGATGCTTTTATCCAAAGTGACTTACAGTGAGTGCATACATTTCAGTATATATGGTCCCAGCGGGAATCAAACCCACAACCTAAGCGTTGTTAGCGCCATGCTCTACCGACTGAGCCACAGACGACCACGAACCTAGATCTTCTCCTCCAATGGGTCGTGAGATGGATAAACAGGAATAAAACACAGATACCTGATTTAGATCTTTGTAGTTGAACCCATGTCCCCGTCTGGTTCTACAATGGGCATGTTCACTTCCAGAGGGCCAGCAGTACTGGGGTGAGTGCATGTTCCTCTTAAATTCATAGGTCAGTAAATATAGCCTATAGCTCAGGGCAAAAACCAATGGATTGTGTTTTACACATTTGGGAAGTGCTCTGAGTTGATCACGTGACGGACTATGAATGCACTACACACTATATAAGCTTTAACTCACAAAATAACAAAACATATGCACCATGCAAATGTATAGAGAAACAATTGTTGTGTTCTGAGTTTTATTTGATACTGCTGATCCTCCAGAGTCAACTTCTATTAGACAACAACCCAGCCCTCCCCCTTCCCCCCCCCCTCCCTGGGATGACCTATCCTTCCAGACAATCCATTTCTTGATTGAATTTAATTCTACTCTCCCAATTGTTGAATCAAGGATAACTTGCAGGATGATAGACAGAGGTTGGCCATTCATGTCAAACTAATTCCAATAAGACAACTGCTGTATTTACAAGCCACATGAGATACAAAAATAACGTTGTTTTTTTTTAAAAAGACATTCACATCCAAAATGATGAAAATGTCTTTTTCCTGTTTATTTACTTAATATTTATATATTTTTTTACAAAATAAAAAACATTATGAAACAAAAAAAGCTAACAAGTCTGTGAGGATTTGAGAAGGGGGGGGAGCCATTGAACAAACAAGGACTACAGTACTTGTGTTTTTATATATATATGTACAAGACAAGTTTATCCATTTAAATTCTTTTTTTGTTTTTTGTTTTTTTAAAACGCACAGTACAAAAAGAAAAAATCACTGACAAAAAACCCAATAGTACAATTCTGTCCATCAGTAATCAATGCTGCAGACTTCCTAATAACAATATATTGGGGGACAGGAGGGGTGGGGGGGGCAGGTGTGTGAGGGTGGGGTTGGGGGCTTAGAAAAAGAACCTAACTTAAACACAAGGGGGGGTTAACGGGTGCATATTGGTCTCTTGTACAGCGCCATCTGTTGCATGTTGCAGAATAACTGACAAATCTACAAAGGTTACAAACTTTTACTCAAGGAGAAATGCTATTATACAACATAGGATGATTGAGGGAAATTATTTTCCATGGTACGAATGTGAAGGGTGTGTACCTCACTCATGATCCTGTGTTTGGGAGTAGCGAGAGGACCACTACACACCCAGGCCCCCCAGTGTATACACATGCGCACACACACACGAAAAAAAAAAAACACACTCCCCACATTAGTCCACGCCAGTGCGCTCCCTTATATCTCTTTATATATATCTATATTTGGTAAAAAATAAACTTCACAACTCCTTTGCCAATTTAGAGAATCCTCTCATGAAACTAAAATGTTATAAAAACGCAATGCGAAACAGAGGAAAGTTAATCTGTGTTAGGGTATTGGGTTGGGAGGGAGGGAGGGAGGGAGGGGGGAGGGGGGGGGTACATGTTGACCAAGTGTAAAGGGGGGGGTGGGGAGGTGAGAAATAGAAAACCAGCCTGTCCCACAAACTTCAGATTTTTCTTGCGTTCCTCCCCATCAGTAAAAAAAAACAAAAACAAAAAAAGAACAAAAACAATCCAAAAACAAAAATAACCAACCAAAAGAAAACATTCTTTCTTTTAGAAAACAGCTCTATGTTACATACAACAGAGAGAATGAAGGGGGGGGAGGGGGATGAACACGATACCAAACACTCAATATTCACCTCTTAACAGTCTGTTACTATAACCATTTAACTCCACCCCCCTCTCTTTTAAGACTTCTCCCCTACCCTCCTCGTCACATTACAGTGCCTGTTCTCTCCACACAGCGCCACCTGTTGCAGGGGGGGGGGGGGGGGAGTACTGCAAGTGTGCTGGGCAGAGAGAGTCAGTGGGGGAGGGGGGGGATTTCTGTAGGAGAGAGGGGGTTACATGGAGACCACTTGTGGGGTGGGGTGGGGTAGGAAGCCGCCCCCCTCCCCCCCACCTTCTGCCAGACTTTGGGACACAGGGGGCCGGGTGTTAGTTAGCCCCCCAGTTGTAGCTATTATAAGCAGACTTATTGATCTGGGACTTTTGCTGAAGGGAGGCATTCTGGCTGCGCTGTCCAGCTCCACTCTGTCAGGAGAGAAAGCAGGGAAACACCAATAAGATGGCAACTCAGTACAAGGTTCAAACCTTTAAATCACAAAGAAGAAAAACTTTGTACTGGGGTTATATCTGGGCATTAAGCGCACACGAACACACACGGATACGGACACACACACACACACACACACACACACACACTACCTGTCCGTCCTGCTGCAGGTGGTGGTGCAGGATCTGGGAGTGGGGCTGCTGGTGCGGAGCCAGGATGTGCATGAAGGGGGCCGGGGCGTAGCCCGCGGCGGCGGGGGGGTTGATGGGACCCCCGCTGGCCAGGGCCGAGGGCAGGCTGAAGGAGGCTGTGGGCGTGCCGGCGTGGAAACCCTGCTTCTCAAACGACTGCTGTGAAGGGACCAAAGGAAGGAGGGGGACGGACCAGAGAGTTAGGAACACGCCATCTTTCCATGTCATCACAGCTCATTTAGGAGTGTTCCCTCTAGAGTTTATAACTCTACGGGATAGAAGCATGAGCATTACTCATTTTAGTGTCTTTTGAGTAATGAGAAAAGCGATTTACAAAATAAACGCATTATATTAGGTTAGGCATATCTACCAACGACAGCAAGTATATGCTTTGGAACCTCTTTCAAGTACACCTGTGACCACAAACTGCCGTTTATTCACACTAAAAACAACCATTCTGTCATTCAAAAAGCAGAGCTTTAATACCCAATCGGCTATCTTCTAGAATGTTCTGATCTCATGTTTGTGAGCGTAGCGTTCTCACCTGCGTCTTTGTGTAAACAGACCCTGAAATGTCCGGTACCCCCGTGTTGCTTGACGTCACAGAGACTCCTGCAGAGGAAACAGAGGTTGGGGGGGGGGGGGAGGGGCAGGTTTACTTCACAAGATCTACCAGTCAAACCCCTGCAAGAGACGCAAGAAAACCCCAATGTGAACCCTGATCCGGCGACAGATCGCGTCAGATCCACAGGTTGGTCCAGTGAGACAGGAGAGCGCTAGGCACAGTGTTCTAGAATCTAGAAGACGGTTCACTAGGAGTTCTAGTTCTGAACTGTGTGAGAGGCGTCAACGGATATGAGGAATGCAGTGAGAGAGAGCGATGAGAGGGGGATGAGAAAGAAGGAGGGGAACACAAGAAGGGAGGGGGAAAGAAAGAAAAAATAATAATTGTGTAGCAGCTTATCACTTGCAGTTGGCCAACACAGTGACAGAGGTGTGACTGTCTCTGTTGACGGCTGCCATGACGACCCTTTAGCGCACACGCACACTGCCCCCCTGTATCGCCGTGGTGACGCAGGACATGGTTGACCGGTGTGCAGTGTGGTGGAGAGACTCAACCCGGAGACCAAAACCTCTGGTTGTGACTCACCGTTGGGTGTTGACCTACACCTGACATCGACACACCTCATGGAAGAATCACGGTGCTTCTACGAGAACCGTACCCTTCTCTGAGCTCAAGGTTTCTGCTCTGGTCGTTTTTCCAAAAGAGAGAGAAGAAAAAAAATGGTCTTGTGTGTTTGTGATTTGAGTCACTGGCTGTGATTTCCAGTCGTCAGCACTAGTGTCCCTTCACAACCGGTATTCTCAGACCCCCATTGAGGAGCATCTCTGCCACTTGGGTGTGTATCCTTCCTAAACCACAGGCTAGCAGGACAGACATGTACTTCTGACACACACAGACACACACACAGACACACGGCTAGCGAGCAGCACAGGGAGAATGGTGGGGGTGCATTGGGCTTGACGGACCAGGGCTACTCATCAACTCTGAGACCAACCAGCCCTCCATTGACCCGGCCCTGTACAGAGCCTGGAGAGCTCAGCCATAACAAAACACAAATCAAAAACACAAACGAAACCATCATCAGGAAGCCTAAAAACGGCTCCGTGTCAGTAATTGGCTGAGGAGATTTGATCCCTGTGACACCATTGGTGTGAGCGGTGATGAGTAGTCCTGGGGGAGGAAATTGTGTCATAAGACAAGATGGAGGCAGTCATATGAGAGAGAGAGAGAGAGACAGAGAGAGAGGCAGGCTGCGGTAGACTGCACAGTAGCGTCAGATCAAGATGGGGGGGAGGGAGGGGGGGGGATTCCTCTCAGGCGCGGTAAGCAGCGATGAGGGAGAGGGGAGGTATGAAGGATGGAGGGAGGTGGTGACTGAGGAGGAGGAGGAGGAGGGGGGGGGGGGGGGTTTGGCGTGTGGCGGCACTCACCGACTCCGGGCCCGGTGACAGAGCTGGCGGGCTTGTTTTGCGCGCAAGCGGCGGCGGCGGCCACGGCAGTGCCGTATCCGCCTTTACAGAAATCCCCACTCCCCGAAGCCTGGCCCATATCCTCATAGCCTGCAACAGTCAGACACACAGCCGCAGCCCACAGCATTAGACACACCAGGCAGGGGGTGGGGGAGGGAGGGAGGGAGGGCAGGCAGGAGGTAGGGGTGAGGAGGATGGAGGTGAGGGGGGGGTGTAGGGGTGTTTGAGGCAGTAAGCGGCAGATGGTGCAGATTTGCGCAGATAACTGGAGGGGGAGGAGGGGGGGTGGGGTTGTGTGATCGCAGGTGGTGGTGGTGGGGGGTGGGGGTGAAGAAAAGAGGATGGAAGGAAGGGAAGGATGGTGAAAGAAGAGAATAGGCAGACAGACAGACAGAAAGAAAGAAAGAAAGAAAGAAAGAAGGAAGGGACCCCCCCAAGAGAGAGGGATGAGGATGAAGGGGAGAGGTTTTTGAGATGGATTGATAAGAGTGATTGAGAGATGGAGAGATGAGGACCCTTGGTGCAGAGGGAGACTAGGAGCTAGGAGGACCTCCGTGTAGAATGGTGTGTAGCCCGAAGATCAACTCCACTTGTTGAATGAGGAGAAGCAAGCAATGGCGGACAGCAACAGAAGAGCCCCCCCCCCCCCCCCCCCCCCCCCCCCCATCGACTCAGTCATAAAATCCCTGTTCAGAGAAAAGGTTCTTTCAAAAGGTCAAAAGTACAAAGGAAAAACCTCCCCCGTTCAGAACTTAGTCCAGAGAGCTCCAGAACCAACAATCCAACTCCCACATTCCTCTGGACCAACGTGAGGAGCAGCAGCTCCAGGATTTTCAGGGCAAACATCACACATGAAGACTTAAAACATTTGGCCTGGGGCCAGCACTCTCAAATGAAGACAAATTAGATGATGTAATGCGATGATGGAAGTCACTGTGGCAAGTTTAGGCATCAAGTCTTCATCAGCAGAGTTGGTTCCCCCCGCCCCCCCGTGGTGGCAGTTGGTCTCACAGCGTTACGAAGCAGCCTACCGTCAGCCCTCAAACGACCGCAGCTTCGTTGTCTAGGGGAGAAGATGAGGCTAACTAGCCTAGCATTCAATGCAGTGTTAACGTGGATGTCAGGGTGTGTCTGTCAAGCCCCACATGTGCTCAACTGCGTCCTCCTACCTCTGTTCTCAGACCTGTAGCGGTGGACCCCTCTGGGTCAGCTCCAACCTTTGTTGTTGTTCAGATTTGTATTTAAAAATGATGGTGGTAAACTATATAATTATTTTCATATGAACGATTGAAGGGATTTCTGCTCGTCCATAAATGTCCTTGTTTGTCTCGAGGCCAAACTAGAGACACCATCAAAGAGACTTGGTCGAAAATGGTAGAGAATGGCCACACCCCTCTGTTCCATCTCCTTCAGGCAAAAAGTACACCTGACAGTGAGTGACATGTGAGCAACACTGCCCCCTGGGGTCACGGAGGTGTGTAGTCAGTTCTGTAGTGTGTAGTACGTGCAATCTAATCTACCTAGACCTAGGGTCGATCACAACAGTCCCAAAGCTCAAACCCAACTCATCAAAAGGGGAGAGCCTTTGGAGGAGAGGTAACAGTGGATATGTGAAAGAGCCCCCCCAAGTCTGCCAAACCAGCCGGGGGGGACACAGGTTTTCAACGTAACACGAAGCCATTTCAATAAGTGTATTTGTATTTTTCCTGTAAAGCATATTGACTGTATTGTGTATCTGTGTATGAAATGTGCCCTCTC
The DNA here is from genome assembly GCF_951799395.1 of Argentina silus. NCBI lineage: Eukaryota > Metazoa > Chordata > Actinopteri > Argentiniformes > Argentinidae > Argentina > Argentina silus. The sequence goes on from NC_139668.1 coordinate 4,776,008, forward strand.
ATTCAAATTGGATTTGGAAGTCAAACCCAACGACCATCAACGTGACTTCACCATATACTGCACGTTAAAGTCAATTGTTAGCAACACGACTCCTTGCCTCCTCTCCGTTTTTGTCCTCAAAAAGCATTGGAGGAGAATATGTCAAGGGAGGAACCTAGATCTTCTCCTCCAATGCCTTTTCTAGTAGGACGCAAGTAGAGGACAGAGGAGAGCAGGCTAGGAGTCGTGTTACTAACAATTGAGAAAAGGCTGAAGTGTTCAGAGCTGAACTTGTATGACCCCTCGGAACAAACGCAGTACCTTGATGTGTGTGTTTAGCGTCTTACCAGTGTTGTATCCATGGGAGCCGTAGCCGCTCGCCTGCTGGAAGGGAGTGGCCGAGGCATTGACGCCAACGTTTAGGCCGTGCTGCTTTGACGAGGTAGGAGCCACCTGGAAACACACACACACAGGTGGTTAGAGGAGAGAGAGAACACACACACCCCCTTTAACAATGAACTAGACTTGGTTGAGGACCACACAAGTTAGTCCACTCACATCTATCTTTGCCTCTCTCTCTAAACAGTGTACACACACACACACGGCGTGTCCTCACCGGGAACATGGCGGGGCCGTACTGGAAGGTGTTGGGGAGGCCAGGCACGCCCGTGTAGTAGGGCAGGCTGGTGTAGCTGTAGCCGGGTGGCAGCGCGGGGTTGAGGAAGGGCTGCTGGGTGGTGTGGTGACTCTGGCTCTGGTTCTGCTGGGTCTGGGCCAGCGTGGTGGCCGGCGCCGGGGACGACGCCTCACCACGACCAAACTTGGATAAGTCGCCTGGTGAGAGAGAGAGAGAGAGAGAGAGAGAGAGAGAGAGAGAGAGAGAGAGAGAGAGAGAGAGAGAGTGTAAGAGGGGAGGACAACAAACACGATACCTGGGGTCTGAAAGAACACCAGCTAGAGAGGTCTATCTTGGTGGTAGAGGGCTTAGAGAGAGGTTCTTACCAGAGGAGGGGTGTTTGGGGGTAGAGGAGGGGGTTAGAGAGGTCTTGCTGGGGGTAGAGGAGGGGGTTAGAGAGGGTTTTACCAGAGTAGGGGTTATTGGTCAGGCTGCCGTCTCTGCCAGTCAGTGCAGTGGTGGGGGTGGGGAACGGGATGCTGTAGTAATCCTGAGGAAGAAACACTCAGTCAATCCTCTCTTGCTGAAATGACCCGTAATCTAACATTAATCCCACCATTTAGTAACACAGATGCTATTTGAAGAGTTTGGTGAACTGAGAAGAGCTTCTGTCCCATTACAGGTGATGTCTGAGTTACTGGTCTACGGCTGTTATCGGTCCATGTATGGATTACGACCCAGTTGGTCTGGATTAAATCCCAGTTTGTCTGGACTCACCAGTGGTATCCTGGTCTGCAGCATTTGAAGGTCCTCATAGCCATACACCTGAGGCTGAGAGAGAGAGAGAGAGAGAGAGAGAGAGAGAGAGAGAGAGAAACACAATGAGTGAGACATTAGTGGCCCACTCTTTGATGGTATGCATGACTTCCATGCCATAGATGCTTCATAGCATGCTAAATTAGAATAGAGAGTGTGGAGGAGCACTTTATGAAGAAGCTGAATGGGTGAGGGGAGAGGAGTAGTACTTTATTAACTAGTTGAACAGGTGAACAGAGAGAGGGGGAGTAGTACTTCAGTAAAGTAGTTAAACAGATGAGGAGGGAGAGAGGGTGAGAGAGGAGGACTTACAGGGTAGGCGTGCAGTAGTCCGGGGGCCATGATGTAGGGGTTGGGCAGCAGGGGGGGCACTCCAGGGGGCAGGTTAGGAGGTGCTTTCCCTGCGAGGAGAAGAGCTACATCAATACAGCGTCACATGTGGACAATACTACCACGAGGTTAGAACCAACGAGCTTATAAGCATCAATTATATGCTCAAAGTCCTACACGGACACACACAAAGCTTGACTGGTGCAAAACAATAGAAGACAAAATATCAAAACATAACCAGAGAAATGGCGAGGAGATAAGTTTTCATATCCCCCCTTCTGCATGTCGAACATTTACACCCCCGACACCCCCCCCCCACACACACACACACAACCACACCCATTCAATCCGACCCCCTCCCCCCACCCCTTCCCCATCTCTGACCTGAGGAGCCTGCGGAGCTGCGGGAGGAGGACATGGCGGCGGGGGCTGCGGTGGAGGCCATGAGGCCGGCGGGGGGCACCATGGAAGCCACGGCCGTGTTCAGGCCCATGGCAGCCAGGTGGCTGCTGACCGGGCCCAGGCCTGAGGGGGCCGTCACCGGGCTCACCGTGGAGAGAGGGGTGCCCACCAGGGACACCTGCTGCTGCACCGCAGAGGAGGAGGAGGAGGAAGGGGGGGCGGATGAGGAGGCCACGGCAGAGACTGTGGAGGGGAAGGAGGAGGAGTGCAGGCTGGAGTCGCTGTCCATGCTTGGATGCTGGATGGAGAGAGAGGAGGACGTGGTTACGATAAGACAGATCAGAAGAAGTCTCTCATGCAAACGTTGTCACAGGAAATGCAATCAAATGCGTGCGTGCGGGCGTGCACACGCGGTGAGCTCACCATCAAACTGGCGCTGGATGTGCGCACTGAGGATTGAGCGAGACTGTTCTGTTGCGTTGAATGGGAAGAGCTGGGGGGGAGAAGAACATACAATCACATTCAGGAACAAACCAAACTCCCTCTCACACACAATCCCAATTCTTCAGATCTCACTAAAGCCAATGCTTTCTCACAGAAATCACTTCATGTGGTCTTCAAATTCAAGTTTATGGAGTTTAAAAGGACATTTAAGACAAGCGCTCAATACACTTTAGATCTCTGCATGTTTTACATCTCTGCAACATTTACACCACACCCCCTTTAATCCGACACCCCCCTTTAACCTGACACTCCCCTCCCTGCAACCACACCCCCCTTTTACCCAACACACCCCTTCCAACCCCGCCCCCCTTCCAACCCGACACACCCCCCTCAACCACACCCCCTCGTGTTCTTTAAATTCAAGTTTATACAAGTCCAAAAAAGGACATTTAACACGAGCTCATCTCTCACTTTAGATTGAGATAAAAACCTCAAAGATAAAACACTGCTGAGGCTAAGAACAGGAACGCAGCTCTACGTGTACAGCCAGGGTTCACCCCCAAACAATGAGTGGCACTGCGCCCCGCTGTCAACTTGGCGACACCACTACGTAAACATTCCAAGGCTAACTGATACTATACATTTAAGTAATGACAGAGTAACTATCTTTGGTCTCCAACGACATCGAAAGTGGAAGCGTTACGACGTTCCTTAGTGAATTCAATGTGTTAGCGGTATTTTATGGGATTCTTTGGCGCATTTTGACATGAATGAACACGAGTCAAGAACAGGAACGCAGACATGCACATCATCTGACCTGCTGTGCTGAGGCGGGGGCATGGCGCTGGGGGGCAGGTCTTCATTGTGCCCCAGAGCACCCAGGGACGTCTGATTGGATGTGCTCAACAAGGAAGCGGGACCTGAACCTACTTCCGTCAGATTGGCCATGCTGGAGACTGACGCTGTAGCGACCGAATCGGAGGCCGGCTTCACCGACACTGCAGAGCCTGCTGCAGCTAGAGAGGGGTGGGGGGGGGGGGGGATTGAGAGACACACAGACAGACAGAGATTCTGGGATTGAAGCCAAGCCAAATGGACAGCTCTGGAATACACATCTTGTCCAACTAGAGCGTTGTTTAAAGCCTTGCCATGGCCAACTGTTTACCCTCTCAGGAACACTGAGTGGTCATAACAAACTACCACCAATAAAAACTACCAATAAACAGGAGGCCAAGTCAAGGGAGCTGATACTGATGAGTACTCATCAACTGAACTACATCCGGGCCATGCACATGTGTAGCGGAGGTGATTTGGAATCACACTCTGGTGATGAGGTAGCCCTGCCTGTGACTACTAAGCCCAGATGTAGCCCTCGCACCACGAGGATGTCCTCTTGGTATAACGGTTGACGCCTGTGGCCTCCGTGTGGGAGGTCCCAGGTTCAAACCCCGCCGGTTACACATTGTAACATGGTCTGTGTTAGCCCAATACAGCTGCCATGCCAACCACAACCCTCCCTCCACTTCACACCCACATGGCCAATCAAAAACACTCGCTCACCTTCCACAGATTGCGTCGTCTGTAATGAACTGAATCCGTTCTGTAAAAAAAAAGCATTCAGGTTGGGGTTGTTAGGGTAAAAGCCAGGACGTTTATATTAGCAGTACTTTGGGTAGACGTATGGGATGTTATGAGGGTAAAGACAGAAGTTTAAAAGAACTGGTTTGGGTGGTTTCCCGGACCTAGACCAACCCCACTGACAGGGAGACTCCTTAAGACTTAGTATGTACCCGGGAGACAGACACGTTAGTGTATGACGGAACACCACTCGCATGTTGTTAAAAGTCATGGGAAGGGGGGTGAGAGAAGAGAAGGATGAGAGAAGAGAGATGAGGAGAGAGAGAGAAGAATAAAGAGAGAGAGGGATGAGGAGAGGAATGAGAGGAGAGAGATGAGAAGAGAAAGAAAGAGAGAGAGAGAGAGAGGAGCCTCACCTTGGACTGCATGTCCTTCTGTGGGGAGGAGGAGAGGGAGGGGGGGGTAGCGGCGTGGCTGGGGGGCTCTCTGATCATACAGGTCCATCTGGTTGGGGTTGGAGAGGGAGGCCGTCGACTCGCTGGAGGGGGGGGGGGGGGGGGATTAAACAATGTCCAAGTCATTCAATAACTCATTTGCAGGCATATACTAATGATGCCAATGAATCTACAAGGGCACATCATATTTTATCTGTATAAGTAAAAACGCTACACTGGTTTTGATGATATCAAATCACCTCAAGTGCATCTAATACAGGTTTTATGGTAAATCAGTATGCTGTAGGCATGATGAGATAACAACTAGTAGTCCTTCCCTATGGTACATAGATCAGACACGCAGACATCCTTGTCTTACGTCTGCGTTCGGCTCATGCAGGTGATTTAGAATCACGCTCTCGTGATGAGGTAGCCCTGAGCAAGACATGAAAACTCAAGTGTCGCCCTCAGACCTTGAGGACGTCCTCTGGGTATAATGGTAGAAGCTTGTGTCTTTCACATGGGGGGGGGGGGGGGGGGGGGGGGGGTCACACACACACACCTGCTGGGGCTGGTGTAGAGGCTGTTCTGGGGCGGGCCCCCGGGCGTGGTGGTGGTGGTGGCCGGGGTGCTGTCGTACTCCTGGAGAACCGGTTCTGACCCGAACTGCAGCGCTCCAAACTGCAGGTTGAGACCCGAGATGTCTGCAGAACCCGGCATCTCCACCGCCATGGCTGGGATCTGGAGGAACGAGAGGAAGAGGAGGAGGAGGAAGAGTGGGCTGCCTGTTATTAACATCTACACAACGGGTTGATCAGAACAAGCATTGTGATTGGCCGAGAGACGTTTGAAGCCGAGCTTTAATCTCTGAAAGAGTAACAGCTGAGAGGCGTTGTTCCCGTTTACCGTACGTTACGGTGATATCCCTGCGCTGGAATGACCAAGATCTGTTCATCACACTACCTTGACGACAGGTCGTTTGGAGAACCATCTTTTCTAAACGCAGTGCAGAAAACACTACAATCTATCCGCCCAATAACAACATAAGGCCTTGTTTTCTTGACACCGTTTTTTTTGTGCATAAAAGCAATAAGGCACGTGACGCTGTGCTTTCTGGTGAATAAAAATCACAGCTGTGGGGTTCCCTCCCCTTCACGGCGGGCCTAACAACAGTACCCTCAGTGGTGGCTTTATTCACCATGAAGCGTGGCCTCTCGTGCATCAATCATGAAGTAGTAATTAAGACTCGGAGGAGAGGAGGAGCACAGGGAGACACTAACTATGTACTTGTTTATCTCCAACTCTGCTGAACCAGACAAAGCATAAGCGAGTGCGAGAGAGAGAGAGTGTGTGTGTGTGTGCGTGTGAGTACAAGAGAGTGTGTGTGTGTGCGAGAGAGAGAGTGTGCGAGTGCTACCTTGGTGGAGATGGAGGTCCTCTTCTTCTGCTGCTTGAGCTTGTGTTGCTGCAGGGGCAAGGGGCTGGAGCCCTGGGGGTCTGAGGAGCCAGGGGACACCTGCTGCCCCAGGGGGGGCACCCCCATCTTGGGGAGGGAGGACGCGGCTGGGGGGTGTACCATGTGGGGCGAGGGGGTGGTGTGTGGGGGCAGGGAGGAGGAGGAGGAAGGGGGGAGGAAGGCTTCCAGAACAGAGGAGGTGGGTTGGTAGGGCTGGCGCTTGGTGAAGGGGCTGTGGACCACTGGCTCCTGCTGGGCCTTCATGTCTGGATGGAGAGAACAAGGAGGAGGAGGAGAAAGAGAAAGGAGGTCAAGGATTAGACATGGAAAGAAGGATGGCACCTCAAAAACTAATTTCTATACCCAGTCAACAAATGTAAGATCTAAACCCATCGAAAACCATTCCAAAAAAATTGACACGACATCACTTCCATTAGCATTTCCCGCCCTTTCCTAAGTCACACTTCTTTAGCCAACCCCTCTAACCTCACTCTGCCCACCCGCTGCCTGTCTCTGTGGTCCCAGCAGGGATAGCGTCTCCTCACCGTACTGGCCCCGTGCGGCGGGGCTCGTGTCCCAGGAGGAGGGCCCCGTGGTGGGGCCACCGGCCTGGGAGTGCTGGGCGGCCAGCTGGGCCAGCGCCTGGGCCGTCTTAAACTGCTCTAGGAACTGGGAGCCGCTGGTGGTGCCCGTGCTGCCGGCCCCTTTGGGCTCACCCACCTCCCCGAAGCCCTTGCCCAGCATGCTGACCTGGGAGGGGGAGGAGGGGGTTAGACTTGGAACAGTGCTGGTTTTGGAATCACTGTTACCGGAACAGAACAGAGCAGGTTTCTGAATGACTTATAAATCCGACAACAGGACTGTAATCTGCCGGTGTCTTAATGTGGGCGGGAGCAAGAATACAGAACTGTACATAGGAATAGAACTGAGTTCAAAGTGTCTTTGGGTTTTGGTCAGAGTCTATGAGTCCCAGAGGAGTGCTACATCAATAACATGTATGAGCCATTAGCCGTTCAGGTCACGCTCGCTTGTAAAAGAGAGTCTGGATCTCAATGAGATTTCCCTGTGGAAATAAAGATTCAATATAATGTAGATTAAATTTAATATATGATGAGTCAGTCTCAGTAGGGGGCGTGTACCCCCTGTGCTCTCACCATGCTGTGTTGGGTGTAGGGGGTGCTGGAAGGGACCTGGGACAGGGGCACGCCCTGCTTGGAGTTGCTGAAGACCAGTGACTGGGAGAGGGAGGGGGGCTGGGCGGCCTCCTGGGGGGGGGCCTCGGCCTCAGAGGAGGAGGACGGGGGGGTCTTCCCCAGCAGCACTGCCAGGTCGATCCTGCAGGTGAGCGGAGCGGAGGGTCAGAGAAGGGGCAACAGAACAGCTGTACTGACTCACTATGGTATGAAACAGTGTGCTTGTGTGTGTGAGACCAGGCCCACCTCTGTCCTGCAGTGATGGTGACATTCTCCTGGGGGAGAGGCATGGTAGCCACACTGGACGCTGTGAATATCTTGGTCTCGGATAACTACAGAGGAAGGGGGGAGAGAGAGAGAGAGAGAGAAAGAACAAATGGATTACGATCAGCTAATCAGCATTGAAGAGATCCTGCCTGGTTTAAATGCATTACCGTTATATAAGACCAACATTAGGCTGAAGCAGATGCCTGACTGATTCTTCCCCAGTCAAAGTGCTGCCTATAAAGGTACGAGAGAAGCCACAGTTTAACTGGAAACCTGGAACCCTTTGGTTAGACGCAACCCATAGTTATAAACAGGGTTCGGTGATTTCACGTCAAAATACCGCTAAAACATTTCCCCCCGCTTCTCAGCTTCGTCACGTGTATTTCTGCCCATACAAGAACTTCAGTAGGGAAAATGCGTGGTGACTTCAGTCATTTTACTGTTTTGACTGCGGTTATAAAGTTAGAATGATCCGCTCTGAGCACGCTTCATGTATGGGAAAACCCTGCATAAACACTAGAGGGCGCACACCCCTAAATTAAGTGTCACAAATGGGAAGGAGAAGAGGCACACTGTCTAGGGATTAAGGGGGTATTTCCTTGCTTCCTCACATCCTCTCTCTCATTGGAGGAGAACATCTTAGGTTCCTCCCCTCAGGACTTTGTCAACAGCCTTTTCTCAATCGTTAGGAAGACAACTCCTCGCGTCCTCTCCTCCGTCCTCAACTCACGTCCGAAAACACATTGGAGGAGAAGATCTAGGTACCCCCCCTTACATATTCTTTTTAAGGGTGAAGTGAGACAAAGGAGAGGAAGCCAGGAGTTGTGTTTTCAGAAGAAGACATGGAGAGGGAGAGAGCGCGAACCAGAGGAACCAAGGAAAGCCCTTTGAGATTGGACCCGTGTTTCCCGCTCCAGGTGGTACTTACATCCTCATTCCAGTCCTCGGTGCCCCACTCCTCTGTGGCGTTCCTCCAGGCACCTTGGAATGAGAGACAACAGCTCAATGCTAACTACAGCGCTAACAGGGCTTCAAACTGAAACAACAGCTCAATGCTAACAGGGCTTCAAACTGAAACCGAGATGAAACGGCAAGTTTGAAAAGATGACAGGCTGGTATCATATCAGTCTTACCAGGAGCAGAGTCAAATTTGGGTTGGTAGTTTGTTCCCTCGGTGGTTCCTGCAGAGTACTCCAGCCCTGGAGAGAGGAAAGTGACGGGTGAGAAGGCATGACATGTAATTCCATGCATTACAATGAGCCTGTCCTCCAATTTCCACCTCCATCAGCCTCCCCTGACCCCCCTAGATACGGTTGTTGTGACGTACTGGCTCCATCCTCTGGCTCCAGGGCTCCTGTGTTGTTCCAGGTGCTGCCCCCTCCCCCGTAGCTGTCCTCTGGTTGGGCCGGCTCGGCGTAGTCCGCTGGGTTGAAGGTCCTGGAAGAGACCAGACCAGGGACCTGAGCACAGCCGCCTGCATCCTACACACTGGAGCATTAGGCTAGGCCACGTCCCATTTCACTTTCTCCACCCTTCACCCTGAAGTACGCACTTGTTTCCTCACATGGATTTGTATTTAAAAAGAAGCGTAGGATTGGTCCAAGCAAAGGCTCTGACACCAATCCAACAAGTATGCACTTGTGGACTTTCTGGATTTAAAAAGTATAGGATTGGTCTAAGCATAGGCTCTTTCTTACATCAATCCATCCTATGTAAATCCACTTGGGGGCAAAGTGCACAAGGGCGTACATCAGGAGAAGGGTGGAGAAATAGAAACGCAGCATTAGACAGGGGGGGGGGGGGGGGGGAATTAAACTGTGGGAGGAAGTAGAAACAGCCAGACAGGAACAGGAAGTGATGATAGCAGAGATTGATGTGATGCAGAGACACAACGACGTTCATCTTGAGAAACGTCAAACAAAAAAAAACTAAAACAAAAAAGAGAGGCAGATTTCTAAAAAAAATAAAGGGCGAAGAGACAACCAGGAATGCGGAAAATGTCCAGGCAGCGCTTCACTTGTTCCTCAACTCTTATCTTTCTCTCTCTCTCTCTCTCTCTCTGGCCCCTCGCTGTGTGTGTGGTCTTTCACACGTCTGACGCATCGCTGCATGGCTTCAGTTCAGTCAGGGAGACAATTATAGAGAAGCAGGAAAAACACACGCGCACGCACACGCACACACACACATATCCTTAAAATAACTTGGTCTCTCGCTTTGCGGGCTCACTTGGGTCACGGGGATGCTGAGTGATGAGCTAGCCTAGGACCTGGTGCAGCAGTACAGCAGTAAGAGAGAGATAAACAGCAGGAGCAGCATCAGCAGCATCAGGGCTCTCACTGGCAGGTTCTACCATTCATACCCTAGCATATCTGACTAGCTTCACCATGACAACACCACCATAACAGTGGCACTGCTGTGGCTATGTTGAACAGGACAGCAGTGGCTCCTTAAGGGTTGTGTGTGTGTGTGTGTAAGAACAGGTTTACTCACTCAAGCTCAAGAGACAGGCCCTCATTTCACGCCATTTCATGTTACCGGGATGTGCGTCGCTGGCACTCATGTCATGCTAGCTCTTCTATGATACCCTGTTGTTTTCTCTCTCTCTTTCTGTCTCTTCCTGTCTTTTACTTCCCTCTCTCTCGTGGCATTAGCTGGCAAATTTCCCCCCACAGATAGCAAGATTGACACACTGACACACCAGTGGCGGTGCACTCACCTCTCGTCTCCTGAAAAATCATATCTGGGCCCCTTATCAATCTGGCTTTAGAGGAAAAACAACAGCAACGATTACAAGCAGCACAACAGGGACAGTGGGGGATGCAGTGTGTGTGTGTGTGTGTGTGTGTGTGAGAGAGAGACTATTGATTTTTACAGGGGGAATGGAGGAGAACAACATGCATGGACAACAAGTCACTCACTACTACGCTCACACTCGTGTAAACACACAGTAAATCGGTGAGCACTGCATTGTGGGGGCAAGTGTAGTACAGTAGGTGGTCTAAAAGAGGAAGGAGAGAGACGCCACACACTCATAGAAAACTTAACTGTGTTCCATTGTCATCTGAACAGGTGAGGAAGCACAGTTTAAGATCAACCAATCAACACACTCATCATGCAAACTGCAAAACACAGGCTCCGAAGGCCACACACACACACACACGAGCAGCAGCGGAAGCAACACACCCTAAAGTAGGACATGTTGGACACACACACACACACACACTCACACGCACGCGCACACCGTGGCCGTCTATGCAAGCTTATGCGCTCACGCTCAAGGTTAGTCGCTATCCAAATCAAGCCAAACCCGCTCTCGCTTTCTCTCTCACTCACACACACACACACACACACAGTAGCAGTTACGCCACTGCTAACTCATTAGCCTTCTCCACTTACACCGTGTCCCCAAACAACCTTTGAATAACATTAAGAAAGCCTGTCCCAACGTGTTATTAAATCATGGAATGACGCAGTAGAAGCGATGAAGACATCAGTTACATCTTTTATCCTCCTGAGAGCTACAGCTCATCTTTCATGTCCCTCAGTCAGTCAAGCCCCCCCCCATTCACAGCAGAGCGCGCGCACGCGCACACACACACACACACACACACACACACACAGGTGCTTCAAGACATAAATCACCATTTGTTGTTTGAAAAAGAGGTGAAAATGACATGCAGGCTCGTCTTTGAGGAAGCTTCTCAACCTGCGGCCCCGTCAGACGGAGCCCACCCACCCACACATACGCCTGGCTTTTGAGAACCCTAGTTATAGTACAGCATCTTATAGGGATATCATTTCTATCCCCATAGCCAGGAGGAATTATATAGGCACAAACAAGACAAACAAACAAAAAGTGTCTTATGGCGTCTTACAGAGACCAAATTGTGAATTAACAAAGCCGTTTTAAATGGCTGCTTGCTAACGTGCTAATTTGATCAATGGCAAAGGAGTTGAATGTATAAGCTAGGGCCTAGCCGTAGGCTAACCGCTTCCTTTGTGATGACAGCTAGGGCTCTCAATGACCAGGATTTGGTAAGAGAAACTGCATACTGACAGACACACACGCGTGCCCCATTAAACCCCAAAATAAGAACACACAACTGAGACCCGTGTCACCATATGCCAGACAGGCAGAAAGCAGACCCATATGGAGCGATTTCAATGTTGATCGATCGAGTTACATGTAGGCCACAAGGGAGGTTATCAATATTAGATCCTGATGCAATAAAATAAACTATATTTAGACACAAAGGAACTGTGGGGGTCGAGTTATAGTTACATAACTCAAATACGCTCAGTTCAACCCACTCCTTCACGACTATTGGCTGATGCAAATTCTTCTTCCTGCTTTGGAATAAGGCTAAACAATAGGCTTGGCGGGTCCTGCTCTCTGGTAGCCATGGCAACAGGTGTGGGAGGAGGGAGCGTGAAGGGCCACCCCCCTCCCCTCCCCATCCACTCTGTGACAACACAGGTGTTCTCTTACCCCATGCCCTGCGCAGAGAACCTGCCCCCTCGCCTGCCAGTTCCCCCTGGGTTAGAGAGAGAGAGAGAGAGAGACAGACAGAGAGAGAGAAAAAGCTTACACCACTGAAAAAAACACTTCTGTTGCCTCTGGGGAAGCCTTGAGGTCCTGAATGCAAATTAAGATTGTACATGCAGGTAAAAGAGCTGAGATGTGACACTTTAGGGGTCAACCAACCAACAGATCTAGTTGTCAGATCTAGGGGTCAACCAACAGATCTTAAGTTTCTTTACGAATGAATTAATACTTTATTTGTCTATTACGAAAAATACTTATATATATACATATAATAATTAATATTTAACACAGGCAAGCAGGCAAAAACAGTCCAGTAAATACTAACACCATAAAAAGGTGCACATATGTAAGCAGTCCAGACCAGAGACCAGGTCTCTCATGAAAGAAGAGATGGAACCTCAGTGAGACTAACCTGGAGAAATCAAAGTTTAAATCAAAACGTGGACTCACTCAGTTCTCCGTGGGACTGCCCTCGTCCTCTGCCTCTCCCCCTGCGGCCCCTCTCTGTGCCCCGGACTGCTATCCCTCCAGCCTTGGCCCCGTCCAGACCATTCTCCTGCCCACGGACTGACAGAGGAGAGGAAGAGGAGCAGGAGGAAGGAGGAGGATATTAGACAAGGGAGGGAATACAAAGGATGGGTGGGTGAGGTCAGCAAGTGGTGTTGAAGTGAACCTATCTGCATGTCTACTGTTCAGTCGCTGCGCTTCACGTATTTAGGGTTCTCCCCAGGATGTTTGAACAGCTTGGCGCTGGATTGCATTATTATTATTAAAACCCGACTCACGTTTATTTGTGGTAAAATGCGCAAAAAGAGCAGCTAAAAAACCCTGAATTCACTGAGGAACATTCTAACGCTTTCACTTTCGATGTCATTGCCGATCGAAGATAGTTACTCAGTCATTACAACATACACTCACCAGACACTTTATTAGGAACACCTAAGAAGGTGAAGGTGGTGTAATGGTGTGGGGAATGTTTTTTTGGCACACTTTGGGCCTATTAATACCAATCAATCATCGCTTGAATGCAACAGCCTATTTGTTGCTGACCATGTGCATCCCTTCATGGCCACCCATCTTCTAATGGCTACTTCCAGCATGATAATGCACCATGTCACAAAGCAAACTTCGCCTCAAACTGGTTTCATGAACATGACAATGAGTTCAGTGTTCTTCAGTGGCCTTCCCAGTCATCAGATCTGAATCCAATAGAACACGTTTGGGATGTGGTACAACGGGAGATTCACAGCTTGAAAGTGCACCTGAAAAATCTGCAGGAATTGCGTGATGCAATCAATGTCATCAGGGACCAGGAATGTCTCCAACATCTTGTAGAACCAATGCCACGAAGAATTGAGGCCGTTTTTAGAGCAAAGGGAGGCCCTACCCAGTATTAGTATAGTGTTCCTAATAAAGTGTTAAGTGAGAGTAATATAGTTTCATTTGCCTTGTAATGTTTACATAGTGTCGCCACTAAGATCCTAGCGTGGCACAGTACATTCTTTGAGGAGAACTCTGGGTATTTAAAATCAAATGGTTCGTATGACAACCTAGAACCTCTCTTCCAGTGAACCTGGGGCAGAGCATCTCACACAGGCAACGCTATTGCACCTGTAACAGGCGTCACACTGCTGCGGAACACCAGCTCGCACCGAGACTCCATTTTGTGACCTCGATATTACAAACGCACGTCACCGGCCTTCCAAAAACAACCCGGTGTCGAGCAGCGACGCCACTGAAAAGCTAGCAATTCGGTGGTGTGGGTGTTTCACCTTGAAGAGCGAGTTTACCACTTGTACTCAGTTACACACTCTCTGTCACACCCCGCCCCCCTTCATGACCTAGCAGAAGATAGGAAGGATGTGCTGGTGTCGACACACACACACACACACACACAGCATAGAAGGATGTTGAACACTAATCACTAATCTAATGGCCTCTACTCCCTGTGGGTGTGAGTGTGGGTGATAGGGGGCGGGGCTCCGCTGTTAACAGGGTGATGGTGATAACCAGAGCTGAATGCTAAAAAGCACCAAATACATTCTAGGATGAAAACCTGACGATGGATGCGTCTAATGTGGATGGGCATAGCCTATACGTTGCATCAAAAAAAAAAAACACAGATTTAGATCTGTTCTTTGACAAATGATAATCTTGATTATATAATCTTGACTCACACTCTCGTCCCCTGCTGGCCCCTCTGCCCCGACGTGGGGCCCCGCCTCGACGACGTGCCACATCCCTCTCTCCTCCTCTCTCCCTGTTCTCCTTCCCTTCCTCCCCAGCCTCCGCCGGACCAGACTCCTTCTGGCCCGACACCCCCTTCTTCTTCCCCACCATCTCCCAAGAATCCTGAGGAGGACGAAACAGGTGAAAACAGAGATCGGTAGTATTATAGTAGAGACAGCAGGAGGGAGGGGGTCTTGTTCCAGAAACATTTAAAATGTTTAACATGACTCAAGTCATTTAGCAGACACTTTTATCCAACGCGTCTTACAATAAGTACAGAAAGCAGAACCACTAAATTAGCCAGCTTAGGAAAAGGAAAAACATAGGGAAAAAAACATTCTGATGAACATCTTGTTTTCTTTCTGGGTTTACCAAAGGAGCTAAACTTGAACATGAGTAAGTGACTGAGGTTGTCTAATTGACTCAATTATACCAACTTTCCAAATCAACCGAATCTGATGAATCTTTCTACATGAACTCAAACACATAATGTTTGGGGTTTTTTTGTGTTCAGGATATGTACCTGGCTAGTTCCCTGATCCTGCTCTCTGGAATAGCCCCCCCTGGCCTGGGTGGACCATGTTTACTCCAACCCCTAGGCCCCTGCCACTAAGCCCCACACAAAGCCCCCACTCACAGTGTCTGGGCTGCCCTCCAGCAGGACGTTGATGGCTCTGTTGACGTCCCCGTTGCAGTCATGGAGGGCGATCATCGACTCGTCCTGGTCCTTGCCTGTGATGTCAATCAGCTGGACGGGACGGGAAAGCGAACGGAAGGGTGAGACGTCGGCCATGTTTTAAGGCTTTTTCTTCAATTGTTAGGAACACGACTCTGTTGCGTCCTCTCCTCTGTCCTTCGCTCCGCTTTGTCCTCAAAAATTGCATTGGAGGAGAATATGTCAGGGGAGGAACCTAGATCTTCTCCTCCAATGCCTTTTCTAGTAGGACGTGAGCGGAGGACAGAGGAGAGGACGCGAGGAGTCGTCTTCCTAACAAACTGAGAAAAGGTTTAATACTATTGAAACACATCATTGCATCCCTTGAGCTCCTTCAAGAAAAATCACTGATCGGATATGACTTGGCAGGTGGAAGCACGCTTTAACCAATCCATTCATGTGGGATCGGCGATTTACTTCAAGGAATGATGGATGAAAAGGATTTTAAGTATTCGAGCCGGGGCCACAGTTTCCTCTCTCACCTGCTTGACCTTCTCCTCAAAGTCAGCATCATTGTGGTCCGAAATCATCTGCGCGAGTCGGATCTGCTCAGCGGTGGCCTGGGTGACAAGAGTGGAACACCAGCTTTTAGATCCAACAAAAATCACCTCCAATGATCTCAGAGACTTCCTCAACCGCCCACAGAGTGCCCTGAGATGTGCCATCTGTAGCTGTTCAGTAACTAGACATGTCTGTCAAATTAATCTTGTTATGAAATTCCACAGGTTAGTCAATGTGGCCAGGCTCAACATTTCAGTGAGTCTTCACTACTATGAAAGTGTGGTCACAAGGACATCACAATGCTTGCTGCTAGGTTGGTGTGGTAGGGAGGTAGATAACCTCATCACCAGGCTATTGAGCAATAATGACTCAAACCTGGCCTTAGTGGGAGTGGATTTACTGAGTATTGGTTATTATTTGATTACAGCTGTGAGGCATAGTTCCTGTGTGTGTGTGTGTGTGTGTGTGGGGGGGGGGGGGGGGGGCGGGGGGGGGGCGGCAGCTATGCACTGTCTGATTTCTACACTCTTTCTATTGGCTTACTGAAGGCCAAGTTTGACCAAACCTTTCGTAGGGTTGAGGGGTTAGGGTAGGGTTGAGGGGTTAGGTTAGGGTTGAATGTTAAGGGTTAGGGTGGGATTATGGCAGGGTTGAGGGGTTAGGGTTGGTACCCACCTGAGGCCTCTGCTTGTGCTGTGTCTGGCTCTGTGTCTGGCTCTGTGTCTGCTCCCAGCTGCCGCGGGTACGGTTTCCGCCGCCCACCGACGTCATCATTTACAGTATATACAAATAACAGTATTTACAAAGGAATAACACCTGTCAAGGAGAGGAGAGTAAGATGGTTGGTCATGATCATGGATTGCATTCATTCATTCATTCATTAAAAAAACGAACATTCCATGTTCATTTTGGTAGCCTAGTAGAACTAAGGTTAAGCATAACAGTTCGTGGACCTCAGTGATGTAGTGGTATTGGAATTTCAAGGATGTTCACAATAACACAAATCGTATCCATCTATTCAGCATTAAAAACGTACAGAGGCAAAAACGGAATTACAGAAAATCAATGCTTTGTAGTATCATTAACGTGTCCAAATCTGGATTGGTGTCCTACCCCCAACCAGGCTCGGCATCTAATAACTAAGGACGGGTTGATAAACAGGCAGAGGAGTGGCAACTAGCTGCGGCTCTGTGCCGGTTGCTGACCGAATACGTTACCGACCACATTCATCAAGTTCTACCACGCGGGATTTAACCCGGGAACTGATGGTTAGTGCTAGAGGCTGGACTCGTCCCCCGCCACCACAAGGGAGACCATTTCTGTCAGGTGCAGTGACAGCGGAGAGAAATTGGAAACACCACAAGTGATGAGATCTTTCAATCGGCCTCCCCCCCCCCCCTCCCCGCAAGTCCTTACAATAATGTACTAATGTAGCATCCTAATAATAATAACGCCGGATATGTCGACCATTTATTGCCGTGGCTGACATTTTGACTCGGCTCCAGCCAGAGTTGGGCTTTACTAAAGCTAGGAGCACTTCTCCCTAACGACGTCAAAAGCTGTCCTTATTTCTAGCCAGACATGTCCATTGGCCACACATTTGCTGCAAAGCTATCTGCTGCTATACCTACCTACTCCTGATTATGCATAACTTCGCTAACGAGAACAACGATCTAAAACCACACTTTCTACATGGTTCAATCGGGTGTTGATATACAGCAACGTTACAGTAGATAGCCTCTAGTTAGTTGGCTAACATTACATAAACTGCACAAGCAAATATTTAGCTAGGCCGTTCAAGAAATGATGTTTTTCCATCATCGTAAACCATACGGGTTAGCGATGGAGATGCTTATTGTGCAATTTAGGGGAATCAACATCCAGCCCTGTTGAGGTATTTCGAGGGGCTTCCGCTCCTTAACGCCTCAACCTCATGGCGAAGATAAGAGACAGACCAGCAGCCATTGTAGCTACACAGCTAGCTGGTGTTGCGTCTCTAAAATCAGAAGCACAGTAGACTCACTTCAAAGTTAACTAGCTGGTCAACATGTTTATGGTACCGCACGTCCGAAATAAACCAAAATCGCACTGACCGCCCATGTCAGCGGTTGGAGCTGTAGCTCGCTAGCGAGCTAGCTCGCTACAAGTTGCGCTCTGCAGCACCCACCCCACCGACGCGCCCCCCCTCGCCATCGGCACGCAAGCGATGGGTTAACGTAACACAAGATACCGAGGCTCAAGGTAGGCCCGTAGGCCCAACATAATGAAAATAAATAAGAGGCGATGTACTGACCAGAAACCCGGGTGAATGTCAGATATTCTGCTACACAACCGACCAAGCGGTCTCTCTGTCGACCTCCTAGTCGGATTTCGACGGAATCAAACCCCGAAACCCTAAATGAATACACCTATCGGTAGGAACACGCCGAACCGACTCGCGCAGACAATAAGCGAGAGACTCGGCATTTACCTGTTTCTGTTCCACTCTGACACCACGGAGAGCTGCGTCACGTGGGATAACGGGGCGATTCAAGGAAGGAAACTAGACCCATGACATGTGATCACCGACCATAACTGTAATGTCAACATCCGTCAATAAAATCGCCCCCTAATAGCACAACAAAGTTGATGTGATGAAATTCTTCCGAGATTTAAACTGGGGTGGGTGATGATAGCCTCTCCAGATTTGCCTACCTGTCAAAGTCCTACCTGGTGATGGTGTGTGTGTGTATGCCTACAGTACAGGTAAACCATACAGTCAGATAATCATGTAGAAAGTAATTATATGTCTCTATTGGCATGGCAGTCGCCCTGGTCACAAATGTCATTGAGACAATGTTGATGTAGATTAAATGGCTCTTGCATTGCCTAATATTACATTTGGAGAGGGAAGAGGGATGTTTTTGTTCACATTATGAATGTAGGCCTAAATGTAAAGTAGGATTCAAGGATTCAATAAAGAGTGTCGATTCTATGCCGTCGGTGTCGGATTTCACTTCTTCACGGCTAAACGTTGTGTAGATTAGCACATTTTTCCATAATATGTTTTGCTCACCTCATTGATTTACAGATTGTGTGTATTTGGCAAGGCAAACAATTGAATATCCCTTTATTACAGTTGTTACGGTAGTTTGTAGTTCCACCAGTCCTGCGCATGTGCTTTGCAACCCACAACAAGCTGACCGCCCGTCTGCTGTTGTCTTGGATTCATGCCGCGGTGGGCTTTCTTCGTTAAATTCATCATTTAGGCTTAGACAAATTCGATTCACCGTCTCACCATGCATGGGATCAATGTTTGATTCACTAAATCAATGGCAACCCGATCAAACCTCGTAGTAGCCTTGAAGTCTGATACAACACAACGTCCCCAAAGAAATCTGCAGCTAGCCAAACTGAACATCTCATCTAAGGACAGTTTTCATGATGGCCGAGTCACCTTTGTCAGGTGTGAACGTAGTACTAGTGATGGCCTATGGCAGCCTGGTAAGTGACATTTGCAGAAGAAGAAGAACATGTGTGTGGTGTGTAGATATAGCTCGGTTGTGGTTCTTGTTCATGTTAACCGACATGATGGTCCTGACCTGTGCAGGTGTTCGTGTTGCTGTTCATCTTCGTCAAGCGGCAGATCATGCGTTTTGCTATGAGGTCTCGGAGAGGACCACACGCCCCTATCGGACACAACGCACCAAAGGCAGGAGACCCAATTGACTGTTGTTATAAGACACTGACCGATCTAGAACCCTCCTAAGCCCCTCTCTCTGCTAGTCATCCATAGAGCATATAGTGGGACGGGCGGGGTTCGAACCCCCAGACCCTCACGTGGAAGACCCAAGCATCTACCATTAAGCCAAGTCATTTTCAATAACAAATCATTTTATTTCACCAATTTGAAAATTCGATATTGGTTTGCTGGTCAGTCAAGTACCCCATAGTTCTTCCTGTATGCTGTTCCATCTTGAGGATCTTCTAACCGTTAGGTCCCATCTCTAAACAACCCCCAGCCCCTACTCCCTGGCTTGGACACATACAGACAGAATACAAACAGTAGAGACTATGTATACTGTCTGTATAGATCTGAAAGGATTGGATAAGTTACGTAAGATGGCAGCTAGTCCACGTAGCCTGTTAACCTACCATTGCTGTCGTCTGTCAAACAGATAATTGGAATTTTCTTCTCCCTTTTTTTGCTGTTGCTGCTGCTGCTACTGCTGTTTTTTAGGGTTTGCGGGAGAAGATCGATGCACGCCTGTCGAAGGTCGTGGATATCCGCTTTGAACCCCGTCTCCTCTCCGAGCAAGATGATAGGCTGAGGCCGGGGACACCGTTCAGTGAGTCACTGATCCAGTTTAGACCTCGAACACATCAAGGTCTTTCTTTATAAAAGGTTCTGTGTGTGTGTGTCTCTCGAAAAGCGCTTTATACATTTGATGATGTCAATGATTATCTTGGTATGGTGGACATTATGTGTAGTGTTTTAAAGGGACACTTCACCACTTTTTAACATCATGTTAGTTTGAAAAAAAACGAAGACAGTGATTTTCAAAAACAACAGCTGCAAACTACAGCCCCCTGACTGGAAACTGGGTGTTGGGAGCTGTTGTTTTTGAAAAACTTCTTTTTTTCCTTTTTTTTCTTCCTCCTGATGACATAATTCCGAGGAGTATTCTTAGGACCTTTTCTTATTCTTTTCACTACAGAACATAGAACATTGTTCTATGCTGGAGAAAATGAATATGATGTCAAAAAAGTGGTGAAGTGACCCTTTAAAGTAGGGAGTGAGCGCATTGCTGATGTTCCCTGTATTTGATCTATCCCCAGGTTGCTACTACAACTACCTGTACAGAATGAAGGCGCTGGATGCCATCCGTGACTCAGGTACACGCCCAGGGAGTGGCATCCTCATGAGGCAAAATATTGTCAGTTCATTTTGTCTTCTGTTTGAAATTGAACATCCTCTCTCTCTCTCTTTTGCTCTTGCTCCCTACTCGCCCTCCCTCCCTCTCTCTCTCTCCCTCTCTCTCCACCTCCAGGGATCCCCCTTCACGAGATAAGCCGCACCCCAAGTGCGGTCACCGGACGCAGTTTCCGCAACTGGCTCCTGGAGCTGCGTAACTCCCACTCTCTGATCAAGAGCAGCCGCAGCACCCTCATTGACAACCTGCTGGAGGGCTACGACAGTGCACGCCATGGGACAGGGGTGTGTGGGTGTGTGTGTGTGTGTGTGTGTGTGTGTGTGTGAGTGAGAGCGAGTGAGAGCACATCACGTCACAGGACGTGTGTGTGTGTGTGTGTGCACGTGTGTGTGTTCTCGTGTGTGCGCGTGCACACGTTCTCATGTGTCACTGCTTGAGTGTGTGACCTGTCATGTGAGACGACTGCAGTCCCACATGCTTGTTCTGTGTGACTGTTCGCGGGGAGAACGTGTGTGTGACCTGTCAAGTACATACATGGCTACTTAGCGGTGTGTTACTGTGTGAGTGGCGTGCCTATACTCATGTAGAACTGTCCTAGTGACCTGTCTTTGACTGGACTGTGCGTTTATGGATGTTCACGGTGGTGTTGGTGTCGTGACTGTGAATCTCGCTGTGTGTTCCAGGTCTTTGGAGAAGCGGAGTTCCTGAAATACCAGGACGCTCTGAATGAACTGGCTGATGTGTAAGTCGTTGCATGGTTCACAGATAAGACGGGTCCTGCCCCGGGCTGCATCCCATACCAATAGTCCGTCCTCCTAATCCTCCTCTTCTCAAACCGCACTGGAGGAGAATATTCTCCATGCTCTTAGCGCCCTCCCCTTTGATGTTCTCCTCCAATGGGTGCAGAGGAGGAAGGTAGGAGAGAGGATGGGAGGAATAAAGGAGAGGTGATAGGAAGGCGACAATGCTGTTGATGGATCTGAAGAACACACTAAGCCTTTAAATGCATCTGCTAAGACGTTTTTTTTTGTTTTTTTTAGTACTAGGTGGATTCCCCAATCCTTTTTTTCACAAGATATCACTGTTCTCGCTTGGGCAGCCTAGATAGTTTAATACTCTCCTCTTTCTCTCTTTTTTTACTTTATTTCTTTCTATCCCTCCCTTGATCTGTCCCTCCCTCCCCCCTTCCTTCCCTCATCCCTCCCACTCTCCCTGTGTCCCTCCCTCCATCCCCTTCCTTTCCTCATCCCCCCCCCCCCCCTCCTTCCATCAGTGTGAAAGCCTACTCCAGTTCAACCAGTCTGGACCAGCAGCACCAGTCAGCGGCCAAGGACCTGACGGGTTCCCCGGTCCGCAGCAGCCCCTCCACCATCCAGGTGACCTACCTGCCCTCCACGGGCCAGCGCTGCAAGAGGCCCAAACACTTCCTGGAACTCAAGAGCTTCAAGGACAACTACAACACCCTGGAGAGCACCCTATGAGAGACCACCATACTGGAGAGCAGCCTATGAGAGACAAGCATACTGGAGAGCACCCTATGAGAGACCACCATACTGGAGAGCACCCTATGAGAGACCACCATACTGGAGAGCACCCTATGAGAGACAAGCATACTGGCTTTACCCCCTGGAGACCACTCTATGAGACCACCATACTGGAGAGCATCCTATGACAGATTGCTATGGAGGATGACCAAAAACATTCTGGCTTTACACACTACAGGGCCCACCTGAACCACACTGTGCTGACAAAGACATGTTCCTTTCACACATTGTCTTTTCCAGCACTGTTTCAGCAACTACTGTGGATCCGTCACCAGCTAAAGAAGAGGAAATCGACAGGCACACCTTAGGTACAATTCAGAGAAAAGAAGAAAGCCGCACACTCGTACTCAAATGCAATACTTTATCCACCATCGTTTCAACATCAAGCCACCTTCTTCAGGGTTTCATCTTTCACAAATGACAGAGTGTAACCAGGCGAGCCCAGTACAGCCCGGCTCAGCTTGGCATGGCTCTGTAGTGTAATTGGGGTAAAAGTGTTCAGTGTAACCCTAACCCTAAAGCAGGTGCAGGATGCGGAGCATGGTCAGCGCCCGGTACTCTGCAACTTGACTTAATTTAAATTGGACATAATCAGCATGTACCCAAGACTGAGCATGTGAATGTCGTCAGACACCTTCATCCCATGTTGTTACCAGACTGAGGGCAAAATCCCACAGATTTGAAATGGTTTCAAATATTTTTAAAAACTTGAGGTGTGATTGATTGAACTTGTCAGGGACCAGAGAAATAGTCTCAGGAGTGCTAACGCTGCGTGCAAGGCAAGCTAATTCAAGCACAACTTAAGTTTTTCAAATTTCAAACCATTTTGAATATGTATTTTGCCCACGTCTGATTTTTATTGAGTCAATGTTACTTCTACTGTTGAGAAATATGCAGATCAACTGACTTGAAATGTGAACTTCATTCATGTACATTTGTGTCAAATGAGTGTTTGTATAGAAAATAGTATATTTATATTAAATTAGATAATTTATTTCATTTGTTTGTGTATTTTTCTGTATGTATTAGTAGTAATGTGCTTGTGTGTTTGGAGATAAAAAAACACTTTTTTTCATCAGTGTGTGTGTTTCAATTCTTCCACCAGATGGCATTGTGTCCAATCTTTCAGGCAAAGAGTTTATGTGGAGACACAAGTAGGAGGACACAACATTTATTATACCACATACTTTTAAATAAGCTTTATTATAACAAAGAAAGACAACAATAAAATAACAATTACTGCATGCACCTAACTTATACACAACTACTCTCTACAACAGAGGGAACGTTTTCACATTAAATATGTATGTACCAGGGGAGGCTGGCAGAGGCAGATATTAGAGGACGGTCTCATTGTAATGCATGGAATGGAATGAAGAATAGTATCAAACACGTGTGTGCTCATATCACTCCCTGCATTACAATGAGCTCGTCTTCCAATTTCTACCTCCACCAGCCTCCCCTGGCATGTACATCCTGTAACCTAAAGGACCCAGGATGGACGGTAACAGAAGTAACACAACATTTCACAGAATAACAGCTTGTAAATAACAGCTTGTAAATCAGACAGCACAGTCAGTATAAACAATCAAGGAGAGCACACACTAATCATCAGTAGTAACATGCGGGGTGTAAAGATCCTTTTGATGCCTGACCCTGTATCACGTTACAGTAACACCCTGTTCACACCACAGAGCCGAACTGAGCTGAGCCAAGCTGACCTGTACTGGTTACGCATCCACCATAGTTACTGTAACAGAGCTGGAAAGGACAATGCAAAAAGAAAATATCTGAGCCTGCCTGTACAGTACAGGTTGGGGTACAGTTTATCCAGGGCAGGCCCAGACTAAAGACCTTGTCTGTGATCTAGGGAGATGTTAAGCTGTAAGCCACTTGTTACATGTATACAGAGGAAACAGGTCAGATTCATACACAACAGATTTCTAGGATTCATTTTCATCAGGTTACATCAGCTACACTGCACAATCCATGTAGTATTTTCCAGTTTAACCGTTTAGCTGGTTGGTGAATAACACCTGGCACAGAGAAAAGAGGACATCAAATGAAATGTAGAACATGGAATTATAAAGGAATATTTTAGAAGGAATATGAAAAATATAGAAAAAAAAAGTACTGGTAGTTCATGACTCAAAGCACAGATTCTGTTCTATAACATCTTAACAACATTGCCGTAACCAACTGAATGCGTTTGTGTGTAAGGCTCAAAGGAATGTGACCTGTGGAACCTGACACTGAGGATTCTAGTTAACTAAGTTACAGAACTGTGTGTGTGTGTGCACGCATACGTGTATGTGTGTGTGTGTGCGCATACGTGCCTGTGTGTGTGTGTGTGTGTGTGTGTGTGTGTGTGCGTGCGCGCGTGTGCGTGCGTGCGTGTGTGTGAACAGAACTGTCCTGTTTTGTCTTGCCTGTCTATCCCAGGGGGGGAGATAGAAGCAGCACCATTCTGCGTGACCGCAGCTGAAATGGTACCACTGTGTCCCAGTGTCCCCTGAGCTCACTGTCAACTCCATCTGACATCATTCCTGTCATATAACATCGCTAGGCTGAACTCCACGACTTCCAGATACTGCTTGGGAAAGTTTGACAGATAATAACACACCGCAAAGCTTCTCTATTGTGGCCCTGTCTCAAGCGATGGCGTATACAGTTTGGTACAGTAGGCCTGAAATCCGACAGATATCAGCATCAACGCTAGTAGGAGCCGGCTATATACATTTACACACAGTATATATACGTTGGAACACTCGGTAGCTATTGTCTAGGGTTAGACTGGATCGTGGTTTAGGTATGGGTCTGCATCCCTCTTTCGGCCATCTCTTTCTCTCTCCCGCACTTTCTCTTGTTCGTTCGTTCACTCGTTCTCGTTCCCTCTTTCCCCTCTCTCTGCTCAGGACTTGGTCTCGATGACTTTGATGAAGGGAAGCGACTTGTTGCCGTGGATTGGTGAAAGCGGTTTGCTGTTGACCCAAGAACAGGAACACAGTATTTAGACACGAGGGGCTATATTTGAACGGCAGAAAAATAAACGCTTTGAAGGTTATTTTTTTGGAGTGGGGCAGTCCCACACTTGTATTTCTTTCGGTTTTTATTGGACAGAGACAGTAGAGAAAGATGCCGACATGGGCATATGTGTGCACTGTAGGCCGTGGTGCTACCCCAGGCCACCCCAGGCCACCCTAACCCTAACTCTTAGCACAAACTTGTGTCTGTTTTCCCTGCCCCTTGTTCTCACCTCTTCTTTCTAACTTGGCTGATTCACATTGTGTCTGCTATGATGAGAGCAAGGCCTACTAAGAGAGGTTAGCAGAGGTCAAAGGGAAAGGTGTGTTTAAAGATGTGTTTTAAAGGTAGGTCAGGACATATGAGTCACAGCTATAAAGGGATGTGAGGAGGGGGAGGGTTATAGAGATAATATGGTGTTGAGTGTGTGTGTGTGTGTGTGTGTGTGTGTGTGTGTGTGTGTGTGTGTGTGTGTGTGTGTGTGTGTGTGTGTGTGTGTCTGAGAGTGTGGTGTGTCTGTGTCTGTGTGTCTGTATGTGTGTGTGTGAGTATATGTGTGTGTACCTGTAGATGATCTGGGCCTTGTGGTCTGTGGCAGTCTGTGAGACATGTTTCTGCCCCAGGAAGTATTCCATCTGGTCATGCATCTCTTTGTTCTGTAGAGGAGGAGGGGGAGGACGGAGTGAGTCAAAGGTCATCCAGAGAGAGAGAGAGAGAGAGAGAGAGAGAGAGAGACCCCACACACACACTCACAGAAACACAGACATACAGACACACAGACACACAGACACGTACACACGCACACGCACACACACACACACACACACACACACACACACACACACACACACACACTAATAATCAACCCATTAACGATGAATTCCAGTAACGGAAAGCTGTGTGAACTCTAACCTCAGCCTCCAGGAAATCCACCTTCTCCTCCAGATCTCTGATCACACGATCCCTCTCCTGGATCACTGTCCGTGAGTTCTGCAGCTGTACACATACACACACACACACACGCATTATAGATACTGACATAGAGGTGGATGCATTGTCATTATCATTATCATCATCATCCTCATCATCATCACTTATTCATGTGTGTTTTTCCTGTTGACTGAACTGCCCCACCTCCTTAACAAAGCAGATCAATAGCAGTGGGCTACCTCTGCTCCCTAGAGGACCACTCAGCCTCATCTCCACATCACTGACTTCCTCTGCTACGCATGCTGATTGCTTTTGGGTGTGTGTGTGTGTGTGTGTGTGTGTGTGTGTGTGTGTGTGTGTGTGTGTGTGTGTGTGTGCGTGTGCTTGTGCGTGTGTGTACGTGTATGTGTGTGGGCGTGTCTGCGTGTTGGGTGTGTGTGTGTGTGTGTGGGCGTGTCTGCGTGTTGGGTGTGTGTGTGTGTGTGTGTCTGCGTGTCTGCATGTTGGGTGTGTGTGTGTGTGTGTGTGTGTGTGTGTGTGTGTGTGTGTGTGTGTGTGTGTGTGTGTGTGCGTTCTGCGTGTGTGTGTGTTCCTACCTGTTCTATCATGTGGCGGACCTTCCTCTGCTGGCTCTTCAGCATGTCGTCCAGGTGGTGGATCTTCTCCTTCAGGACAGCCACCTGCTTCTCCAGCTCCTCCGTCCTACACACACACACACACACACACACACACACACACACACACACACACACACACACACACACACACACACACATACAACAGAGGTTACTATGGTTAAACAACTGTCGCATTGGATTTGTTAGTTTATTGTGGTCTGTTTGATGTTCTGAGCAGTTCTGAGAAAAGCGCTATACAAAATAAAAAGTATTATTATTATTATCATTATTATTATCACCTCTGCTCTGCCTCCTGGCCCTCCCCATTCGTCTCCCTGAGCTGCAGGAGCTCCGCCTCCCCGGCAGCCATCTTGTCTCTCAGCGTGGCGCCCTCCAGCTCCATGCCTCCCAGAAGCCTTTGCAGTTCCTCCACACGCTGGCCTCTCTTCTCCGCCTCGCCCTTGACACTCTGCAGACGCTCCGTTTGGTCGTCCAGACGACGGCGGTACTCACCGCTCTCCGCCTGCAGGGGGGGAGAGAGAGAGAGGGAGGGAGGGAGGGAGGGAGGGAGGGAGTGTTCAACTTAAATTCAGCCTTGAAGCTCACAGCCTACAGCACCGAGTGTCTTTGGAAGGTCATAGGCGCGTGAAAACAAGGTGGAGAACATTGTTGTGTAACCAACTACCATGTTGACATGATGATGGTGT
>NC_139668.1:4810748-4830525 GCF_951799395.1 Argentina silus
CCCGTCCTCCGATTTCTACCTCCATCAGCCTCTACTGGTCACACATACAGACTTGTAGACAGATTAATTCGCTACAGGGAGTTGCCTTCACTTTGTCCTGATATTCTTCTGTGTCCTGAATGGCACGATACATACGAACATGGATTTAGGGTATGGATACATGAGTGTCAACATGACGTACACCTGTCTGTGTGTATACATGTCTGTATGAAATGGTTGTATGTCATATATGAATCCCAGAAAGTCCCAAAGTGGTGTCTGTGTCGCAGTTCCTTAATGGTTTTCTCCCTCCTGAGAGTGTACTTACATAATTGCAGGGCCTGAAAAACCATCAGAGCCGTGGTTGTGAAAGGCAGGCTGAGATCAGAGGGTGGCAGCCAGCCTCAGGGCTGAGAGAGAGAGAGAGAGAGAGAGAGAAAGAAAGATCCAAAGAGACACACCCTGGGAGGCGCTGAAAGAACTCTAACACAGAGACACAATGTTCTCTTCCCTAACCACACACTCTTCTGGCCTACCCACACTCTCATTATATCATTGCCAAATCATATTACAAGGCAGACCTGTCTGTTCTCTAATGATAATGCAAGGCAGACCTGTCTGTTCTCTAATCATAGAGGCTGATTCTTCGTTTTTACGACCTGTCCAACAGATTCGCTTTTATTACCAATAATAAGGTAGTTGTCCAGTCATTATGACGGTCAATGCACACACACACATGCAATCAACAACACATGAAAAACACACATGCACGAAGGAACAGTCCAAATACAGTAGGCTTCCAAGAAACACACAACTGTGTCTACTTATGCACACGTAGGCCTTTTTGGGCCAAAATACAAACTGGCTTCTAGCTATTTACTGCAAGTTTGTTCAGAATGCCTTCTTAATGGGGCAGTTTAGCTTCAAAACACAATAGCTTCAAAGAGATCCAAGCCTTGTTGCTTCCAGGCTATTTCTGCCCTGTCGTAGGAGCGTGTAGAAACGTATACTCTCAAAAGGGAGAACACCTTTCATCACGAGATACCTAAGTACCTAAGTTCATGTCCTCCTCCACGGAACATCTGCCCTAGGCTAGGAGATAGGGAAAAGAACATACACACACGCACATACACACAGACACACTCACACACAGACACACACACAGACGTTCAAACACACACACACACACGCACACACACACACACACACACACACACACACACACACACACACACACACACTGATTTAATTAAAATTATGATAAGGTGTGTTGCAGTTTCATTGGAATTGATCAATACTCCCTCTCAATTAAAGTGACGCGGTACATTCCTGTGTTATTCATAACAGAAAAAGTTAACTCAATATGCAATACTGACAGGCGTAGCATCATAGACCAGCAGGCAACCAGCAGGCAAGCAGACTCTATATGGGCAACAAGAGCATATTAAAGATGGTGAATTTGTTTCCAAACCACAGACACTGGCAAAGACGGTCTGAAGTAAACACTTAGTCAAATATCATCAGTTTGTTATGGAACAACAATGCTGTGAGCCAACAGCATGCTGCTCTGTTTTATGCAAATGCATATTTGCGTTCGCGCCAAGCCATCAATCCACCAATCCACCAAACCCACAACTGACTGGCTCCCGTCCATTCACTGAGAGGATTAACGTGTGAACGATTATACAAAAGAAACAGTGTGTTCTTTCATCTGAATGCTTAGTGACGCTCGTATATTGTACATGCTGTCCATGTGAATATTTTAGGTAAACAACAAAAATGAGGACAACACACTAACTGTAATTGTCTAATCCTATATTGTCTTCACTGGCCTGGTTATTTCTATCTTGATCAAATACATCTCTTTATATTCCTCAGACAATTTATCCATAAAGTATACCTTGAAACTTCTGCATTGATGGGACAAACAGTATTGATACGCTAAATACAATACTTTAGAATTCGTTTTATTCAACTGAATTCTAAGCAACTGCAAACTGCACAATGTCCAATGGCACTGACGACACCCCAGAACAAGACAAGAATGCAGTGTTTCAGTCAAAACCTGACTGGAAATAACCCCTCACAGGAGCGACAGAGGTGTCCTTCACCTCTTCTTTCACAGGCAGCCCTGAGAAGCAGCCCCCAGCCCCTAGGCAAAGCCCCAGCCCTAGCAGCCCCCAGCCCCCAGCCCTCAGCCCCCAGCCCTAGCAGCCCCCAGCCCCCAGCCCCCAGCCCCAGAGTGGGTGTCTGTTTCCTGTCTCCAGTGTCCTGCTCTCTTCACTAGACACAAAGGAGCCAGGAACTGCAGACACTGTGGTGCTAGCATGAACAAAGGGAGGCTGGTGGAGGTGGAAATTGGAGGACGGACTCATTGTAATACATGGAACGGGAATGAGAAATGGTATCAAACACGTGTGTTCCATGCATTACAATGAGCCCATCGTCCGAGCCAGAACCATACAGTCGATATCTACTATCCTCCATCTTGGCACCAAACCTTCCATGACAATAACATTGTAATGTGCTTTCTGCGTTCTGGTTAGTTAATGCCAACATAGTACATTATACATTGACATCACATTTTTCTTTTTATCATATGCAGAGTTTGCTTAACTCTGTATATGTTGCTCTGGTGGTACGAGCTACACTCAGGTTCTGTGGAAGAACCCTTTAAATAACCCTTTTTTGTTTTTCTCGATGACTCCTGTTCACTGATATAGAGGTGACATCATAGCTTTCCCCTTACTGTCCTGTGCAGCATTCCCATAACTGACCACCACCACTGCTACAACAACAACAACAACAACAACAACAACAACAATACACAAAGGCACAGGCCCATATAACAGTATATTATTGACTTGATACAAGCACAAGACTTGATGGATTCAGTATACTTCTGTTTTTGTATAATAATGTGTGTTATCCTCCAGTAATTTATTATTATTATTATTATTATTATTATTATTATTATTATATTCTTTCTAGGAACCAAACATGGACATTGAACACAAGAGGAACATTTACATGCAGGTTGGAGTTATGCAGACTCATCTGTCGAGTCCCGGTAGAGAGCACACACACTGTTCACAAGAGAGTGTAAAGTTCCGTTGTTGGTGGGGTAGTCAAAACGAATCACTCAGTGGTTTTCTAACAGAGCAATATTGTGATACTGACTCACACATCCTCTCTCCAAGCAATATGACTGACCAATTAAACAGGTCATTTAGAGAATATAATGATAAGAATATTCATAAAATACTTTCAATAACCTTCCCCGAGTCTCTCACAGATATTCTCAAGTTCCATAAAACGGTTCCATAACCATAAAGGTGCTGCTTCAATATAGCATACACAGTATATATTATCTATATACCATACGTATATAGTATATGAAAGTGTTTGTTTCAATCATCCCTCTAGAGCTGGTTTCCCGGACACAGATTAAGCCTAGTTCTAATAGCATTTTCAATAGACAATCTCCATTGAAACATTTGACTCTAGGATTAGGCTTAATCTGTATCAGAGAAACTAGGCCTATATAGTCAGCCAGTTCTGTCTCGATGGATAATGGCTATTGTGATCTTTATCAACTTCAAGTCTGCTCTGACCAACAACACAATAACAACGTCTCTTTGTTACAGAAGTAGACTCTCCTGACGGCAGAGACAATCAAACATAGCTGGGTGAAATTCAACAGAGCTACTAGGATAGACCCTGATCAATACAGATGCTATTAATAGAACATAATGAAACTCTTCACAAATATCATATTATCAATGTTCCAAAGAAACTATCCCAAAACAATACAATGAATGCGGTTTGTATTGGAGAACTCCCCATGCTACCACATAAACACAGGCTAACATTGTTACTGGAATATAACATCAATTCAGTTCAATATCTATATCAATGAAATGATCTCAAAAACAGCAACCGAACACAGATCTAGCTCTCATTCACATTTGGTTCCTTTACATCTAAGTCACTTTCACTTCAAGACCCCCTCCGGTCCAAACAGAACATTTTAAGATGACAATCCAACGTTTTAAGTATGACAATACACAACCCTGTTTGTGCAGTAAGTAACTTTACATCGACCATACACACATGCCAACTCAAGAACAATACGTTTCAATGTACCTGTCTGGTAGCAGTCGTCCGTGGTCCTGGCTGACGATGTTCTGAGTGTTGTGACTTGGAGTGTGAGTGTGTTTGAGAGTGAGTCAGTGTGGGAACCAGCTGGGGTCTTGCCTTACAAGGTAGGGAGAGGCTCAACCTCCTCTCTGTTAAGCTCCACCAACCCAACCCTGTTCCTCTAGTCTAGACCAGCTCCTCCCTCTCCCTTTCCTTCCCATACAGGCCTGCCTAGAGCCCCCTGCAGGGAGGACAGTTGACACTACACTGCCCAGTACAAAGACTAGGGAGAGAGAAGTAGGTTTGTCGTCGATGGCTTGGTCAGAAAGGCATGTCAACTTCAGATAGGTCTGTTGCAGCCAGGGTCAGGTTCTATTCTATTGTATTTCTTTTCTATGACGTTATATTCTATTAGGTATGTCAAATGTTATAGTTTTTATATTAGGTAACAACCATACAAAAGATCATAGACAACTTATTGGACTCAAAACAAAACCATTACATACTGCACAGGTCAGGTTTGTTTGAAATTACACTATTTTTCCTCATTCTTGCATGTCAGGTGTCAATTACACACACACACAGACACTCACGCACGCACACGCGCGCACACACACACACACACACACACACACACACACACACACAAACACACACACACACACACACACATACACACACACTTTTATATTATTAGAGTGCTCAGTGTTTCTTTGTTTCCTAAGTTTCAATAATTTATGAACAGCTTTCATGCATTGTCTCAGATTCTAGTATCAGACTTCATCAGAGTGAGTGAGTGAGTGTACAGGTGTGTGTGTGTGTGTGTGTGTGTGTGTGTGTGTGTGTGTGTGTGTGTGTGTGTGTCTGTGTTGTGTGTGCATGCATGCCTGTGTGTGTGCTTGCATGTGCTAGTGTGTGAGCTTGCACGCACACATGGGTGTGTTTGTGTGTGTGTGTGTGTGTGTGTGTGTGTGTGTGCGTGTATGCCTGTGTACAATACAATGGAAGGTGCTGCCTCACCCCTACATGGTGCCAGTGGTGGAGGTACAGAATGTGACCAGTTACATAACACTGATTAATGAAGCGTCTTCATGTGAGAGCCCTCAGGCAGGAGGGTTATGGAGTGTAAACAGTACTGTGCAAACTGAAGTCTAACGTCTCTGTGTCCAAGAATGTTGTGGTTGGTGTGTTTGTGTGTGTGTGTGTGTGTGCGTGTGTGTGTGTGTGTGTGTGTGTGTGTGTGTGTGTGTGTGTATGGATGGGCTGTCGTGGGATTGGTGGATTGGTGGCTTGGCGCGAACGCAAATATGCATCGTAAATATGTGTTTGCATAAAACAGAGCAGCATGCTGTTGACTCACGGCATCTTTGTTGCATAACAAACAAACTCCTGATATTTGTTGTGTGTGTGTGTGAGTGTTTACTTGAGACCGTCTTTGCCTGCGTCTGTAGTTTGGATCTTTAATATGTTCTTGTCGGCCCTGTAGAGTGCTGTCTCTATAGGTCTATGATGCGACACCTGTTAGTATTGCATATTGAGTTAAGTTTTTCTGTTATCACATGTACAGTTTCACTTTAATTGAAAAGGAGTGTCGATCAATTCCAATGAAACAGCAAACACACCTTATCATCATTCAATGGAATCCATTTCAGGAGAGCTTGGCACTTGATGAGACACACATAGTGATTGATGAGTTATGAGTTCCCCCACACCCACGGTTTTGGGAACACAAGTTGAGCCTCTGAAAAAGAGGACTCCGCACACTGAACTTCAAGACTCCATGTGTGTCTGTTGACCACATTTCAATCCTTAGGTTTTAATCAGGTCTCCACTGGTTTTTATGGTTATTTGACTTATTTTTTATTGAGCACATTGAACTCAAGCACCTGCTTAAAGCTCTTGGATGTGTGGACTTTCTTTTTCTTGTTTCTCTGTTTTCAAAGGAAACAGGGTCCTTCCAACATGTTAGAAATGTGTTTGGATTATAGATATGCAATATCTTTATGTTTGAGCTGTACAGACTGGTCTGAGAATGTGTGTGTGTGTGTGTGTGTGTGTGTGTGTGTGTGTGTGTGTGTGTGTGTGTGTGTGTGTGTGTGTGTGTGTGTGTGTGTGTGTGTGTGTGTGTGTGAGTGTCTGCAATTTTTACCTTGGTTTGTTTTTTGGGGGTTCTGTGTTTTTTCGGTGTTCGGTCTGTGGGGGTCTATGGTTCAAGCATTCTCAATTTGTCTTTTCACCAAACCCCCTATACATCCCCTGTATATCCAAAGTGAGGCTGTTTGAGGTAGAAATCAGAAGTTCATTGTAATGAATGGAATGGAATAAGGAATTGTATCAAACACACATATCAAACCTCCCCTGGTGTACCCCCTCTACATCCAGTAAAAATCACCGTCCACCAGAATTTGAAAAACAAGTCCATGCCTCTCAGACCAGCTAACGTGCAACATCATTTGCAAATAGTACACCTGAGAACATGTTAAATCACAGAGTTTGCAGAACAGGATGCCAAACAAGTCAAACTAAATGTTACCAGAGTTCACAGGACTGTCAGTCATTATGCATGACCTATGTGAAGTGAATCAAACACAAGCTTAACTACGAGATTGAGACGAGTTAACATAACACTATTAGGTAACATTGGCTACAGGTGGGCGTAACGCAAATATTCCATCTAGAATAGGGATTATCTTTTACCTCAGCACCAACAACAAAAAGGGCTTTTGCACACATGTGTTCTTTATTCGACAGGTGTGTATGAAAAAACTGACTCGGAGTAGAAACAAGAACAAAGAAGCTCCCGCACACTGTGTCTTATGTAATACGTTGTAATACCTGTGCCTATTTGGCACCTATTAAAACATATTACACCTGCAAGCAGAGAGTGTTCCAGGGCCTATTTTTTCAACTACAGCACTAGTAACACCCCTCAAAATGAATGAATAAAATCCAGAAATGGTTTCTTTACAGCAGATCAGTTATAATAACTCAGAACAGCTCTCTAGTCAGGAGACAAATTATTCACTTTAATAAAGAAATTTAACCTGCAGGGATTAATAAAGTATCATATATCATCTCTAATCTCTCATCTCTCCATGGTTCTATCTTCATTATTTACTTCAGCTCCTGGCAAGCTCAACTGTCTCCTAAACCTGGAAGACGAGCCAGGAACTCACAACCTGGGTCTGTTTGTTTAAGCTTGGCATGACTTATTATTCTTATTATTCTTATGACTTATACACTCACTGAACACTTTATTAGGAACACCTGTACACCTTCTCATGGTGGAGGTGGTGTAATGGTGTGGGGAATGTTTTCTTGGCACACTTTGAGCCTGTTAATATCAATCAATCATCGCTTGAATGCCACAGCCTATTTGAGTATTGATGCTGACCATGTGCATCCCTTCATGGCCACAATTTACCCATCTTCTAATGGCTACTTCCAGCATGATAATGCACCATGTCACAAAGCAAAAGTCGTCTCAAACTGGTTTCATGAACATGACAATGAGTTCAGTGTTCTTCAGTGGCCTTCCCAGTCACTGGATCTGAATCCAATAGAACTCCTTTGGGATGTGGTACAACGGGAGATTCACAGCTTGAAAGTGCACCTGAAAAATGTGCAGGAATTGTGTGATGCAATCTTGTCATCATGGACCAGAATCTCAAAGGAATGTTTCCAACATCTTGTGGAATCAATGCCATGAAGAATTGAGGCTGTTTTGAGAGCAAAGGGAGGCCCTACCCAGTATTAGTATAGTGTTCCTAATAAAGTGATTGGTGAGTGTATATCTCTTGCCAGGTTAGTGAGAATACTTGAATGAATGATCTAATTCATGTTAGTAGCAGTCAGCTGCTCAGAGGTCAAAGCAGACATGTTTCAGCGTGCTCCTTCGTCACTGCTTTCCTTTTCCTGCCAGGTTAGCTCATAAAGCATGAGGTCACCTGCTATTATGCTGACACATCGATAGCAATGCCATGACATGAGGCATTGGTCATATTGTTTGTATTTTATTTATTGTACTTTTTTGTATTGTTGTTGTTGTGAAGCACTTTGTGACATTTGTCTCTGTAAAAAGTGCTAAATGTGATTGATTGATTGATTCATTCAGGACCAAGAGCCGTTCTTGCATGATGCTCAATGTAACCCACAAGCATTCTCAATTTCTCCTTTCACCAAACCCCCCATATACACCCCCTGTATATCCCAGGTGAGGCTGTTGGAGGTAGAAATCAGAAGATCATTGTAATGAATGGAATGGAATAAGGAATTGTATCAAACACACATATCAAACCTCCCCTGGTGTACCCCTTCTACATCCAGTAAAAATTACCATCCACCAGAATTTAAAAAACAAGTCCATGCCTCTCAGACCAGGTAACGTGCTGTACTGCGGTGCCTTTCCTTGGCTTAGAAAAACATAATTTGCAAATAGTACACCTGAGAACATGTCAAATCACAGAGTTTGCAGAACAGGATGCCAAACAAGTCAAACTAAACGTTACCAGAGTTCACAGGACTGTCAGTCATTATGCATGACCTATGTGAAGTGAATCAAACACAAGCTTAACTACGAGGTTGAGACAAGTTAAGATAACACAATTAGGTAACATTAGCCACAGGTGGGCGTAACGCAAATATTCCAGCTGGAATAGGGATTAATTTTTACCTCAGCACCATGACAAAAAGGGCTTTTGCAGCCTCAAGCAGAGAGTGTTCCAGAGCCTCTTTTTTCAACTACAGAACCAGCAACACCCCTCAAAATGAATGAATAAAACCCAGAAATGGTTTCTTTACAGCAGGAGTCAGGGGGCTATAACCAATGGTCTAAAACATATATAGATCAGTGGTTATAACAACAACCCCAAGCAGACGATAGATCAGTTATAACAACCCCTAGCAGACGATAGATCAGTTATAACAACCCCTAGCAGGCGATAGATCAGTTATAACAACAACCCCAAGCAGACGAAGCTCATTAATTAATGCTTAAGGAAATAGGGGGACTATGTATTAAAAGGGTTGTAATTTCTAAATGGCTAAACAAATCTGAAAAAGAAAACATTGAATTAAAACTAAGAATCTCGAATTTAACCTCATAGTCATTGTTTGATTTTAAATCCAAACTGTTGGGAGTATAGAGCTAAAAGAAGACACAATCCTCCCTCTTTCCAATACTTGAGGGCACTGTATATAAATTAGTGGTTATAACAACAACCCCAAGCAGACGTTAGATCAGTTATAACAACCCCAAGCAGACGATAGATCAGTTATAACAACAACCCCAAGCAGACGATAGATCATTTATAACAACTCAGAACAGCTCTCTAGTCAGGAGACAAATTATTCACTTTAATAAAGAAATTTAACCTGCAGGGATTAATAAAGTATCATATATCATCTCTCATCTCTCATCTCTCATCTCTCCATG
Organism: Argentina silus; assembly: GCF_951799395.1. Taxonomy (NCBI): domain Eukaryota; kingdom Metazoa; phylum Chordata; class Actinopteri; order Argentiniformes; family Argentinidae; genus Argentina; species Argentina silus. The sequence continues at coordinate 4,820,302 of NC_139668.1, forward strand.
GTTCTGTCTTCATTATTTACCTCAGCTCCTGGCAAGCTCAACTGTCTCCTAACCTTGGAAGACGAGCCAGGAACTCACAACCTGGGTCTGTTTGCTTAAGCTTGGACATGACTTATTATTCTTATTATTCTAATGACCTATACATCTCCTGCCAGGTTAGAGAGAATACCTATGAATGATCTAATTCATGTTAGCAGCAGTCAGCTGCTCAGAGGTCAAAACAGACATATTTCAGCGCACACCTTCGTCACTGCTTTCCTTTTCCTGCCAGGCTAGCTCATAAAGCATGAGGTCATCTGCTATTATGACACATCGACAGCAATGCCATGACATGGCACTCACACCACCAAAACCAGTTACTTTTGTTCACGCAGCTTGGATAAAATGATGTAACCAAATGCAAATAAATCACATCTCATCATCAAGTCCTGCTAGAATCAACCAACTAACCACTCAACCACTCATAATTCACCTTCACGTCTGTCACTTCAGATAAAATATCATGTACCTGAGCACAAACAAATTATGTACAACAAACATTATACAACAAGATGGAGCCAGTCCAAAATGCAGCAAAACGGAATTGCATGAGAAACTGTAAATACTGCTGACTTTAACCATTTAGCTCATGTTTGGTTGAACTCCTTACATCAGACAGATGTCTTATGTAACATGTAACTCATATCAGTCTCAAAATAATAAAGAATAATACTCATAACTAAGGGTGTAAAAGAAAAAGAAATGCCTAATACTATTTACTTTATGTGACATGGAACCTTAAAAGGAATCCTATCTTGGGAAATATTGAGGAATGCATATGGCCTATACACAGTTAATCATCCAATAATAATACAACTATAAAAAAAAAACAATAACATAATATGCTAATGGTATGATATCATCAATTGAAATCATAAAAATACTGTACATATTTTTGGGAAATAAAGATTTGGAGGTGTTTTGAATAGCTGCCTGTGAGAGGAAAGTGATGTCAAACACTGCTAACAAGACAGGTTTCATTGTTCCTAAAGCAAAGGTTTGCCCCTGGCAAAAGCAACAGTCCCTACCTGCTGTAAATCCATGATGACATGTTCATGTTCAAGTTCTCTCAGGTATTCCTTCTCTGAGCGTATTTATGTGCAGGTGGACATTAGGTGTGCAGGTGTGCTGCTGCTTCATAAAGTATGATCATAAACAGCTTGACTGACAGAATTCAGTCAAAAATCTGATGTTTGATCTAAATAAATATGAATTTTGTTTTGATATAATTTGTGATGGACATTAGGTGTGCAGGTGTGCTGCTGCTTCATAAATTATTTGTGATAATACCAGACACACACACACACACACACACACACACACACACACACGGTTGAAGTTCGTGTGAAAGTGTGCTGTTGCTCAGTCACATGAATAAAGATGTCACCGCAGTGTTTGAGAACAAGTTACTGATAAACATGGCCTTCTCTTACACAATGAGAGAGACTGTCTCTGAATGAGAATGAGGACAGCCTTATAAGGATGTTTTCCAGGTAAAGCTGCAGAAGGTCTGTTGTATATCAGTTGACTAACAGTAATCAATTTAACAATGTGAAGATATAACCAAGTATTAATAATATGTGAACCTGCATACACATGAGATTTGAATGATTTTTCGGGCATTATTTCAAAGGAATCTGAGGATTATTAAAAACACAACTAACATATTAACTTCTGTAATATGTGTGTGTTCAGTGTGATACTAACACATATATACTAAAAAGTCACATAAGCCTATAATCGAATTTATAAATGCATCACTTACAATTGTTCTGGCAGCTTCTTTCACGTCGCCAAACATAATCAGGCTCTGCGTAATTCCGTTCATCTTCTTGAAAGCGATAGGGGGTAAGAGTAGAGGAGATGTCCATTAACAAGACTACAGATCAGTCAACTACAGATCAGTCAAATCTTGCAGTCTACTTCTTCATAGGGCAACTACTATCAATCTAAGTGAGTCAGTGACCCCTATTCTCATGCCCCTAACGCATGTGTCCACCGCGCAACTCCGTTTGAACTGAAGCTTCTCTAAAACAATTATTGGAACCAGAATACAGAATAGCCCTCTAAAACATCACCCAAAACACTCACCCTTTCCACGTCAGCTGAGTTAATGTTTGCTTTGCTATAGTAACCTAACGCGTTTATCAGAGTGCGCCCTGCAGGCAGACAGCCACCTCCTCAACGCGTCTAGCATACCTGGATGAAATGTTTAAAAGACCATCAATTATGGAGCAGCAGCGAGACGAGGTGTACGGATGTTGCTGCGCATCAAGGTTTTTCTTTACTGGCCCGACTGGCTGAGATATAATGTAGGCTCTAGCAGGCACACATACGGTTAAAACGAACATTTGTTTCACTGTCACACACAATGTACTATAGACACATCTTAGCACATATCCATAGGCTATATTTAGACTACGCATAGGCTACTTAAACAACTGACCTCAAAGATGTTGAACTTCATCAACACGCCACCCGGCAAAATGTTGAAGGGGTTTAACCAGGGCATTTAAACATATGCTGTCTGTTCTCTTTCTCCTTTCCTGTCCTCTTATTCCAACGGCTACTTTAGACAACGACTTATCTCTCTCTGCAGTGGATATTCAGGACCAATGGTCCTGTGTACGCACTGTGTGGCTGGCTTTATCTTGACCTATTTGCCGCTGGCGCCTTCGATGAAAGAGTTGTTAGAAATACCGCTCCACTAGCCAGCCACAAGATCAGCCGGCACACTCTCTTCCACTGCTCAGCCCCAAATTGGATAGAGGCTTGATTGATAGCATCCTTAAAACCTAACGACAGTTGTGTGTCCTAACCATTTGGGCCTGCCAGCGTCTGACGTAAGATGTAGTGAGCTTTAGGTAGTGGTTACTGTGGAACTGCAAGAGGTCTCTGTCACCTTTATATCGGGGCTTAGGCCTTTTAGCTACAGTATGCACTGTGCTGAGGCTATTATTTCATATAAAGGGGTGTTCAAAAGTATTTCATGGGACATGGTTGGTTCAAGGCTTTTTCCATGTTGTTTTGAAATATATATTCTATATATCTTATGTGTTGAGTTCATGCTGATGACAGTGGGCTCTCTTTAATCAGCTCAAGTAAAGACTGATATGGATTCCCAGCACCTCGGCCTAGGCAGCTGATTGGATCGAACTCCTTGTAGACTAGTCTAGGAATAGTCTGCAGGGAGACTATGATCAAGGGACTCCCGATCATATTCCGTACTATACAATGTGCTAAAGGCTATTGCACATCGATGGGTAGGGGATTCAAGGGGATTAATTTGGTGGGACATGATTCAAGATCAATGAAAGTGCTGTATCTGGTTCATTCAGGATTGGATACATGAGGAATAGTGTGACCGAACCTGGGTCTCCCACGTGGAAGGCCCAAGCATCTACCATTAGGCCAAGAGGACATTCTCAAGATCCGAGGGCGACGCTTGAGTTTCTCAGACAGCAGGCCTACCTCATCACGAGAGGGTGATTCCAAACCACCTCCGCTACAATAGCAGATTGAAAAGTCTGCAGGCAGGGCGATGAGAGATAAGAGATGATCAAGGGATTCTTATGGGTGGCAATAACAAAGTACTCTTGGCAGTGATCACAAAGCCTTAACCTTAATGAGCTATAAACATCAACATCCTGCAGGCTGCAGCATAACGACTAGTTGCATAATTACCTGTGAGGAAAGGCATGTGATCAGGTGTTCTGAAAACAGAATGTGTTCCTGAGTATTGCTATTGGCTGCTCTCAGGCTGTGGACGGGAAAACAGTGGGATTGGAGATAAAAACACGTTTATGGGAGCAGCAGGGGAGGCTAGTGGAGGTGGAAATCGGAGGACGGGCTCTCATTGTAATGCATGGAACAGAATGAGGAATGTTGTTTGATACCATTCGTCATTCCGTTCCATGCATCACAATGAGCCCGTCCTCCGATTTCTACCTCCATCTGCCTCCCCTGGTTCACAGTAACTATCACTTACAAATGAACTGGGAATCTACCGCTTTATTAGACACTAATCACTTCATGAATCAATATTCACTTTATTAGTCAATAATCACATCCTGTAAGAGCATGTTTCAGGGAGGGGAATAACGTAAAGGCTATAACTTCAAGGACAGTGTTTTTCCATGACACCCCTGTAGGCCTAGACACATGTTTCAGTTCCATGCATTACAATGAGCCTGTCCTCCGATTCCTACCTCCACCAGCCTCCTGTGACACAAGTCTTACCATTCAAACATTGTCCTCTTAATCACTTCCTAGAGCATTCACACCAAAGGCCATTACATACATCAATTCAACTGGCAGTTTAATCTATAGAGCGGAGCCCAATCAGAGGTAAACACATACCAGATTTGACGATTTGTAAGTCTTTATAAGGCTCCTTAAGTCAGACCAATTTTATCACAATGGAACAAAACAAATACATTGTCAACTTGTCGCTCTTGAACTCTCCTTTACCTTTGGAATAATAACTTCATTCAATGAATCTTTGGAAGTACAGTTATGATATTGTGAGGCAGTTTGCCTCAGTGACTTTATAAAGAGATGTTAAGACTATAAACGATGGCCTCTGGCCTCATTTCAGTCACGTCAGCATATATTTGGGTGTTCACTCTGAGCAGTCAACTCCCAAACATGAACAGCTACATCAGTGTTATACAATATGCTGATAAAGTGATTGCATCTCAAATAATACCATGACAACGAACATATCTGGAGACAAACATAGCAAGCTTGTATAGAAAGCTTCATAAGATACTGTCAACATAGCTATTTAAGCTTTATTTGTTAGATTGTTTGAAGGTGTTAAAATATGTTTGATTTGATATTCGAGACGTGTTCTAGTACAATTAGGCTAACATGACCAGTCATTAATATAGCTGACCACTTTACCAGGGTATAGCTGCGGTGGTTTCCCTTTCCTCCCTGTTCCAAGACAGCTACCAGGATTAAGTTGACTGGCATGAATTTAGAAAAGGTGTATTCTTCTGACACACATTCTTCTGACACACAACACACCAGCTTTGCTTTTTGGTTTTGTGCTTGTGTGGACTGAAACAACAGCAGACACACACACACACACACAGTCTCTTTTGACAGGTATAACCTAAGAACCACTAATTACACTGACACTCATGTGACCTGTTGCCCTACACATGCATTAGCCCAAATACTTGTTTTCATACCAGAGATTCTTCTCTACAATTAAGCAGAGGACAGTAACGCAGGCCTATATAGAGCCCCTGGTCTGGCACCATGTCTGTGTGGTCGTAGCCTGGGTGTGGTATCTCCAGACAGATAACTGACTGTGACAGTGGAGTGGGTGATGCAGACACTGAGCAGGGTCAGGATACCATTCTTCATTCCATTCCATGCGTAACAATGAGCGCATCCTCCGATTTCTACCTCCACCAGCCTCCACTGGGGCATACAGTCGTTGACGAGTCAGGTAGAGAGGCAGGTCTACTCAGGACTCAACATGAACAACTAACATACCAAGCATTATGGAAATGCCTTGCAGTTGTTGGTGTTTTTTAACAGCAATTAGAGAGTTTACTGCTCCAAATGTGGCAGGTTGCCAGTAATGACAACATGCCACTTTGGCTCCTTCTGATGTGATTACTTCACTGTTTTCCATTTTTTCCCTTACCTGTCAGAAATGTATCAAAATCGATCGTTGAATGATTTAGGTCACCATGGTAGGTCATGTACTAGGGTGCAGCATCTCAGCTGGAGAAAGATAGGGAAAAAGACGGACAGGGGTATGGAGAGGTCAAAGAGAGGGCAGGAGAGAGGGAGAGAGAGAGAGAGAGAGAGAGAGATGTGGATAGGGAGTGATTGAATTATGGATAGGCACTGGACAGGAATGGGGGAGGTAAGATACAGTAAGGGGAGAGAAGGTTAGGAGAGAGAGAGAGAGAGAGAGAGAGAGAGGACAGGGAGACATGATAAAGACCAATGTCTGTCTTCAGTAATTACAGTAACCTACAGTATGAGAGGATTAAGGACGATCTCTGTAGAGGAGCCAGATCTATTATTATACTGAGTCTCTCTCAGGCTCAGGTCCTCCTCTCACTGCCACCAAGGGGACAGGCTCATTGTGACACATGGAATGGAATGGGGAATGGTATCAAACACATTGATACCATTCCCATTCCTCATTCCATGCCATGCCTCACAATGATCCCGTCCCTTGATTTCTGCCTCCACCAGCCTCCCGTGACTGCAACACAGTTCAACTACAGTAGTACCTCAATGGATACTCTGACATTGACTAGACATGAAGAGATTCCTGACTATCACAATTTAGATTAAAGACATGCGGGGATGGTTTCCTGGCGGTCACAGATTAAGGAAAATCCTTTAGTCCAGGATAGGGTTAATCTAGGCCAGGTTCAGATCTAGGTTGGGAGTTCATCCTCATTCCGTTCCATGCATAACAATGAGCCCATTCTGCCTCCACTGGCATATATGTTGTGAGAATTGATATATTGATATATATATATATATATGGATACAGCTAACTTCTGACCTGTGGATGGATTCCTATGAGAGCTGCATTGATAATACAGTGCCTTCGGAAAGTATTCAGACCCCTTCACTTTTTCCACATTTTGTTGTGTTATAGATTCAATTTAAAATGGATTAAATTAAAATAATTTGCCATCAATCCACACACAATACCCCAGAATGACAAAGCGAAAACGTTTTGTTTTTTTAAATTTCAGTAAATGTATTCAAATTGAAATACAGAAATACCTCATTTACATAAGTAATCAGACCCTTTGCTATGACTAAAATTAGCTAAAATGTAATCAACAAATCACTCAGTAAGTTGAATTGAGTCCATCTTAATGCAAGGATAATAGTTTGTGTCATTTTGGAATTAATACCTTCATTTTTATAGGGTCTCTGATTTGCATAGGAATCAATTTCACACTGTGTGGATCAGGTTGTCATTACAAACTGAGCAAATGGAGAGGAACTAAACTGCTCAGGAATGTGACTGTGAGGCCTGGGGAAACTTACAAAAATCTACAAAGTTGAATGGTGGAGAGAAAAAAGCACAGTCAATGGGACAACATCATCTCAGTCACTTTACAAAACTGTCTATAACCAAGTGGCCAAAAAAATGCCTTGATGGAAAATAATCTATTTCATAACCATAATTGTGTTTGCAACAATGAATTCAAGTGATACAGCAAAGAAAGTGGCTGGAAATGAGTTTAATTGGTTTTACTACAAAGCATTAAGTTTGGTACAAATCCAGCACATGCAATGCAGTTTCCGCACCATCTGGTGTGAAGAATAGTGTGTTTTTGCATTTTAGCTAATTTGTGCCATAGCACAGGGTCTGAATACTGTACATGAGGTATTTCTGTATTTCAATTTTAATAAATTTACTGAAATTTCAAAAAACTTGTTTTACGCTTTGTCATTCTGGGGTATTGTGTGTGGATTGATGGAAAATTCTTTTAATTTAATCATTTAATAAAAATTATAAATTGAACCTATGACACAACAAAATGTGGAAAAAGTGAAGGGGTCTCAATACTTTCCGAAGGCACTGTATACAGTATCTGGGTTGTGAGGCAGTGTTGCAGCAGACAGTCAGCCCAGGACAGGATTAATGTAGGCGACATGTAGAGGTGCCATTTCATTAAATGAGTCTCATGCGATTGCCAGTTAGGAGTCACTCCGGGGTGCCGTACCAACACTGGCACCTCTCCCGAGGCACGCTGGCATGACGTAAGGGTGCCCCGCTGTCTAGTGGCAAGGCCTGGATGATTATATAATGGAGAAACAGCTTGATACGACCCGACTGACTACGTAGTTTAAAAGACGACAGACTGAGACTGCCCGACTAGCTGTGAGATACGCTAGACAATTACGAAGATGTAATGTTCACAAACATCATTTAACCTCGTTAATGATATTACAGTTTTGATCGCTGTACCTGAGACGCACTCCTAGTTGGTTCGTTATGTGTGGTGATGGATGGCTTGGGAAGTTTGAGGAGTCCATGTAAGATCAATATCTCTTTACATTTAACATTGAAGTCATTTGGCAGACGTTTTATCCAAAGCGACTTTGTGTAAGTAAGTGAATCAACTGTCATCGTTAGTAAAACCTTCGATAAGAACAAGTGCCATGGACAGTCACAGTGCTAGAAAAAGGAAGAAGACAAGTTAATTTAGTTAATTTAATTTTGTTAATACTTATTGCTTATTTGTTAATGGATAAAAATAGTATGTCAGTGAAATACTGTAGAAGTCAAGAATATGTTACACAGCAATCCATATGTACACAAGGTCCACATTTTATTTGAGATACCCAAAGTGTCAAAATCCTGGAAAAGCTCAATAAAATTTTGCACCACATATCAAATGTCACAATAAACAGTAAAAACATCTCATTTTCAACTTCAAGGTACCGGGCATGGTTGTCTCACAAAGATATATGAAAAGGAACATCTTCCAAAAGTAAAAGCACATTTACTTGAGAAAAAACAATTTTACATTCACTAAAAGGCAGGCGTGATGAGAAGAAAATAATATACACAGCACTTCCAGCTAGTAGTAGCACGCATTAGGAATGTAGATTCATTCAAGCACTGACTAAAATAGTCTTGATATAATTTGCAGCAGCATCCAAAACAAAACACAGAAAGATAACATATTGCAGTGAGTACAACTTTAGCTAAAAACATAATTACAACAATTACAGTTCAATCTTAAGGCATTTCAGTGAAAACATATGTACTGTATCAGTTAAAATATAGATTAAAAAAAACAGTGACCTAAAAGAGTTAGATAGAGATAAGGAAATAGAGAAAATAATTGAAAAGGGAAAGAAAATATGAGATACAGTATATTGAGGGGGAAATTCACCAGAATTAAGATATAAGATATACAGTACAAGATACTATAAACCATGGCGTATACCTGATTATCTGGTGTCACCTACTTTACATACTTGTACTAGTTGTACTAGCGTCTGCTAAATTACTCTAATGTTCATGTAAATGTACACAGTATTAAGAGTAGAAAGGTGTATTCCAGGGGAGGCTGGTGGAGGTAGAAATCGGAGTATGGGCTCATTGTAATTCATGGAACGGATACCATTCCTCATTCCATTTCTATGCACTACAATGAGCCCGTCCTCCGACTTCTACCTCCACCAGCCTCCCCTGGTGTAGGCCCAATACGGCCTTTTGTCACAGTCAAAGGTATAAAAAAAAAATCACAACTTCACATCAGATACAAAGAATACCAACACCAGAATAACATGATCATCTGCTTCTACCACTTAAGAGTTACTTAGAGTAGTCATACACAGCCTAGGATGGCCAAGTAGACACAGCACAAGAACATTCAACAGAAAACAGCAGATCCTCTTCAACATAATAGTGACTGCCGGCATGCTTGCTACTTTTTGGTGTGAAAGCAGTGTTGATTCACAAGTGAAGACACATACATGCGACATTGGGATGAAGAATGCAGCTAAGTATCCAAACTACTTACTGTGTGAAAATATGTGTGTTTATGTGCTACCACAGTATTGAAGGTGCTGCTGTCATACATAGTAATAATCATACCATAGAAACAAATTAAGTTGAGGCACAGCAAGAGGCCTACCCTGTGATTCCAAGTTGCACCTGTATGCAGCGGTGAAAAAAAGGGGGGGGGCTGCACGGGAACCGGGTTCCAGGAGTAAAGTTGTTGTTGGTGTTAAATTGTTGTTGGTGTTAAATTGTTGCAAACACAATTATGTTGAATTTGACCCCGGACCTATCAAGGTTTTCCTAGTGAATTCATTCCATTTTCACTATTTTTTCATGAGAAAAAAACATTACGAAAAATCATTCAAGGGTTGATTTTGATACATTTCTGACAGGTAAGGGGGAAAAAAGGAAAACAGTGAAGTAATCACATCAGAAGGAGCCAAAGTGGCATGTTGTCATTACTGGCAGCCTACCACATTTGGAGCAGTAAACTCTCTAATTGCTGTTAAAAAACACCAACAACTGCAAGGCATTTCCATAGTGGTTCATGTTGAGTCCTGAGTAGACCTGCCTCTCTACTCAGAAACTAATCTCTCTCGCACACAAGCTTTCTCTCACACAATCTTAACTCTTCACTTGCTTTGTTTTCATACTACCTTTCTCTCTCT
>NC_139668.1:4830725-4873225 GCF_951799395.1 Argentina silus
GCCGCGCCTGCTGCACCCTACGCCTGACAGATGAACAACAACATGGCCGTCAAACATCTGAAGGTTACGTAAGTTCAGGAAGGACACTAAGTCAAACGGCGCAGCTGGACATCCTCGTGGTGCGAGGGATATATCTGGGCTTAGAGGTCGCAGGCAGGGCTACCCCATCATCAGAGTGTGATGCCAAATCACCTCTGCTACATTTGCACAGTAGTGAAATAAACCTCACACACCGTGATGTATCGTATGTGACACACCATCATCTGAATGCTTCATCATTGGCTGTTGAATGTACACAGGCAATTATTTCAGTTGTGAATTGAGGTTCATTAAAGGGTTGGTTCAGGGTTTTTCAACTTATATTCAGATGGTTCCTTACCTTGAAAGTAGTCCAGGAGAAACTTAAATCCATGGTTCGGAGTTGTTTATAGAGCCACGACTAACTTTTGTTAGCAGTGGCTATTTAAACAACACTGAATCCTGAACCAACCCTTTAAAGGAAATACGTGGTCTTCTAACCCCTGACCCGTCTCAATGATCAATATGTCTCAGTAGTTCATTAACACATGATAACCTACATGTTTCCAGTAGTATGGGTTTGAGCAGTAGGCTGAGTGGCTCTACACTGCCACCTGGTGGGAATGAGGGGCTTGACAACAGATATAAACTATGTATCACATGTGAACATTGCAATGAGCCCATCCTCTGTTTTCTACCTCCACCAGCCTCCACTGCTATGGGGGTATATGGAGAGACACTGAAACAAGGGAATACTTTCAATGTTTCGGACGAAGGCACAGAGTGGCAAAAAGTTCATTCATTGACTTCTGCTGAAAGCCATATTTGACTAATTTCCACCTAAAAACCAGACCCAAACTAAACTGCTTATAAACATTAGAAATACGACGATTAGATGCATAAGCAGGATGCCATTGGATAGGGAACACCTTGACGTTTTGTGTGGATATGCTCAGATCATAGTTCAGAATAACATACTACACATGACAAGGAGATAAAGTATTCAATTCAATCAGATTAAAGCAGAATTGGGGACCAATTATGGGCCCGTCTGGCTTAAGAGGTTAAAACATTACAAGGGGAGCAATAGAGTAGGGGACTTTCTCTCTTTTCTCAACTGCCAACAGTCTGTGTCTAAAGATTTGGGGTATGCGTCTTCACTCCTATCTTGGTATAATGAGTCAAAGTTTATGTATGTGGGGAATCTCATTTTAGCAGATACAAGGGAATGTGTGTGTGTATACTGAGCAGTGGAGGCTGGGTTAAGATATGGGCTCATTGTAATGCATGGAACGGAATAAGGAATGGTATCAAACATCTGATGTCTGAATCTGTCTGATACCGTTCCTCAACGTGTTTGATACCATTCCTCATTCCATTCCGTTCATTACAATGAGCCCGTCCTCTGATTCTACCTCCACCAGCCTCCCCTGCAGGGGACTGAATCTTACTTGAGCTCTGCGTCCAGGGCGGTGACCTTGGCCTGCAGGGCCTCCTGTATTTCCTGCTGCTCCTCCAGGTCCCGCAGAGTCTTCCTGCGAACGCCCTCCAGACGCTCCACCTCGCCCTCGCTCTCGTCCACCTGACGCTTCAACGCCTTCACCCGCAGGGACAGCTGGGGATGGAGGACCAGGACAGGGGGGTTAGAGGACCAGGACAGGGGGTTTGAAGACCAGGACAGGGGGGTTAGAGGACCAGGACAGGGGGTTTGAAGACCAGGACAGGGGGTTTGAAGACCAGGACAGGGGGTTTGAAGACCAGGACAGGGGGGTTAGAGGACCAGGACAGGGGGTTTGAAGACCAGGACAGGGGGTTTGAAGACCAGGACAGGGGAGTTAGAGGACCAGGACAGGGGGTTTGAAGACCAGGTTAGAGGGACAGGTTAGGAGGACAGAGGGGATTAGAGGACAGGGACAGCTGGGGACGGAGGACCAGGGGTTAGAGTGACAGGTTAGTGGATACATCAGGGGAGAAAAGGAATGGTATTAAACACTCATGTTTGATACCATTCCTTATTCCATTGAATGCATTACAATGAGCCCGTCCTCTGATTTCTACCTCCACCAGCCTCCCCTGGGATACATAAACACAGTATTAACACTAGTATAAGGACTTGCAGGGACAGCTGGGGACAGAGGTCTGGTGGGTTTCGAAAAAGAATAACCTTAACATTAATTCACTTCATATTCTTATCCAACCTTTATTTTACAAAGTGTTTTTTGACTCAGACACCTATTAGTGTATTGCAGCAGAGGAGAGTTTAGGGGGACAGGGGGACAGTAATCCATGTATTGCAATGTTTCCGATGGTCACCTGATCTCTCTGCTCTGCGTGCTGGTTCCTCTCCTGGTCCAGCGTGGCGTTCAGCTCCTTCAGCTTCCTCTCCATCCTCCTCTGGGACGCCTGGATGCTGCTCTTCTCTCTGGGAACGCAGAGACACCCACATTCACATGCCATATTCAGACTTATCATAAACACAGCTGTACTGACAGTTCTTTGATGCTTTAGCAGTAGCCTGCTGCTGTATGTATTTTTGAATGATCTAATAAATTCATACATTTTTTCATGTACCATATCTACAATGTCCACAACCATGTCATTGTTTTGTGTCTGACTGAAGGTATAATGTGTGTTTGTGTGTGTGTGTGTGTGTTACCTCTCTTCGCTGGTTAGCCGCTCCTCCAGCTCCTGAACTTTGCCCTCTAGGAGAGCGATGCCGGCCGAGGGCCGTGTCTGTCCCTCCATGTCCGCCACGCGAGACTTCGCCTCTTTCAGCTGAGAGAAGGACAGAGATGGTCAATGAACGTCACCCCGTCGAAACGGTCAACTCACTCCTCCAGCTGAAATACCACCACCCGCGTCATCCAATCGCTAGCTTTTCAGACCAGAAGCAAGGATCAGTGCACTTGATGATAAGAATGGGGGTGGTTTCCCGGACACAGATTAAGAAAAGTCCTGCACTAAATCACACTTTCAATAGAAAATCTCCATTGAAGACACTTTTTTAATTTATTTTTTTAAGTCTCGGAAAATAGGTTTAATCTGTGTCTGGTAGACCAGCCCGTGTTTAATCTGTGTCTGGGAGAGCAGCCTTGTGGTGGTGGGTGAAGTACCTGTCTCTCCAGAGTACTCTTGTCCATCTCCAGGTCATGGTTGGAGGAACGCTGCTGCAGCAGGTCAGCGCGGAGCTGGTCAATCTGAGAGAGGAGAGGAAGAGAGGGAAGAGAGGAGAGGAAGGAGAGGAGAGGAAGAGGGGGAAGACAGGGAAGAGAGGGAAGAGAGGAGAGGAAGAGGGGGAAGACAGGGAAGAGAGGGAAGAGAGGGAAGACAGGGAAGAGGAGAGGAAGGAGTCATCAGGCGTCACCAACTACCAGAATGATACTGCATAGGCAAAGAGCCTTCGTACCTGTTTGTTTGCATGTATGCATTCTAATGTGTATGTGTATGTGTGTGTGTGTATGTGTGTGTGTAGTACAGTACCTGTTCTCTGCTGCGTGTGATGCGGTCATTCAAAAGCTCCACGTTGGTTTTCTCCTCATCCAGCTCAATCTCCATCGCCTTCATTTTGTCCTAACACATACACACACACACACACGCACACACACGTCAACAAACTAGTATGCCCATCTCATAGCCAGGGCTAGGAGTTTTTCCTGGGAAAAACACATCATTTACACATAATACAAATGAGAACATATTTATCATAATCACTTCTCATTATGATTCATTTTTATGCTTGACCTCTCAGCCCAGGGGCCTTGACCCCAACAGAACACGTCACACTCACTGTCTCTGATAGGTCCACTGACACCAGCACCTCTCCACTGTTGGAGCCATTTAATACCAGGTAGCTGTGTACCAGTTGGTCTGATTTGATTGTGATAAGTACCAGAAAGTACCCTTTGTTATGTGGTAACAAAGGGTACTTTCTGGTATTTATCTCAATAAAATTTCTTAGAAATACTGGGTAAATACTGGGTAAATACCGGGTACATACTAGGTAAATACTGAGTAAATACCAGGTAAATCAGATGTGTAAAACAAAAGGGTTACCTACATGATCATTATTCTCATCATCATCTCATGATTGACCTGTGTTTGACCTCTCACCTCCAGACCCCTGACCTCCCGGGCGCGGTCCGTCTGGGAGCTCCTCTCCGTGTCCATCTCTCCCTCCAGGTGCTTCAGTCTGCTACCCAGCACGTCTCTCTCCAGCTGGGCTCCGTCACGCTCCTCCCCACACACCAGCAGGTCCTTCTTCAGACGGGACACCTGGGGATGGGGGGGACAGGGGGGGAGACAGGGGGGGACAGGGGGGGGAGACAGGGGGGGGAGACAGGGGGGACAGGGGGGTTAGGGTTAGGGTTTTACACACGACAGGGCTGACCCCAACCGTCCTGTGCCGGCTCGGATGTTTTCCTTTCATATGGTCCTTTCCAACACTGTTACAGCTCCTATAGTGGATGAGTAAATCACCAGGCCGGCCCAGTCCAGCTCGGCTCGGCTCAGCTGTGTCGTGTAAATCCTACTACCTAGTCGCCTTTAGTCGACTCCTGTCAGATGTACTATTTCCCTTCTCTCTCCACCTTCGTAAACCATCTCTCTCTCCTCTGCTCTCCCTCTTTTATCCTTTCTCCCCCCCCCACCTCTTCTTGCAGGGTCTTCAGGTTGACCTGGGCCCTCCCCCCCCTCCTCCTCCCCCCCTCACCTCCTCTTGCAGGGTCTTCAGGCCCCCCCCCTCCTCCCCCTCCTCCTCCCCCCCCCCTCACCTCCTCTTGCAGGGTCTTCAGGTTGAGCTGGGCCCTCTGCAGCTCTGCCATCCTGTCCTTGCTGTGGCGCTGGGCGTCCTGCAGGTCTCTCCTGGACCGGTCCCGGTACTCCTCCAGCTGGCTCTGCAGGGCCTGGACCGACTGACGGGACTCCCCCATCATCATCTCCATCTGATGGGAGAGAGGGAGGGAGGGAGAAAGAGGGGGGGAGAGGGGGTATGCCAATTACAAAACTATTCACAGGCCATAAACACCTAAGCATTCGCAAAAATCTATACACAAACTGATACTCACTCATTCACTCGAGCACACACACACACTCAATAATTGAATTTCTGCCTGCTAGGCACGCACACGTGTGCACACACACACACACACACACACACACGCACGCACGCACGACCACACACACACACACACACCTCCTTGTTGATCTTCTCCAGGGCTCGGTCCAGCAGTCTCTTCTGCTCTTCCAGGTCAGACTTGCCCCGGCGCAGTGAGTCTCTCTCCAGGTCCCTCTCCTCCAGCCGCCGGGCCAGCTCGTCTCTCTCCTTGCCCAGGCGGGAGGCTCCTCTCCTGGACTCCTCCAGCTGGGACTTCAGGGTGCGGTTCTCATCCTCCAGGACCTGCTCAGTCTCTGAGCTCAGGGGCGCGATGGAGTGGAGCCGTGTCTGGGGACCAGGAGATGACTGTGTTTATGGTCATATGTGGTACTATGTGACTGTTGAGTGCTGAATCTATGTTAGTGGTAGTAAGTTACTCAGGCAGGCGGGCGGGCAGGTGTGTGTGTGTGTGTGTGTGTGTGTGTGTGTGTGTGTGTGTGTGTGTGTATGTGCGTGCGTGCGTGTGTCAGTGTCTCTCTCTGGTGTGTGTGTGTGTGTGTGTGCGTGTGTTACCATGCGGGCCAGTCTCTCTCTCAGGCGTGTGTTGGCTTCCTGAAGCTCTAGGTTGCTCCCCTGTGAGAGAGAGCAAGAATGACAGAGGGTGAGAGAGAGAGAGAGAGAGAGAAACCTCACATTCCACACTCTCATCAATTCAAAATGGTGTTATTTCAAGCCGGTGACACTTTACCTCCTTTGCCTTCTGTAGCTCATCCTTGTCCTTCCGCGATTGGTCCTTCAGTCTGTCAATCTCCGACTTCAGTTCATCCTCCCGCCCACCGCTAGCCTCCTTCAGGGCTCTAAGCTCCTCCTCCTTCTTCTTCAGCTCAACCTTTTGTCTCTCTAGCTCCGTGCGTGCCTGCATGTTATCGTCATGGCAACGCTGAAGGTCCTTGAGAAAAAGTGAATCAGGAGGACAAAGATGAATAAAGAGGAATGGAATGGAATGGAATGTGTGTGTGTGTGTGTGTGTGTGTGTGTGCATATCGAGTGTGTGTGTGTGGGGGGGGGGGGTGAGAGTCAAGGACCCTATAAGCGTGCGTAGGAATGTACATATCTGCTTTTTTCTATGTGAGCAACTGTGTGACTGTGAATTACCGGTGTGTGAGAGTGTGTGTCCTGAGACAGAGGAGTCTGCGTCTTCTTCATGGACATCAGAGTACCCTGAAGCTCCTTCATCTCCTCCTTCTCCAGACAAGCTTTCAGGAGCCTAGACAAAGATGACAAACATTATATAACACGCTCAGAGTCTGCACCTATTATATACACACACACACACACACACACACACACACACACACAACCCAAGACCGGAGACAAACCACCATAGTCCTAATGGAAAGATACACAGCTGTATATATCCCTGGAACATACAGACAAAGTACATATGCAGAACATCTGCAGATATCATCATATTGAGAACATTAATACAATTCATATTTGAGAAGGCTAATAAAATTATCTTTCTTGTTATGAGGGGATCTTTTAAAAGATGCTTTAAAACAGTGAACCTTTCGAATAAAAAAAAAAACCCACCACTGAATATGAACTATTCAAGGAATCTGGAATGCTTACCTGAATAAATCTGAATAAGTAACATATCAACAATCATTGATGTTGATCAGTATTAAATCAGTTCAAAGCTGAGATCATGTCTGTATAAATCGTCATCGATTTGATTACACACGGAAAAATAATCATTGCTCATTGGAACTTGATTGAGACGGAAAAAAAAACATAAATCAATGGCAATTTGCTCAGCTGATTGTTCTTAGTAATATTCATCATTCTAATGATCAAAACAGTAGTCGCTTTGTACCAAATCCAACTTAAGATACGAGCACATAACATATGTTACTACGTGTGTGTATCATATGTATTACATGTATATATAACATGTGCATCATATGTTTAACATGTTATCACGTGTGTGTGTGTGTGTGTGTATCATATGTTTAACATGTTATCACATGTGTGTGTGTGTGTATCATATGTACAGTATAACATGTTATTACGTGTGTGTATCATATGTATAACATGTTATTACGTGCGTGTATGTTAAGTTAGGGTTTGGCTCTGGGAGACTACTCTATTCTACTCAAACCAAACACAGTGAGTTTGAGTTTCTCTCTCACGTTGGAGTGCTTCTGTGCTGCCCGCTCCTGCCCAATACAAAGTGAGGAAATAACAGAAGAAAACAAAGAGTGCATGCATTAAAGGAGAACAAACAAAGGAATGTCAACATTTCGAGTCTGGATGGAAGCCATGAGGCCAAACACAGTTTCAACTAGAACCCTGAGCTCCTACGCAGTCACTGAAAGAATTCTTTGATTCGAATGGAAGCAAACATCAGGAGAATGTGTGCGAAAGCGCGTTCGCTCAAGTGCTCCCAAATGGAAGCAATATCAAAATGCAAATACTTGGGGGCAAACAGTTCTCCTGTTATCAATCATGAAGTGTCAGGCCAGATAAGACTCACAGACCACGACTGGGAACTGGCCACACCCTCTCTCAGCTATCTGAGATCATAGGCCAACCTTATTTTCACAGTACTTGAGGTCGACACGACAGAATAACAGCTTTATAATCTGACTACCATGGTCTATGTTGCAGAGAATGCTCTAGAAGAATCATCCGGATTGTTTCTACTGCAGTCACCTGTTGCTCTGACCGTCACCACAGAAACGCACTCTGTGGTGTCAAGGCAACGGCACTGCTGAATGCAACAATAGTCAGGTACCCAAGCTTCCCTGGACTTTACAGACAACATTTAGGCATGTACTGCACAGTGATATGGCTATATAAATGAACGGGTGTAGATGGGTAAATACATATGAATGAACAGGTACCATAGAGTTATAAACACCAGAGGGCGCACTCCCCTAAATGAACTGTGATTATATGAATGAGAAAGACAGCAGGTCCTTTCTCTAGCGCTATAACTCTATGGTAGGTACTGACCCCATACATATGAATGGATATAGAGGGGTTCCATGGCTGCTAGTTTGATGGTGACCATCAAAGCGATGACTTTACAGGCAACATTTATGCATGTACAGATGGCTGTATATATGTTTGGATATATGACGAGTTTCATTGCCAAACTCTGTATCCACCATTTCCCCTAAAAAGTACTTTCTCTTCTATAAAATGATTTCTGTCATGAAATAAAACCACTTCACGGTCCATTTGAAGCTCTTCATATGTTGATACATGGAACATACGGTACAGCAACTCACTCTTGCTTGGTGGTGCGGAGCTCCTGGGAAGTGGAGTCCAGCTGCGCCCTCCACTGGCTGCCCTGGTCCCTGCTGCTCTCTAGCTCCTCCTCCAGGCTGAGCATGGAATCGTTCACCCGCTGCCTCTCCTCCTCGATCTGCTGCTGCGACTGGAACACAGGGAGGGGGAGACGTGGAAACGGTGGCGTTAAGGCTGTCGAGGTTGTTTGTCATCGCCATCGTCACCGTCACCATCGTGACCCTACCGTCTGGGTTACGCTTTTTATGATGCGGCGACCGACATATCGCCACACGTGTTTGATAACATTCGTCATTCCGTTCCACGCATTACAACAAATGGGCCCGTCCTCCGATTCCTACCTCCACCAGCCTCCCCTTATTGACAGTATAGCGTGTATAAACGTACATCAGTGTACACGGTACAATCATGTGTGTAATGTGTAAAGACTATGTATTGTGCGACTGCGTATTGTGTATGTACGTATCGAACATAACAACATTGTATGCAAACCGGATCTGAACACAATCACACCACAACGCCACTTTTGCGTGTCTAGACGTGCCCGTCGAATTCGGATAACAGAAGTATGATCGATGTGTCAGGTGTAGACGGAACCTGTGTGTGTGTGTGTGTGTGTGTGTGTGTGTGTGTGTGTGTGTGTGTGTGTGTGTGTGCAAAAAAAGACAAGATAAGGAGTGTGGCTTTGCTTCTAAAATAAAAATAATGATATTTGCATTCCGTCTACCTGTGAGACCTGCTCCATGCTGCTCCTCAGAGTGTCCATGTCCTGTCCGTACTGTTCCCTCAGGGCTTCCATCTCCCCGTCGTGGGACTCCACCTCGTCCTTCAGCGCCCCCTTCAGGGCGGTCAGCTCCCGCTCGCGCTGACGCAGCGTCTCCTCCAGCCGCTGCCGTGACATGGCCGCCTCCGCCAGGTCCGCCTGCAGCGACATCACGTCCTGCGGAGAGGGGGGCGAGAGATCATCATCATTATCATCATCATCATCGTCACCCTACCGTCTGTAGGTAGTCTGTGTGTGGCGTGTTCTCTGTCACTCTCCTCAATCATCATCATCATCATCATCACCCTACCGTCTGTAGTGAGTCTATGTGTGGCGTCTTCTCTGACACTCCCCTCAGCTCCTCCTGAAGTTCCGCCAGCTGGTCTTCCTGTTGACGTACACGGGACTCCGCCCCTTCTCTGGCCATACGCAGCTGGGTCAGCCTGACGAGATACCCAATCAATACCCAACCAATACCCAACCAACCCAACCAAACCCAATCACTTAACTCATCAACCTGTGATTGGTTGGCCATGCAGACACTGGTACACTGCTATACACACAGACACAGACAGACAGACAGACAGGCAGACAGGCAGGCAGGCAGGCAGGCAGGCAGGCAGGCAGGCAGGCAGGCAGGCAGGCAGGCAGGCAGGCAGACAGACAGACACACAGACACACAGACACACAGACACACAGACACACACAGATCTAGGGTGGATGAGTTCTTACTCCTCTGTGGCATGCTGTAGTTCTGTCTTGTTGCGGTTCAGCTGTTCCTGCAGCTGAAGGTTCTCATTCAGCCTCTCATCCAGCTCCTTCCTCAGGCTCCCATCAGCAGAGGCCTTCTGAGGACCCTGACCCAGAACACACACACACACACACACACACACACACACACACACACACACACACACACACACACACGTCAACATATTGTCCAGTACAACACTCTCATCTGCTGTATATACAATAAATTAATATTATTATTTATGTACATATTTGCATTCATGGTAAAAAAAATATAAAAAGAATACTGGACTATCTATGTGAACATTTGTAAAGAAATCCTCTATTAGATTAGTTCCATTTATTTAATCTGCGTGATGTCGTGATGCCATGACATCATTGCTTTACTCAGTAGTCGAGAAGGAGCCTACACAGTTTTTGATAGTATACAGTGCCTTCGGAAAGTATTCAGACCCCTTCACTTTTTCCACTTTGTTGTGTTATAGACTCAATTTAAAATGAATTAAATTGAAATAGTTGACATTTTTGCATTTTAGCTCATTTTAAGAGTGTCATAGCAAAGGGTCTGAATACTTATGTACATGAGGTATTTCCGTATTTGAATTGTAATACATTTACTGAAATTTCCAAAAAACGTGTTTTCGCTTTGTTGTTCTGGGGTATTGTGGCAAATTATTTTAATCGAATCCATTTTAAATTGAGTCTATAACATAACAAAATGTGGAAAAAGTGAAGGGGTCTGAATACTTTCCGAAGGCACTGTACATTCTATTTCTTTGTATGGCTTTATGTGGATGAGCAAACAGTCAAACTAAGAACCTGATGGATATGTTTGTATGTGTCAGACGCATTGCTTCACATGGACAACTGTGGCTGCATTTTTTAAGAAAGCTGCGTCACCACATTGACAGTGACAAGCAGGAAAAGCAGAAACAGAATGGCAACAACACTATAATCACAATACAGAGTATCTATCATCACAATACACAGAGTATCTATCTGTAATATCAGATGCACACAGGTGTACCTTCCTACAATATTAGAGGACATCAAACTACTTATTAACCTATCATTTAATCCAAACTGTTGTAACCATGGTTAGACTCACAGCCCATAGGGGAACTGAACCTAATGTGAGACAGAACCATCACTGTTTCTCACATAGTGGAGAAAAACTTTCCACTCCTTCAACATCTGCAACTCCAGTTCGATGGTTCGAGGGGATAAAGCCAAAGGGTGCCTTTATTCAACACCCTATTCAGCGCACGCACACACACACACACACACACACACATACTTACACACACACACACACACACACACACACACACACACACACACACACACACACACACACCTCCGCACTGCATGTCAAGGCGCTCAATCCTTGAATAGAGAATAGAAGAGTCTATAAGCAGTGCCTGGATATGAAGCCCTCCTCCACAACCATTAGACTGAATGCAGCTCAGTAGATCAATGTGCAGAGGAGAGTCTGGCGGGGGGGAAGATAAGATTCCTTTTCATGTGTTATCAGTGATAGATTATCAAGTGTGTGAGCGCAGATTCTCACACACACACACAATGTTGTTATGGCGTTTTGTATACAGTATCCTTTACTTGCAATGGAGGGCTGACTGAGTTAATAACATTTTGTGGTTGGACAAGCCAGTTAGCTGCTGGTTATTCTACCATTGAGGAAATAGTTAACTTGGATATCCATCTGTTAAAATGGATCAGACCATATATGGAACTGCCGCCTTCTGATAGGCTTATCAGATGTTCTAAGCTAATGATAAGAATTATACTATGCAAATGAGATAGCAGGTGTTCCATTTGGTCATCGCACAGATAGGCAGGCAGGCAGATGCACCCACACGCCCACACACCCACACGCCCACACGCCCACACCTGCCCCAGCTAACCCAATACACCATCTTGGGTTTCCCCGGTAGCAGTGTGTATCCGTCTACCTTTGACTAACACACTGACATAGCTAAGTGCTACACTTAACACTGCATTAGAACCAGCCGCAACAAACCACTGACGCTCACAGAGCGAGCAGAAATGACATTAATGCAGTCAAGAGAAAGATATCTGCTTTCTCAGATGCTGAAATCTGCTGAATGAGTCCTAAACCTACAGTATTCTATGAAAGAGTAACTCTTCTATCTACACATGAATCCCTACAGTGTAAATACCCAGAGATCTTGCTGGTTTCACTAATGGCATAATCATCCTCATGTAAATAAAACATTCAAATCCCTCGGAGAGACAACACGTTTGTGTGTGAGAGAGTGTGTGTGTGTGTGTGTGTGTGTATGTAGTATGCCTGCCGTTATCCTCCAACACTACAGAGTTGATCTGAGAGCAACTTCAACAATGTTCTGAAGTTCTGCTGCTACAGCACAAAAGCCAGTGTAGTTCTGAGGTTGACGCCTGAACTGAAAAGCAACAAGACAATATCCTCTTATCATGTATTTATGACTCCTTCAGTCTCCTGACAACCACCACCACCACGCCAACACAGCCCTGAGATGAGCCCCTCATTAGAGAGCCGTTTCACACAGGCGCCATGGATACCACAGATGGAAGACACAACGACCTCACACAGAGAGCCATCAGCCAACCGGCTGACCAGCCTGCCTGGTGCTGGGTTCCACTCCGACTCAATTATTGATGGATCCCATTGGCTGAGCTCTCCACCACGGACGGCTCCCAATCGGCCAATGGCTGAGCTCCTAAACCGCAGACGGCTCCCAATCGGCCAATGGCTGAGCTCCTAAACCGCAGACGGCTCCCAATCGGCCAATGGCTGAGCTCCTAAACCGCAAACGGTTCCCAATCGGCCAATGGCTGAGCTCCTAAACCGCAGACGGCTCCCAATCGCCCAATGGCTGAGCTCCTAACCACTGACAGCTCCCAATCAGCCAATGACTGAGCTCTAAACCACAGAAAGGGCGGGCCCTTATCAGCTGGTAGTCTGTTGCCAAGGGACCGAGATGGATGATTCACATGTAGGCATAGCAACAGGCATGGACACTAACACACTGGGTGGGTGGGTTTGGGGGGAAGGGGGGGGGGGTCACATAACCAGAGCTCATACATAAACCAGTGCTTATAGAAACAGGCTAATTTGCATATATATGAGATAGTGTAGTGTACACAAGGGGAAAAGCTACTATATGCAAATGCAGTATATGCAAAGGAGTATGGACGCAGACTGTGGTGGGTGAATATAGGGCATGCAGGAATAGACAGAACGATGCAGGATCTCTCTCTCTCATTCTCTTTAGGGTGACAGCTCACACAAACCGACATGCAGAGACGGTGCCAAAAATGGCTCCATCGTTGAAAGTACTCGAGTTGATCTTTGCTTTTTTTTTTTTTGCACTGTCAAAATGGACGCCTTTGGAGACAGACACGACTTACCCAAAAGCCAGCTCTCGTACGCCCAAAAAGAGGGCACATAAATACACCGAGAAGATTGCTACTTCTGAATGCGATACACGAAAAAACTCAAGACAACCACACTCACAAAATGAAAAATGTACAGTTCTAAAATGTATATTTCGGCACGTACCTTTGGACCACTGGTTGTCTCGAAGAGGAGGTCGGCCTTCCGTTCACTGGTCCTGATGGTCCTGAAGCAGACCAATAGAAAACAACGATTAAAGCCGTAGTGGAAAACCAGTGGAAAACCAAGGAAACCAGTGTAGTGTAGGCGTCTTTTGACGCAGAGAGAGTGGTGAACATAATCAATGGTAAGTGTCAATTAATAATGCGGGAGGGATATTTATTTTACAAGATTAACAGTTAAATGCTGGCTGGGAATGGGTTGTTGGGTTCAGTTCCTGACTGACCATATACAGCGCAGTCCATACCAGTGGAGGCAGAAATCGGAGGACGGGGCTCATTGTAACGCATGGAATGGAATGAGGAATTGTATCACTCATGTCCATTTCCTATGACAATCCTATATATCCTATATACACAGGAATGGTATCAAACATGTACATTGCTTCACCGCTGTTTATACTGCTTATATACTGTTTATATTGTTCATACTGTTTATATTTTTTAGTACTTCTATTTTATTTTATTTTATTCTATTTTAAAACTTATTGTTACACTACTCTGTGGCACTGTCACTTTTGCATTTCACTGTATACTTTCACTGTGACAAATAAAGAATCTTGAATCTTGTGTTTGATACCATTCCTCATTCCGTTCCATGCATTACAATGAGCCTGTCTTCTGATTTCTACCTCCACCTCTACATACATACAGTGTTGACTTTCTTCAGTGTAAAGTATGGAGAAGCCTGATCAAACAATACCAGAGTGTTTGGGCCATTACTTACCCCTCTTTCAGGATGGGGTAGACAGCTTGTTTGGTTTGTGCTTCACTGGTGACCTCTGAACTTTTAACCTGTTCTCTCAGAGGGGCAGGCATCACCTTTAATGAGAAAAGATACAGAGGGTCAGAGAATAGATATATGACCCTGTCATACAGATATATGATCTAACACTCACACTGATAAGAGCTTTTACTCTGTGATGTCATCACACACAAACACACACACACACACACACATAGTGTGTACAAGACTCTCAGGCAGGTGTGTAAAAATCACCAGATCTATACAATGCATAAAGAAGCATCAAGCTTCCATATCCATTTCCTATGACAATCCTATATTCTGCACACACACCTCCACATAATCTGTGCATCTCAAACACGCTTGACAAACTGTTTAACACTAACTTGTCACTTACTGGTTTCTTTGGCGGTAAGGCCAGAGGGGTGTCCTTGGCAACAAACTTCCCAGGTGACTTGTTGAAGCTGGGCTTGGTGGGAGGGAGGGCCGTTACCTTGGCAATGGAGGCCGGGCTCCTTCCCAGACTACTGGCGGATGAGGTGGAGGAGGAGGAGAGAGGGGTGGCGTAGGGATTCTGAGCGGGGGAGGAAGGAGGGGACGGCTCCTCGCCCAACTCCTTCCGGGCGTCCAGGCTTCTGGAGCGCCGGCGTTCGTCGAAGCGGAGTCGCTGCCTGGCTCCGGAGCGCCCCCTAGCCGGCCCTCCGGGAGTGGAGCTGTTGAACTTGCTGATGAGCTTGTTGATGGGCGCTAAGGAGTTGGTGTCGATAGGCTCCTCCTCCAACAACACAGGAGGAGGGGGTTCTGGGAAGGACTCCGCCGAGGAAAGGAGGCCCGCACTTTTCCCGCTGTGTCTGCCCAGCGACCCGCTAAGCCCCACCCCGTTCCGCTTAGACCCCGCCCCCTTTAGACCGACAGGTTTAAGCCCCGCCTCGTTGAATCCGTCGTTGCTGAGCCCGTTGACCCACGGCCTCTCTTTCGTCTTCTCCGCTATGTTGACGGGTTTGGGACGGGTTTCCGGCTTCACCCTCTCTGGCACTGCCTCCTTCCCAGACCCAATGCCGCCCTCTCCCTCCCCCTGGCTCCCTGCCTGCCCGTCCCCAGGGGGCCTCTTGAACGGGCTCCCGAAGTCCTCTCGTCCCTCCTCCTCCTCCGCTGGGGAGACTGGGGAGCTGGAGCCGGCGCTGGCCGCCTGTCCGGCCGGCCCGTAAGGGTTCTGGAGGTCCCCCCCTCCTCCCCTGCCTTCCCTCCCCCGGGGCAGGCTGCTGCTGTAGGGTGACGAACTACCCGAGCTGGGGGTCTGAGGCTGGGCCTGGACCTGGGGCTGGACCTGGACCTGGGGCTGCTGGGTCTTCAGCTGGACCCCATACGAGTCTCCCTTCTCCCCGTCCTTCAGGACCACGTAGGGCTGTCCCGAGATGCCCTGGACCCGCACCGCCACCCCGTACTTGTTTGAGGGGGGAGTGGAGCTGTTACTGCCCCCTCCTCTGCTCTTCTCGGGGTACCCACCCCCCGTATCATGAAGATCCTTGATGAAACGGATCTGGACGCCGTAGTCCAGGGGGGGCTTCCTGTCTGTAGAGATAGTGCTCATGTTGACTTCCTGGTTTGGCTAGAGAAGATCTGGAGAGGGAGGGGTTGGAGGGAGAGAGAGAGAGAGAGAAAGAGAAATTCAAATAAGTTCAAACATTACGGCTTCTCGGATATCATCAGCTGTAGAGGCTTCAATACTGAAAAGGCAATAAAAGAAAGAAGACCAGTATTCATCTACTGTACCTTTCCCTCGGGTTCCTAACTATGCTAGGTCTCTCCCATAAACTCTATACAACTCTATGGTCTCTCCCATAAACTCTATACAACTCTATGGTCACCCCCATAGTTCTAACTCTATATAATCCTATGGTATCTCTCTAATGATGCAGCTGTGTACTTGGGCTGATAACACAGTTTCAGTTCTAACTCTATACAACTCGATGGTCTGTCCCACAGTTCTAACTCGATACAACTCGATGGTCTGTCCCACAGTTCTAACTCGATATAACTCTATGGTCTGTCCCACAGTTCTAACTCGATATAACTCTATGGTCTCTCTCTATTGATGCAGCTGTGTACTTGGGTTGATAACACAGTTTCAGTTGTCCCAGCCAGCCAGGAGCAGGACACTGGCACAACACTCATACACGCTGAAACTGACTCATACTGTTAGTCATCCTATCAGCATGCCTCTTTCATTCTTTCTCTCATTCTTTCTCTCACAAATCATTCACAATACAGACACAGTACAGTACATTGTAGAGGACAGGGGAGGCTAGTGGAGGCAGAAATCAGAGGCTCATTGTCATGCATGGAACAGAATCAGGAACGGTATCAAACACACGCGATGACCTCCACCACCGTTCCTCATCCTGTTCCATGCATGACAATGAGCCCGTCCTCCGATTTCTACCTCCACCAGCCTCCCCTGGTAGAGGAAGTGAGTGGACTCTGGTCGGGTCAGTGCTTCACTGTTGCTCTGCTAGAATTTGCCTCCTGGCTGTTTGGTTTCCGCTCTGTCACTCCTGCCAGCGTTTGCATATGACCTTCATTACCTACATTACACCACATTAATGATTAATGGCATTCTATTGGATCCTTTTCCCCTGCTCTATTTCATTCTTTTTCTCCATCTTTTTTCAAATTAACTTAGACTACCCTGATGAAGGCAAGCTCCGAAACACGTCGGTGAAAAGCTGCACCATTTTTTTTACACTTTTTTTTTTACGTTCCCTTATAAAAAATTAAGTGCCGTGGTATTTTTAGATTGGTACAAGTAGATACAAGCTTATCCATTCTCATTTCCAACTTAGACTCGGGTTCAGAACTTCTACAGTACTGCCCGTGACCTTGTCTTGGCGATGAGGTTGGGGGGAAAGTATGATGCGTACAGAATATGAGACGGTCATATCTTGATGATGTCCTATCAGCCTCTTCCTACAGCTCAGAAGACTTCTCCTACAGATACAGAGGATTCATGGCAAGACCATTATGACACTGGGACACGGGGACACGGAGCACTTCATTGTGCTGGTTTAGGTTCACTTTTAGTAGGTGTGTGTGTGTGTGTGTGTGTGTGTGTGACTCAGAGAGAGAGAAAGAGAGAGAGAATGGGCATGAGTGAGAGTGTATCAGGGGAGGCTGGTGGAGGTAGAAATCACACACGTTTGAGACCATTCCTCATTCCACTACATGCATTACAATCAGCTTGTCCTTCGATTTCTACCTCCACGAGCCTCCACTGGAGTGTATGATTGGGTGTGTGTCTGAGAGAGAGAAAGAGAGAGAGAGAGAGAGAGAGAGAGAGAGAGAGAGAGAGAGAGAGAGAGAGAGAGAGGAGGGAGTACTGTCTTTGTTCAGGCACAATCACATCTTTCTGTGTCAGTATGTCACTGGGAGTGGCAGTGCATTACCTCACTATCTACACAAGCTTATCCTCATCTACGGAAACACACTAGTGTATTATAAACACACTATTGAAAAAAACATGCCATTGTATTGTTACACCTCCAACCTGCAAAGGTCGTCATCATCATCATCATCATCAGTCGCACTCAACTTGAACTGTATGAAGTCAATCAATGTAGACTGAATTAATTTAACAACACATCCAGATTATAACAGCGGGGGGAAAAAAAGCATAAAAAGTCAACCTCTCCGTCCCAAAACGGGCCTTCCCATGAGAGCAGAGGAAAGGTGGAGAGATGCCCCTCCTATTGTGCCGAGTCCCTGGAGCGTGAAACACGAGGGGCTAAGTTAGGAATGGTGCCCCCTCCCACCCTGCACCCACCTAGGCCATCTCCCTCCACTCCCTGGAGTTTATAGACCCACTCAGCCAGAGTGTGTGTTTGCTTTGAGCTTTGATGTTCTCTCTCACACACGCAGACATACAGGCACACACACACACACACACACACACAGACACGCACAGACACCTGTTTCAACACAGATACAGTAAGTCGCTCAACCTCTTCCTCATTCCTTCTCTCCCCCCCCTCTCTCTCTTTAGTTTCAGGTTACAGAGGTTGTGTACCTACTTGAGTTCTCACCACAGCTGCACCTGAGGGACGTTTCTCATGGTGAATTGATAACCTGGAGGGTCTACTAATCAATAAGCAGAGCTAATTGGCTGTTGAGTTACACTCTAACGAGCCAGAGCCTTGACTAGACCAGGCATTAGGGTTAGATTAACCAATCAAAGTCAGCCTTTGTCTTTGGAAACATTCCCAGGATTCCGAGCATTCCCTATAGGTTGCTTAACGTTCCGTGTAGTTTTCATTGGTTTAAGGAGCCGATTACGAGGAACTGTACAATCTAACAAGAGATTTAGGGTGTCTAATGTACTGTATGAATAGGGGTGTTGGGGCTAGAGGGTGATTGTGAGAGAGATGATCTGACTGGATTGCGGTCTCTAGGGCTAGCGACTATAAGCTGAGTCATGCTATGGAAGGACAGATGCAGAGAGGAAAATAACTGCTGCAGGTGAACGGGGAATACAAGTACTGTTCAGTGCAAAATGGACACCACTCCAATTAATACACTTATACAAAAAAAAAAAAAAGGAGTGTTTCATTTTAATTTTCTACAATATTCTAACTTGGTGTAATTAAATGCAGGTGCCATTACTAAACCTGCAGGCCTGTCTGCCAACACAAACAGGGTCTGATTCACTAAGCCTTTAGCAAATTACACCTGCTTTTTCACAATGAGATACAAGGTCAAAGACAAATGTGTGTTTTGTTTTCATTTTCACTTCTGCTCTGATTTCTATGTTTTGATTTCCTGTGGGGAAAGAAAACGGTGCAATTGGCACCATGATGCAAAACGCTTAGTGGCTCAGACCCTCAGTGTTTGGGTGAATGTATTCTACTGTACTTAGTTAAACAAAACCCAGTAGCTGCCAAGCTCTCTCGTCTCTCTTGTCCACAAGGCCTCTCGTCACTAGGAAAGACTGTGTCAACAGCCTAGAGAGGAATGTCACCAAACAGGACTGTCAACAATCATCCTTCACGCTCTCCTCTTCCCCGCCCCTCTAACTCTCCCTCTCTCTGTCCTCTCTCATATGTAAGATGCCTGGCATTGCCGATTGAGCAAGACATCTAAAGGAACAACCTGTAATTGGTACATCCATTTTTGGACTCATGAGCTTAGTTGAACGGTCTTACCCCCCATCAGAACCCAAAATATATGCTCGTTTTACTACTTATTTTTGTTTACAACACTGTATAGCTTCAAAACATGGTTAAAACTATCATTCTCATCTCAAGGATGGTCAGTCCTTGCATCCATAGCTCCGTCTATGAAATTGAGAGTAGTTACATTTCTCCAGCCCCATCCCTCAGCTGTTTACCAAGAGTCGGGGAGCCTGTTTTGTTGTTGTTGTTTGAATTACAGATTGCACCTTTTACCCCTAACTGATCCAGGGGCGTTTCCCTGTGTACTGGACAATAAAGTAGTCTTCTCCCTCTCTCTTCTCCCTCTCTTTTCTTCTCTTCTCTCTCCCTCCCTCCCTCACACTCCTTGCCCTACATGGCTTACAAGGGTAACAGGTCCCACCAGAAGATCAGTTGCAAAACCACATTTCAAGCTTTAAGCTTTTCAATCCCTCATTGAATGAGTTACTATGAATGAGTGAATGACATACTTATATACAAACCAGGTGAAGCCAACTTTGCTTTAGTACTCAATGTAGGCTACTTGACCACTCAACTATCATCTCAGCCACAATTATAAAACCAACTACAGTCAAATTGAGTCCCTTTGCTCGAGAATAGAGCTTGTTGCGAGTTCAACGCAATTAGCTCATGCACTCTGCCATCTTGTGACGGAGGGCATTAAAATGAGTTCGCTATAATATCTTTGATGAAAGTTCCTCTGTTTTATCCCAGTCATATCACGTCATATCCCAGAGTCTACCTTTAATTTAAAGACATAGTGCATGGAAGATTCTCCGTAAACATAAGAGGCCAACACTGTATTTGGGTGGTCCCAAATAGATGGTTTGTAGATAGTTCAGTAACTATTTAAATATTCACTAACCCTAACCTTCACCCAACCCTAAACTTAACCTAAAACCTAACCCAAGCAAGCTGTTGCATATCAACAGAGTTGCAGTTGATAGTTAGATTACTATAGGTTAGATTTACTATGAGGTAAAGTCTGACCCCAACGATACCAGTTATTCGGCACGCATGTCAATGACAAAGTCTCTCAGTTTGGGCAGAGCATGTCAATAGCTTCTGGGTGAGTCTAAGAGGATGATAGGCCGGGACACTGCTGTAGTATTGGTGTGAGAGAGGGCATGGGTTGGGTCTTGTGTCAAATAACAACAACTACATTGTGGTGTTGATAGTTTCTCATTAGAGGTATCTGCTGTATGTGTTGTCACATACACCTCATTAATGAGCGTTGAATATTCATGCCCTGAAGCATTGTTTTTAGGTCACCTCTGTTTTTCAGCCCAATTAGTTTTGAAGGTACGTGTTTGAAAATGTTCATCCTAGATCAACAATTCGTGTGACACTTCCTCCAGAGACATAGCCTATACACTCACTGTTCAGATTGGAACACATCATTAGACATCATGAATTGGACAGGATTTGTACCCAAGTAAACTCACTTTACCCACCTTTTTATTTAGGTGAATAGAGTTTATACACCTTTTCTGCAAGGTCAAAGTGGTTGTATAGAGCAATGATCTAACAGCTATGATCATGCCCAGGTGAGACTGGGGTGAAGTCTTCTGAATGTTTACAGTAAACTATATTACCATAATGAGGGCTGTTCAGTCTGCTTAGCCTAGCCTACATTATACCTGTGTAGTAAATATGTCAATATTGTAATAACAATGCAAACATAGTATTAGTGCAATAATGTTATTGTGTAATAAAACACACCATCAACTCTATTACTTACTGATGTACTGCAGGTGTTTTAACACACTGTTACTACTAGTCATTGCAGTATGCAAACTTAATGTAAAGTTGACGCTTCGTTTGAACCAGATTCATCTCATTCAGTGATTCACAATCTACAATACCCACCTTCTTTACTGCAGGAAGGTAACAGAGAGGTATAACCACATGCAAAGTACGCAAAAAGAAAGGGAAATCATTTTAGAATTTCCTTTGACATCAATCAACTGGGCATCACAAAGCTTATAAGCAAGCAGTTGAGGATGTCCATTATTTATCAAATTCGTTAAATCGAGCAATAACATGATAAACAGAATTCACTTCGAAAAGAGTACAGCAACGAGGCACCTGTCACCTGACCGCATCGAGTTAATTGCGTCACACCCACCCGGCCGGTCAGTCGGTATCGGTGGAGGCGAAACCGACTTGTTTGCGTTCGTGAGGCTCGGTGATCGTCGGAGAAGCGGGAAGAGTTGTGTTGTTGTCGTGTCAATGGCAATGCGACAACACAGCCGAGCACGGACAGCTGACCACACATATTGTATGACAACACGCATCGAATTCATCCGACAATGCGTTAGATACGGTGCAAAATGTGACCGGCGACAATATGATGGGCTACTGTTCGACCTGACATGAAATAGACCGCCGGGTGTCGGATCAGTGGCCATATAATAAGTACTCGGGTCATATTTATCATGGTCGGATCTATGCGGCTGATGCACAATGATATGAATACGTCCAAATAGCGGCAGAATACAATTGTTCAATACCTTCGGATATGATTTCGAGGGCATAAAAGAGCTGAGTATAGAGAGGCGGCTGCCAACGCACCACAAAGCCACAGGTGTCCCCCCTCCTCCCCCTGCTGCTGCTGCTGCTTATCCCAAATATACCCCCTCTCAGCAAAACGCGGTCAGCGAAATGCAGCTATTCAATGTGAGATACAGCCATTCTCTTCAGATACATTTAAGCCTACTGACATCAGCCCGACGTCTAGAGTCAACAGACAGAAAAGTAAACAGGCAGCTGAGTCAATAAAGGCAGGCTACTGTACCTGTAAAGATGAAGGTCCAGGACGAATAGAGGTTTCAAGAAGAAAAAGAAAAATCCAGTCCCTCTGATTTGACGAGCCTGTGTTAGGTTTTCTTTCTTGGTTGTATGGCAGGATAAATAAGAGATGTGTCACATTTCCCCGTAGGTAGAGACGGATTCCCACCGCTACGAGAGCAACCTGTTGCCAGTACGTCGGATCACTACAGTCCCGCCCTCGAAGCAAGCCGATTGGTGGAGGACTCTGTGGAAGGCGGCGCCTAGTAAACGCACGCTTATTTAGATATTGGCGGGTCAGCGATGTCAATCTATTATGATCATTTATTTGACATGAATAAATAGGCACTTTTATTTTCCTGAAGTAGGCCCAGGGGATACGGGCTCATTCAAGGGTAGGCTAAATGTGGATAAACATCTCAACTGTATTCATCAAACTGTAAACATTCTTATTTACTTAAGTCACATATCTGGCAGGGGAAAGCTGGCAACCCATGAATGGGTGTTTGTGTGTGGACCTAGAGAATGATTATGTTGCAAGTCAACGTGTATAATGCATGTGTGCAACCATAAACAACGCTATTGTACTTTGTACAGAAGGTAGACCACACTCAGACCTGTCCGCCGGGTCAAACACTTGCGTCAAATTCTTAAGCTGCCCTCTAATTAAATTTACCTGAGCACAACAGCACCAATGGAATAGTCTCAAAAGTTTTAAAACTCTGTTTTATGGATGTCAAGGGGGGTCAAAGGGTTGGGGTCAATTCCATTTCAACTAAGTCAATTCAGGACCTAATTACACATGAAATTCCAATTGAAATGGAATTGACCCCAACACTGCTGTCAACACTAACATTATGGCTTATTACAAATGTGCATGGGATAACATAGCATTATATGTATAACAATGCCAAGAAACTAGGGTAGTATATTTTTTAGTGGTTTTCCCATACCCCAATGTTTAATACAACAGAACGCAACAAATAAAAAAAATTGGACAAGGACGAGTACAAAAACAATTCTCTTTACTTCAGAGTTCAGTACCTTCCCCACCCCGTGTGGGACTGGTCCCTCTGGGTGGCGCCAGAGTAGAGCACATTTAACAGCACAGATATTCAGTACAAAAAAGGGAACGGCTGAGAAAAAGGCAACTTGGACAGAAATGTAAAAAAAAAAAAAGAAAAAAAAAAAACAAGAAGAAAAATTACAAACACCTTCTGCCATGACAATAATATGAAAAAGGATATTCTTTTTTTCGCTCACTTATTTGGTCTACTTCAAGGCCTCTAGCAGAGACCAATACAAACAAAAACAGATCAGACAAGTTTACTGCATTGGTTCCCATGCAAACCCCAAAGACTACACACATCTGATATGACACATGATGATGTCACTACTCGCTATGCCACACCATCCAATAGCACTGAGAGCACAACTCCTGTGTCCAGCGGAGACAGATAGAAAAATGGTAGATTTTTCATTGTATAAAAAACACAAGTCCATTCATTGACAGAACCAAGACATGAGATTCCATTCCGAGGTTCCATTCCCAGGAAGGAAGATTCCAAGGTCCAAGATTCAATTTTTTTTGTTTTTTGTTCATTGGTTGATTCTCCTGCATTCCACGATGGACAGAGGCGTGTTTTGGGGCGAATGTACAGGCTGTACATCGATACATGTTTCTGTGGGTCCACCCTCCCCCCTCCCTCTCTCTCTCTCTCTCTCTTTCTCTCTCTCTCTGTGTGGGAGAGGGGTGAAAAGTCTGGTACATTATTAAGGAGAGGCCTGGGTCTCCTTTAGATTTGTCTGCTCTGGGTCAGAACCAGGGGCGGCGGAGGGGGTGTGGGGGTGTGTGTGTTGGTGTGTGTGTGTGTGTGTGGGTGTGTGTGTGTGTGTGTGGTGAGTATACTGACTGACTGAACGGGGGCCGGTCAGTCAGTCAGTCAGTCAGTGTGTGTGTGTGTGTGTGTGTCAGTGCGGGGCATCCGTGCCGGTCAGTCACAAAGTGTGAGGTAGTGTGTTGGTGTCAGTGCTTCGCTGGTCGGCAGGCCGCATTTCTGAAAGATGGTGGAGGGAGCATTTATCATGTAATTGATTGGGGGGGGTTACATTTTCCAGTCCAAAGGAGTCACTAAAAGTGCTATACCATATGCAAGCATGTGTGTGTGTGTTATGTTAGAGTGAGATTTGATCAGGCATATAAAGGGCTCGTCAGTCAGAGAGGGTTGGGCAGTAGTCGGCAGGATAGACAAATGCCATTCAGAGAGATCAGATCAGTCAATGTCTCTTCCCCTCCCCTCCCCACCTCCAGGTCTCTCCTCCGGCTCCCTTACCTCAGCCCTCGTTGGCTGCCACCAGTTGACCCAGGCCCTGGCGCATGTACACCGCCTGGATCTCCTTGGTCTTGAGGCAGAAGTCGCAGGCCCAGACCGCCGAGCTCTCGCGGGTCAGCAGCCCGTAGGCCGGTTCCGTCAGACCCGTGCAGTCACGGTGGAACCAGCGCTGGCACGACGCCTCGCACAGGATGGCGTCCTGATCGTCGTGCACCTCCGACAGGCAGAAGCCGCAGGGGAACACCATCCCGGGGCCGCCCAGCTTCCCTGGGCCGGAGCCTGGGCCGGTGGAGGGGGCGGTGGGGCCGGGGGCCAGGGGGGACTGGGTGTTGGGGGTGGAGGTGGAGTTGGAGGGGGGGTTGGGGTTGCTGCCCGGGGTGTTGCCCCCACTGTTGTTGCTCATGTTGTTCTGGGCAGAGGTGGGGGGTGCGTTGGGCATGCCGGGCCCCCCCCCGCCTGGTGCGTTGTTCTGCTGGTTGTAGGGGGCGGAGCCAGGGGCAGAGTTGGGCGGAGTGGGCTGTTGCTGCTGCGACGGGTTATTGGAGGAAGGGGTGTTGGCAGAGTTGGACGGCTGGAGCTGATTGGGCGGCGGCTGCTGCTGAGGCTGGGAGCCGTTGAGGGGGCCAGTGGGGGAGGAGTTGGGGTTGGGCTGGGGGGGCTGGGCCGAGGGGGGTTGGCCGCCGGATGTGTTGGGGTTGGGCTGCTGCTGGACGTCGGGGTGGCCTGGGAACCCTCCTCCAGGCTGGGGGGGGCCAGAGTTGGGAGGGGGGCCAGGGGTGTTGTTGTTGGGAGGGGGGCCGTTGGGATTTAAGTTAGGCTGCTGCTGCTGCTGAGGAGGCCCAGGCTGAGGCCCCCCGCCACCAAAGTTCTTCCCCTCCTCGTTCCCTGGGGGGCTGGGCCCGGGGTAGGGGCCGTCCTGTGACGGAGGGAACTGTCCTTGCGGGGGTAACCCTGGGAGCCCCCCCACCATGTTTCCTCCTGGACCCCCTCCCATGCCCCCCATCATGTTCATCCCCCCTGGCATCCCCCCCATGGGGTTCATGGGGCCGTGGGGGGGTCCCCTGGGGCCCCCTCCTCCAGGTAAAGGGGGGCTGTTAAAGGGGTGCCCACCTTGTCCATGCTGTTGCTGCGGGGGCATCCCAAACCGAGGGTGCGGTGGTCCCCCCCCTCCGGGACCCCCCATACCCCCAGGGGACAGCATGGGGTTGAACCCCGGTCCAGGGTGCATGGGTGGACTGAAATTGGGGGGCATGTTGAACTGCTGTGGACCCCCAGGGGGGAATCCTCCTCCTCCACCACCTCCACCACCACCCCCAAAACCAGGCATCCCCCCGAAGCCCAGTTGGTGGTGCGGTCCTGCGTTGGGGGGCGGAGGGCCGAAGGGGGGTCTCCGTCCTGGCTGCCCAGGCCCGGGCCCTGGTCCTCCAGGCCCCATGAAGGGCCCCATGCCTGGGCCCATCCTGCCTCCACCCCCATACCCACCGCCTCCACCGGCCCCGGGGCTGGGCAGGAACGGCCCACCCCCTGGACCTCCAGCACCACGGGGTTGGGGCGGGGGGCCAAAGTCATCGTCGAAAGGGTTGGAAGCAACCAGGTGGTCCACCATGGGCGTGGGCGGAGGCGCAAACTCAGAGAGGTGGGAGAACGCTGCCCCCTGAAAAACAGAGGGGGGGGGGGGGGGGGGGGGGAGACACAACATTTCAGATTTCACGATGTGAAATTATATTTCATGTTCATGAATGTGACTGGTTTGGTTCGGTGAGAGCAAGAGCAGAGGACACAGATGACTTCAAGCATTCACAGACAGGAGCACTAGTCAAACACAGAGTGGGGTTTTACACTGTACGGGGCCGACGGGACCCGAACCACACTGTGCCGGCTCTGATATTTCCCTGTCGCTCTGCCCTTTTTGAGCACTACGGCTCAGCTCAGTTCGGCTCGGCTTGAACGAGGGAGGTGAGATTGTGTAAACGTTCCCGTAGGAACGTGCTGCGTTCCCTCTTTACCTGAGTGTTGGATTTCCTCTTCTTCTTCTCCGGGCTCTTCATCTGTGAACCTACAGAGGGGAGGGGTGGAGGGAGGGGAGAAAGAGAGAGAGAGAGAGAGAGATTCTTAAACACTCCATCAAGTTGTTATGTGCACTATTGACAGTCTGGCTATTTGGTGCGTGAACCTACCCTTGGTTTCTTAATCACATCAGGTAAATGACAATGACTTAAAAGGTCCAATTACACCAAATGTCACAATGACTTAAATGTTGCATTAGTAGCCCAGTGCCTGGCAGTATTGTGGTGACGGGGCTCTAAGGAGACCAGTGATGCGCGGCTTGTCCGAGCACCGTGCCCGTCAATAACAGGTTACCAGTGTGTTGAGAATATAAGCACTCCTAGAAAACATTTTTTGAAATCAACAGACGAACATATGAGCGTTGTATTTGATTCGACGCACACCCGTCTGCAAGTTATCCCTTCAGAAGTGCTAACATCACGCAATCAGATTCAGAGAATGTCGCGGTGCACAAATGTCAAGCAGACATTCTGGTCATGCGTCGCTTTACTTGATGGAAGGGTTCAGCCTAGCATTAGAATTTCTGCCTACATATCCCTGACATTTAAACGACATATTCCTAACATTTAAACTACAGATCCCTAACATTTAAACTTCATATTCCTAACATTTAAACTACAGATCCCTAACATTTAAACTACAGATCCCTAACATTTAAACTACATATTCCTAACATTTAAACTACATATTCCTAACATTTAAACTACAGATCCCTAACATTTAAACTACATATTCCGTAACATTTAAACTACAGATCCCTAACATTTAAACTACATATTCCGTAACATTTAAACTACAGATCCCTAACATTAAAAGAACTACAAATCTATATCAAAGACAAGTCCAGAAATGTACATGAAGTCAGTGATGGATACAGACACAACCTGCCTGAGGAGGGCACAGTGTTGGACAAAACAACCACCACAACAACTGACAGTCAATAGGACCATAAACAGAGGCAAGGAAGGAGGTGAAGTTTGATCACACCAGAAGCAGAAAAGGGGACAGAGGAGGCATGAGAAGAGAGAGATGGAGTCTCACATGGACAAGGCATGGGCCACAAGAAATACACATGAATCCCTTTGAGTGACAGACTCCACTGGACGACAGACACAGTGACAGGCGTGTGGTGGAGTAGACCCCACAGTCACACGTGGGGGGAGGGGGAGGACTGAGCCGGGACCCCAACGCTGCAGTAATGAATGGTTCCGATCTAATTGGGAGATGGACAAATAAACAGATTCTTACCTTTGCCTCGTTTTCCTTGACCTTGTCCCGCCAGTAGTCTCCCCGATTCGGCAGCCATTATTATGACTGTCGGTGCGGTGCCATGTCACCGTTCATATGTAAGAAAAATGTAAAAATGACGAATAGGCTTGAGAACTTGGACCCGAGCAATAGTAGCTGTTGGAGTCATAAAACAGCTTTTTGTTTGGTTTTGATGAGGGTAGCTAGCTAATTAGTTTCTTTTCTGTACCCTCGCAATTTGGCTAACAATCGCTCCAATGCCTGGCTCTGGCCACCGACTTGCAGCTGGATATCTTGATCGGCACGCTTTGGCTGTCACGCCGGGGTTTGGTGGCCAAGAAACTTGCTCATAAGTCCTCGAACACTGTGGCCCGGGTCAGTTTAGGCAGCCGGGTCGCACAGAATGAGGTGCTAGCCTGAATGAACGAAGCTGGCTAGCTAATGTTTGCCACACAAAATCAGAATGCAAGTTGCATTACACTCCCCCTCCTCCCACTAAAAATGATCACTTACAGATGTGTAGCAAATAAGCTAGCTGACCAGATAGCACTAGCTAACGCTACCCATTACTAATTCGGGTCTGCTTACGATAGACTGCTATGAATTGTGGATAAAATCAAAGATCAATTCGGTCAACTTGCATGTTTTGCCTCCCTGTATGATAGCAAGCGATACATAAACAATCGGTAAAAATGTTGCTTAGCTTAATTAGCTGGCTAGCTAAGTTAGCTTGGATAGCTAGCAACTAAAAGCTAGCTTGCTAGCTCTCCGGCTTGGGAAGCAAACTATACCCTTTCTCCGTTGCTTGCTCTGATGTCCGTTAAAATGACCCTCTCCGGTGTGTCATTGCCGATATACCAGTCTTCACACGGTAGCTGACTATATGCTTTCGGTATATGATAATAATTCATACAAACACGCAAATTTTGCCATATTAATCATGGCCTACTGTCGCCGCCGGACAAAGAGGGACAGGCAGGAGAGACGCGCACACAGGAACATTACAACTGAGAGGAAAAATAGGGGTGTCTTAAAAATAATTATAACATATTTAATTGAATTGTTGCATCGGTATCACCAAGCAAATTCAACATAGAAACGTGAAATGTACGTTATTGTAATCATATTGTTTCACGATTTAGAATAGATATAACACTTGGTTTATGTAAAGCTCTATGTTTTGATTGATACCCCTTTGATTGCTGTTTGTGGAGCAGCCCTAGATCAGCCTAGAAGGGACCACTTTCAAACGCTGAAGTGGAGACTGTCAGGGACGTGGGGTGGACGTGGATTTCTCATGTGGGCAACATTTTAATTTCAACATTTCATGCAACACTGTAACCTGATTGTAACCTGATGTCATTACAAGTTATCTTAACGTCTGACTGTGACAGTTGCAACATTTACTGTCCATCAAATGAATACTAACATTTTACACACACACATTTGTGTTAGGCTATAAGTGGGCTTGCTCATATGGACCATCAACATTTCATGCAAAATGTATTGTCCATAAAATGAATACTTTGATTAAATGCACACATTCTGATTATTCATGGATTGAATTATACATGTCCCTTGCTGACTCAGTACAGAGGGGCTTTATTTAAAAAGAGCCAGCCTGCATTCACGTCCTGCATCTATCATTTTTACCTAAAAAAAATGAAAAGAAAAAAGAAAATCTAATAGTTTAGACCTACCTGATTTGCCAACCTTGCATCCAACACTAGAAGGCAGTCTAGGCTACTAGAAGTGAATCGTAGAAGACCCCACTAGAATCAATCCGCCCCCTGTAAAGTTTAGCCCCCCACCCTTCTCACCCTATCGACTTCTGACTGCAGTCAGTGGACTACATTGTTGCAGTAGACGGCCGTGAGGATTGGACACTCTGGGAATGGGA
Source organism: Argentina silus (assembly GCF_951799395.1). Lineage (NCBI taxonomy): Eukaryota > Metazoa > Chordata > Actinopteri > Argentiniformes > Argentinidae > Argentina > Argentina silus. The sequence goes on from NC_139668.1 coordinate 4,860,584, forward strand.
CCTATAATAACAACCAAGAAAAACTATCGATTCTTTCGAGTCTTTGCTCTTCAAAGACTTCTCTTTATCCAAAGGGAATAACTTTAAAGCTGAATGGAAGAAGTAGAGGACGTGACTTTAAAGAAAATAACAAATGGGATAAATTAGGGGTATATAATTTTACCTTCCCTAATAGGCTATAAGCCTTTATGTATATTTTCATTATATCCTATAGGATATATTCGGTATTAGCTTATTGTACTTTCAATATGTTTTATAGCCAATAGAACTCTTGAAATCTTGAATTAATCAAATAATTGTAGCCTCGGTTAATTGCTCATCAAATTTAAATGGACATTGTTCATATTTACTTGCAATTATGATTTGGCAATCAGGCAACTAGGGTATAAGATTTGTTTCCTAATGGAAATTAACCAAAAACCAGTCGATGCATAGACTACATAGGCTCAAAGAATCCGAGATAACAGCTTGTAGGCTAGACAACGGAAGTCTTTTGTGTCCGAATAGCCTACTGTGATTTCTAAAGGTGCGTCTTTGGGGCAGTAGCCTTAACAGTGTATGGGGCATAGAGGTGTTAGGGCCAACGAAGAAGTTATTGGTTTTCGATAGGATCAACAATGGCGAAGTGGTTCAAAGAGTTCCCCATCAATTTAAAGAACGGTACCGACCGAATCCGGTCCGCTTCGGAGTCGGGCTCCCAGTCCCGTAGTAAACCTGGGCTGGTGGCTGGCATCGGAACCAAGGCAACCAGCTCCAAGGGGAGTCAGCGCAAAAACTCGTCGGGGGTGGATAGCGGAGGCGGGGGGGTGGGCTCTCTCCTGTCAGGGAGAAATCGAAAAAATTCTGCCAACGAATTGGGTCGGAATGGGACCGGTTCGATAAAGGATGGGAAAGTTTGGGATAGCCTTCTTCCAGGAAAAAGCCGCAAAAATTCCAAAGCTGATACGGGGATTGAAGAGCACCGGCCACTCAAAAGTTCCAGTTCTGCGAATGCGTTCATCAGTCGGCTCATTAAAGTGGACAAACAGGACAAGAGCTCCAACTTCACTAGCGGTACCAGCGGTCCAACGGTACCAGACCCAGAGAAAGGACAGCCACTGTGCAAAACAGAGACGGTGAGAGGGTTTGAGTTACTTTCAATTAGTTTATTCTCCTTTCTTTGTAACGAATGAAGTAGCCTAAGCTACACTGTTTAATGAGCCTAGAGTGTATAGGCTATGATGTTAATTATGGTTAGATATGAATTCATAAATATGATTTGTATGTGTTTAGTTTTAGGCTATATGATAAATAAACATAACATCCAAACTGCAATGAGCATCAATAAATGAACTGCTTATTTGTTATTCACATGCATGTTATTCACTAAGCCCTGATTTAGTAGTACAACAGGAATTGTACTCTGCCAAACAAGAAATAATATTCAATGTCATCAATACTGTTGACACTGTAAAGGATCGGTCAAAGCTGTGAAAGTTGATATTATTGTTTCAGCTTTCCTCCCTCCCCTTTGTCTCTACCTCTCATTGTATCCACTCCTCCCTGCCTGTCTCTCTATCTTTCTTTCCCTTCCTCTCCACCTCCCCCCCCCCCCCCCCACCATCATTCTCACCCCTATTGAATGCAAAGTTTCTCTAAGATCAGAGTCAGAACAAACCTACATGATCCCCAAACCCCCTCCTCTTCTATCTTCCTAGCCCAGTCTTTCCCCCTATGTCACCCCTCCACCCCATCCCTCTCTTTTCTCTTTTTCAACCCCCCTGGAGCAGGCTATCATGTTATTGAAAGCATTGTGTCATCTGACACTCAGGCGCGAACCCAGGTCCCCTCTGGCTATGCTTTGAAATAAAATGTAGAGAGAAAAAAGACGAGAGAAACGATGTAGCGAGATGCTGTGAAAAAGACAGATAAAGGGGGGAAGGAGAGAAAGAAAGAGAGAGGTGGGGGAGAAGGAGAGAAAGAGAGAGAGAGAGAGGTGGATGAGAGTTTTATGTTTCGAGGGGTAAATCCCTTTCTCATGCCTGTTCTCCTGTTTACACCAATGGCTGGTGTTGTCAGTCTGTTCTCTATTCACCTCTCTTTGTTTCTCAGTGAACAAGTGAATAGGTCTCAGGGGTCTTAAAAAGGGAGGTAGTTTGATGTGTTTTTTTCTTAGTGACTCAGGGCCTGCTCAGTATGCACATCTTGCATTTATCCCACACCGTGTGTGTGTGTGTGTGTGTGTGTGTGTGTGTGTGTGTGTGTGTGTGTGTGTGTGTGTGTGTGTGTGTGTGTGTGCCTGTGTGCCTGCCTGTGTGCCTGCCTGTGCCTGTGCCTGTGCCTGTGCCTGTGTGTGTGTGTGTGTGTGTGTGTGTGTGTGTGTGTGTGTGTGTGTGTGTGTGCATAGATGCATGCATGCATGTGTGTGTTTGTCTTAGGAGTTGTCTCCAAAGCTGTCACTGTCACATCATCAGTTGAGTGACATATTGCATCACCTACTTTATCAAGCTGGTGTTATTCTATCCTGGTTGAATGATGGATGAACACCTCAGGGACCTGTCAGTCATCCTGTCTTTACATGGAAAACATAACCAGACATTACTGACCAAGAACATGACTGTCACCCGAAGACCTTCCTCCCAGGTCAGACTTCCTCCCAGGCCTTGTCTCTGACAATCAGATTAACCTGAAAGGCCCTGACACTGATAAAAACACTGAAGTCAGGTCACAGGTGTGAAGTCAAAGTCAAAGTCAAAGTGGCTTTAATGTCAATTCTTCACATGTCAAGACATACAAAGGAATCGAGAGGACGTTTCTCACTCTCCCACGGTGAGACAGATAAAGTGCCCAGGCACAACAGATAAGACAAGACATACTAAAAGTAAAACATTCAATAAAAATAATTTAAACAGTGTGTGAAGGCCCTTTAGAAACAACACATTCAACAGGTAGGTGTGATTGTTAGGACAATGGACCCAGGACAAAGATGGCTGCCATGATGATACCGCTGTTCTGTAAAGGTTAAATAAAGGTTCTTTTATTGAACCTTTATTCATCCCTGCTGGTGTTGCTGAGATAAACATCTAGTTTACAATAGAGATCTGGTCACTCCCTTTGAACTAGACTGATATCAGAGGGGCCAGTTGAGACATTTTATTGAGCTACTGATTGCATTCTCTAGTTAGTCTCTTTGGAAGACTGTTAGATACTTATCTGATTAGATACTTACAAAATAGATGGAATAGAAACGGGCCCACTGCAAGCCCGTCCTCCGATTTCTACTTCCACCGGCCTCCCTGGTAGAGATTATATGTCAACCTTTCCTTCCCTCATCTAGGGGCTTTCCGCACTACAGGGCCGATCCAAACCTCTGATCATTTATTTTCAGATTGTGCTTTCCAGCACTGTTTCAGCATCTGTGGTGGATGCGTAACCAGGCCAGCAGCACAGCTCAGCTCAGCTTGGCTCTGTAGTGTGAATGAGGTTCTAGTGAATCACACTCTAGTCTACTGTATTCTCTGCTAGGTAGTTGTCGCCATGTGTATTCATTCTTGTTTCCATGGTTCTTGGCTTCCCCAGGTGATCATTCTGGAGGACTATGCAGATCCTTTTGACGCCCAGAAGACACGGGAGCAGAGGGAGGCGGAGAGAGAGGGGGAGAATGACGGATACATGGAGCCGTACGATGCCCAGCAGATGATCACAGGTGAGGTGGTGCACAGTAACCGGTGGGGATCGAACCTGGGTCTCCAACCCGCATGACAAGCCCAAGTGTATGCCATTAGACCTAGAGGACATCCCCAGGCTCACACGTCTCAGACTGGGCTACCCATCACCAGAGCAGGATTGTAAATCACCTCCACTACACACTGTCAATAAAACAGGTGGAGAGTCGTCTCAAGGCTGGGTAGCAAGCTGCACCTGGGTTGGCCCTTGACATGTGGAGAACAGATGGAGAGTTGCCTAGAACTCATTCAGTTTTTCTCTCTTATTCTTTCTCTCTGTCTCTCTTGTCCCCCCCCCCCCCTTCTTCCCGCCTATCTCTCCATGATCTCCTCTACAGGATACCATGCACTGGGGTTCACATGTGTGAATGACTGGACTGACATTTTCAGTCTCGGCAGAAAAGAGTGATTAGAAAACGTGAACGTGAATTCCCCTAGTTCGCCTCGCGCCGTACCCCCACGGGGTTGCCACAGCAACTGTGTTGTGCTAGGACAATGGGCGCAGTTTCCTGTCCCTACTTCCTTTTTCCTGTCTCTGTTTCCTGGTACTATTGAAAGGAAAGGAAGTCAGCCCTCTCTGACCCCCCCCCCCCCCTCCCTCTCCCCGCCTCTCTCTCAGACACAGGCCCAACTACATGCCCCCCACCTCCCCCTCCCCCATATGGGCAGGCCTCATCATATCTCAAAACTTCGCAGCATCCAGGAAGACAACCAGTCAGTCGACCAATCATGTGCTCTTCTGACCTTTCATCCCGTCACTCCATTGTTTTACCCTAAATGGTAACACAATAGCCTGCTGTGACTCTTGAGTGACTCTAAAAACTGCTCTGTAGCTTTCTAGCCGACCTAAACGTTATTCATGTATTTTATTACCACTCTGGAAATCCCAGATTGACTCTGGAAAGCCCATTCATAGTGGCCTCTAGGGAGTGATGTGACCAACTTAATTCACAATGTGCGTCATGCTCAAACACATCATAGTATGGACGCTGTGCAGGAACAGAGGTCATTGTGACACATTTGACAGTGTTTAAGTGTTTAGGGGAGGCGGTAGATCAACACATTATGGTTCGGAACTGACAATGAAAGAATCACCTGACATCAATCAACAGCTTCTGACTAACTATAGCTTAGATCTGAAGTGGCTTATTGAATCGTTCAAAAGAATTAAAATCTCCTTTTTATCTTTTATTTAATTAAACGATCACATCATTTTAAGTGCATTACTCTTATTTAATCCCCCTTTTTATCCTTGTTTTGAACACTTCTCAGGGCATTCCTTACTCCGGCATTGACCCCATAATCAGTGGTTCTGTTGTAAGAGAATTCTTCAAAGGTTTCCCCTAAAGGGACACATAGAGATCCCTTTTGGAACCCTTCCTTCTAAGAGTATAGGGGTCTGTGATCTACTGTTGGGAATGGTTTAGCCCAGAGCCATACTGTCTATATATACACATCTAGGCTAGGCAACATGTGGTATAGCTGCCTCCTGACTTACACTAACAGAAGATCACTGATCTCTCCCCCCAGAGATCAGACGGAGGGGCTCCAAGGACCTGCTCAAGATGTGCGTTCTGCTGGAAGGGGGCGAGGGAGCGGGGGAGGAGGGGCGGCCCGGGCCCCCACAGATCTACGACGTTCCCTATGACAGTGGCACCGAGGGCGTTGGCATTGGGGAGGGAGGGGGCGCCAAGACCCCGGTCACGCGGCCAGAGTTAGACCCCCGGCCCCCCGCAGAGTACGAGCTGCCTTGGGAGTGGAAGAAGGAGCAGATTGTCAGGGCTCTGTCAGGTACGTCAGGTCAGGACTCTGTCAGGGCAAGACTCTATGAGGTACATCAGGTCAAGACTCTGTCAGGTCAAGACTCTGTCAGGGCAAGACTCTATGAGGTACATCAGGTCAACACTCTGTGAGGTACGTCAGGTCAGAACTCTGTCAGGTCAAGACTCTGTCAGGTCAGGACTAGCCACATAGAATAGAACAGGACAGGGTTTAATAGAATGGAATGGAATGGAATAGAATAGAATAGAATAGAATGGAATGGAATAACATAGAATAGAATAGAATAGAATAGAACAGAACAGAACAGAACAGAACAGAACAGAACAGAACAGAACAGAACAGAATAGAACAGAATAGAATAGAATAGAATAGAATAGAATAGAATAGAATAGAATAGAATAGAATAGAATAGAACAGGACAGGACAGGACATAGTAGAACAGAACAGAATGGAATAGAATAGGATGGGATCGAATAGACGACCGTGAACTAGTCTAGTGCACCACATATACTGCATGTAAACTATTTTACACTGTACTGGCTACAATGTACTGTGTATGGTATACAATAACAGACATGTGATGTGTAAACATCTACTCTACTGTGGTTTCATCAATATCTCCTCCGATGTCTCCTCCCCCTCTCCCCTTTTCCCTCCAGCTCAGTTTGACAGCACTGAGCGTCCCTCCCCAACCAAGGAGGAGCCCCCCCACCTCACCCTCACACGCCAACCCCAGCAGCAGCCCCAGCCCAGGCCCCAGTCCCAGACCATGACCCAGACCCAGAACCAGCCCCAGACCCAGTCCCAGCCCCAGCCCCAGACCCAGACCCTGACAAGGCAGCCCCAGCAGCAGCCCCAGCCCAGGCCCCAGTCCCAGACCATGACCCAAACCATGACCCAGACCCAGAACCAGCCCCAGACCCAGTCCCAGACTCAGACCCTGACAAGACAGCCCCAGCAGCAGCCCCAGCCCAGGCCCCAGTCCCAGACCCAGAACCAGCAACACCTCAGACAGAAGAGCTGGAGCCAGAAGATCCTCAAGTCCTCGCCCACCCTGTCCCCCTCCTCCCCTCCCAGCGTGGTCCCTGAGGGGGATGCGTGCCGGGTCGACCCCACCCTGCCCCTGGAGAAACAAAGGTGAGGGGACTGAATGATTCTGACATCACCCTCATTGAAGTTGAGATTTAAAACTGTTAGGGACAGGTTAGGGTTAGGGTAAGGCTTTGGGTTAGGGTCAAGGTTAGGGTTAGGGTTTTTGGTAGGGCCTCCCAAGTATCCCACTTAGCATCTACCATGAGGATACAGGGTCATAGGTCAAAGAGAATGAGAGGTCATCTGTATTGTAGTCCTGGCATGCCATTATGTGTAGTCACTTCTGCAATATGATAATGTAGTGCTGTAGAGATAAGACGCTATACTAGCTCCTCCCACTCTGTTGGGGCCAAATCCTAACGCAAGGCTTGAGATAGAACGGCGTGTGCGTAACTCATGCATTGATGTCAGTGGGAAATCTTTGACAAAAACACAGTTTGACACACATGTAGTTCAGATATTGCTCTTATAATAATGCATGGGTTATCTGCTGTTGTAAGCCCTTTTAACATGCCTGACCCCTCCGCCTCTCTCTCTTTCTCTCTCTCTCTCTCTCTCCCTATCAGCTGGTACCATGGCTGTGTGACACGTCAGGAGGCGGAGTCTCAGCTCCAGTCCTGCAGAGAGGCCAGCTTCCTGGTCAGGAACAGCGAATCAGGAACCAGCAAATACTCCATCGCTCTGAAGTGAGTATTCTGTGTGTTTTCATTGGCCTGAGGTGTTGTCATGCTGTTTCTGCCGTCCTGAAATATGGAATACACTTTTTCGTTGTCGCTTTAATTTGATCCAATATTCAATTCTGCCTAACGATTTCCCCACTGTAAATTGTAGCATTTTTGATCCTTCTGTTTGTGCAACAAACCTAAAAATGTGTTCAGACCAAAGACAATATGCTGTGGCTTATAAAAAGGAATGATAGTTTATCTAACAGTGGCTTACGGATATTGGGCTGCTTCGACTGCCCTGTGAGTTTGACAATGATTTATGATCAGCATTTTATGGAGGGTCGAAAGAGAAGATCGTCAATGAATCAAGCGTCAAATGGATGGTAGGACTCTTGGAGGGAGAAGTGTGTTCTGTTTACCATCGCTTCCTGAGTGAACAGTCCATTCCTTTACTGGCTGAGAAGTCAACTTGACTTCATGGGAGTGAACTTATTTCATGGACCACATGCCCGTCACATCCTAGTCTTCAGATCAACTGAGTGGACTTCGCTCTCATTTGGAGAATCAGAATTGAGCCTCAGTCTCCTAATCTTCTCTTCCTCACTGTCCTCCTTTCTCTCTCTCTCTCTCTCTCTCTCTCTCTCTCTCTCTCTCTCTCTCTCTCCCTCTCTCCATCAGGACGAGCCAGGGCTGTGTACACATCATCGTGGCCCAGACCAAGGAGAGCGGCAGCTACACGTTGGACCAGAGCAGTGCTGTGTTTCCCAGCATCCCTGAGGTGGTGCACCACTACGGAGCCCAGCGGCTGCCTTTCAACGGGGCCGAGCACATGACCCTGCTGCACCCCGTACCACGACCTCACTGATGCCCCCCCCCCCCCCCCCCCATAACCCTACTGCACCCCCCAACCCCCCCCCAAACCCCCCCCCCCCCCCATGAATGACCTTGCGGCACCCTGTACCACGCCTTGACTGACTCCACCCTCTCTCATTCCATTCCATGCATTACAATGAGCCCGTCCTCCGATTTCTACCCCCACTAGCATCCCCATATATGGGCATCATAACAAACTTCCTGGACCTCTCCTCACCTCACACTGCATATCCACACCCACCCCTCCTCAGACGCTCTCTACCTATTTACTCCATATCATTCCTAGTCCTACCCTCTCTTTCTCTGTCTTATTTTCTCATGAACATGAAGCTGAACCACAAGCAGAAGAGAAGCATGCTTGCTCAGAGGCCCTGGTCTAAGAGACTACTGCTCTCATCCTCTGTATATTGATACCATCACCTTTCGTATGCAGCTAATGCAAAACGCCCAGGCCACGGGTTTTGCATGTGAACTTATGGGTATCCTATCCTGACTTGACTGTGAGGAGAAAAACAAACATCAGGTCGTCCACAGCAAAGTGACTCTCTCTCGCCCTCTGGTGGCTGTGCTGGTTCACTACACCAACTGGATTCTCAACTCTCAACACTGTATGTTGCATGGTAATACTGTACCAACAATTAAGTTATATCTTATCCCTAGCCTTATTTTTAAACACATATTGAGGAGAAGTAGCCTCCCCTTTATCTTATATTCCCTTTAAGGTATCTCTCTTTTCTTATTGACTGTGAACGATGGCGGTTGTGACTACTGTGAACCATTTAGTGATTCACCCTAATGCAAAGTGCCATGGATAGAGACTACCATCTCTCTCTCTGGGAAGTCAGGAAGTACCCAACGACTATATCATTGAAACTATAGTTTCCAAGTCTTGGTCCTGAAGTTCCCTGGTGTATTCTGAGTTTCATCTCAAGAAATGTCTGCATTGTGGATTATACTGTAGATTGAGAGCTGGGTTTGTGTGGTTCCTGATAGGGAAACACCTCCTTATACTCATCCTGCTGTGTAAGGTGCTTATTTCATCAACGATTGGAGTTAATGACCAAAATGATCAATAATTAGACCTCATTGATAAAAACAAGTGTCTAAAATTGTGAGGGAATACAATTTGATTTTATATTGGAGAAAGAAATGATGATGCAATGTTTTACTTGTGCATTACTTGTCATAGTGCACCCCCTGGTGCTAAGAACTGGACCAACAACCAAAGAAGAAGTGCCAATGCTGTCTGCCATGAACAGTTGTAATGTAATGTAAATGTAACCCAGTAGAGGCTGGTGGGGGTAGACATCAGGGGACGGGCTCATTGTAATGTATGGAATGGAATGAGCCTAGCTGAGCTGTACTGGGCTGGCCTGGTTACTCATCCACCATAGTTGCTGTACTGTAACAGTGCTGCAAAGGACAACGTGAAAGGAAAATATCCGAGCCAGCACATAATGGTTTGGGTCGGCCCTGTATGATAAGACCCTACATGTAACTGTCCTGTTAGATACAAACAATTTCGCACGTGTTTGATACCATTCCTCATTCCATTCCGTGTATTACAATGACCCCGTCCTCCGATTTCTACCTCCACCAGCCTCCCCTGATGTAACCCTAGCCTAGATAATGACTTGACTTGACTTGTGTACTCAACTCATTATAAAACAAAAAAATGATGATACTATTTTCAATCCTACTTTGTCTTTTGGTGTGTGTGAATGTAGATGCCTGCTGTTGAGGCAAGAATGAGTTGATATGATTGATTTGAATAAAATGTTGATAATAGTCAGGGTTTGTTTACATTTGTTACAACAAACACATGCGATTGATACCATTCCTAATTCCATTCGATGCATTACATTGAGCCCATCCTCTGGACTACATAAATAGGCCTACACAAAGTGAGTGAAACCGTGTCCTAAAACACGCATCATAGAATGACCCAGGAAGGAACATGAAGAAACCACATTAATTCAAAATGATAATGTACAAGGCTTCTGATTCCCCATAATGTAGGCTTATTGTGAACGCAGTGCTTAATTTATACTGCCCATTCTATGTAGTTCTCTGGTACTTGCATGTGGGTGCACACACACGCGCACACACGCGCACACACACACACACACACACACACACACACACACACGCGCGCGCACGTGCACATGCACACACACACACACACACACACACACACGTGCACACACACACACACGCGCGCACGTGCACATGCACACACACACACACACACACACACATGTGCACGTGCACATGCACACACACACACACACACACACACAAATCATCCTTCTCTAGCTTCTGTAGTGTCTAAGTTGCTGAAAAATTGATCAGTTTGTCAGTATCAGGTGGTTGGATGAGTCATTACATCAGCGCACGCACGCACGCACGCGTGTGTGTGTGTGTGTGTGTGTGTGTGTGTGTGTGTGTGTGTGTGTGTGTGTGTGTGTGTGTGTGTGCATCTAGGTACTATGTTGCATTAAAAGGTTAGGGGAAGGGTCTGGTGAGAGATTGGGTTTAGCGCTGAGTGAGGATTGTGTTTAAGGTTGAGTAAAGGACAAGGAAGGAAGGAGCAAGAGCATCCAGACCAAGCAGCTTTGTGTTCACTTAAAAGGTAAGTGCAACGTTAAAGAAGGCCCAAGCCTAAGGGTAGTATCATTACCACGGTTATTAGACACTTAACGTGTAGGAAAAAAGCGGAATTGACACCATCCCTCTCTCCTTGCCTGTCTGTTTCTCCTCCTCTCCCTTACCTTTCTCACTCTATCACTGATATCGGAGTCTGATCATCTGTCTATCATCTGGTTCACCTTAACTCACCTCAGGGACAGTCCCTATAAAAAGTTAGGGGGAAAGTGTGTAACATATAACACTACTTGAGGTTTTTTTGGGTTCTTTTGGGTACTTTGGGGTTCTTTTGGGTACTTTTGGTTTCTTTTGGGTATCTGTTTGTGGTTGTTTGAGATTGTTTTAGGTACTTTGGGGTTCTTTTGGGTACGTTGGGGTACTTTGGGGTTCTTTTGGGTATCTGTTTGTTGTTGTTTGAGGTTGTTTTAGGTACTTTGGGGTTCTTTTGGGTACTCTTTGGTTCTTTTGGGGTTGTTTTTTGTTTTATTTGGGGTTGTTTGGAGTGGTTTGGGTTGTTTGTAGTCTTGGTCCCAGGCATTTCTGCCCAAATGGGCGAAAGGTCTGGTGGACCAACACGTCAAACTTGGCTTCATTAAGCCAATAGAAAGACCGTCAAAAACGGACGGCGCAGAGCCATTGGCTTTACTTTGCATCAATCATTGCATCAAGCACTTCCCCACAGTGCTTACACACCAAACATTTCTGATTCGGAGCTACGCCTCCCGGCCATGTGAATCGCTGAGATCAAATAATAGCAAATACTTGACTCAGTAAATTCAATCCCACTAAGGCCAGGTTGTTGTTATTCCAGGCTTGGGGTTGTTTGGGGTGATTAGTAGGACCCCTCAGCAGATGCCTTTATCAGAAATTACAGTCATTCATTTAACGCAGTGAATTATTTTTGGATATGGTCCTGATGAGATTCAAACCCACAACCTTTACACTACAAGACCATGCTGGGCAGCACATGCCACTGGCTTGTTGCTTTAGTAGTTTGAATTTCTCTGATGAATATAGAGTAGCTACCAGAAGAGACACTGTTTTATATAGCAATGTTGTTTAGCCGATTTGGTACCTCAATGATTTACAGTAAACTAACATAAAAAATAACATTATGCCTCCTGTTAAAGTAGATAAACTGTATCTTCAAAAGGAAGATTGATTCATAAGCAACAGCTCACCTTGACTCAACTAAAGGACATTCCCTACAAGCTGATGTTTGGGGGTAGTGTGTAACAGTGGAGGCTGGTAGAGGTAGAAATCGGAGGATGGGCTCATTGTAATTCATGGAATGGAACGAGGAATGGCATTAAACACGCGTGAAATTGTTTGTATCTAACAGGACAGTTAGGGTCTTGTAGAGTTGTATTTTGCCCAAAATATCCCTGGTTCCTTCAAACAAACAATCAGACAGGTTTTTTGACTCTCTGTTCCATTTCGTTTGTCCGTCTGTCGTTCCAACATGATCCTCTACTTCTTCTACAAGAATATGTATTAGGGACATGTAGGGTCTTATCATACCGGGCCGACCCAAACCATTATGTGCTGGCTCGGATATTTTCCTTTCACATTTCCAGCACTGTTACAGTACAGCAACTATGGACGTGTAACCGGCCCAGTACAGTTCAGCTTGGCTTGGCTCGGCTCGCCTCTGTAGTGTGAATGAGAGTTTAGGGTCTAATCATACAGATCCTTGAACTCATTGGCACACTCTGAAAGGCCCTATCAAGATGGTCGGCTTAAACTTGATCAACGAGGACCGTCTCAAATTCTACCTGATGGGGGTGTAGTATGACTCTCGGGGACGCCCAGGACCAACCAAGATCATTTCATTTTGATTTTTTACGGGGGAGGGGGGGGGGGAAATTGATATTTCTGTT
>NC_139668.1:4880725-4890725 GCF_951799395.1 Argentina silus
CTCTCCTCCAACCTGTCCATCTTACCTGAGTGCTGATGGAGAGCCTCTTTTGTCTCGAGAGAAGAGGAAGAGAGAGATAGAGCCAAGGGAAGACGGATGAGATGAGGAGAGAGTCTGCCAGCGGCTTAAATATCACCTGTCCCTCCTCCCTCCTCCCCCTTCTCTCTCACCCACCTATGTCCCCCCTGCTTCTGTTTCTCTCTCCCTCCCCTCCTTGCCTCCCTCTCTCCTCAGGTGCACACACGCACATGCAGATACATGCACGCAAACACACACAGACACACACACGCACGCACACGCACACGCACACACACGCACACACACACACACACAGCATTTGACCTCAGCAAGTAACAGATCACCAGAACAGATCAGGCCACAGGCTAGGGCGTTAGCATCACAGTATTTTATTATTGGCCATGACACAGTGGTTACAGTGCATACTATAGCAAAGCCTAGCGAACATGATACAGCATTGGGAGTTAAGGCGTTACATCTTTGTCATAGTGGTTAAATATAAAGATATTTGGCTTGAGTGAATGGCAGTGTGTCTCAGTGAGCTTGTGATATAACAGCTGGTAACACTTTATTTAAAGCATAGAGGTATAATGCATAAGAAGTCATTATATTTCTGTATGATGCCTTATAATGTCTTTGTAACAACTTGTGTACACAAATAACCTACGAGGTATCAACTGACAGAAGATGTCTGATATAGTGTAATTGCCGAGGGTCGTTATAAGATGATGATAAGACTTTATAATGCAGTCATTCATGCTTATAACACATCTTACAATTCATTATAAGCACATTATAAATGTTTACTTTAAGTAAAGTGTTTATCCCAACAGCTTGTTATTGTGCAGTAGGATGGTCTTCTTGTAAACAACAATCTACTATTTCAAATATATGCAGTACCTCCGGGAAAAAAGACCATCTTATGGAATACGCCGGCAGAAAACATGTGGAACTGTGTGTGAGCTGTGCATTTCAGGGTCGCGGTCGGTTTGATTGTGACTAATGAATTCAGAGGATGAATTGGAATTGATTGATAATTGGCTATTCTATTTCTATGATGATTTTTCAATTCATGGTGAAGTTAAAAGGGAATTGGGCCCTACCCTGGTCCATTCATACATAATGTATGATGTGGCTCAATGTTTAGACTGTAGAAAGGGATGGACAGGGTGTGTGATCGAGTGGCAAAGCCTATTTTAATCATCGTTAAGTGGACACAAGCTAGCAGGAACGTAGTCAGCGGTAAACAAAACAGAACACCATGGATTTACTGAAGCAGAAAAGGTGTGTAGACCCTATTCACCTAAACAAAAAGGTAGTTAAAGTGAGTTTACCTCGCTGGACACAAGTCTAACTCACGTGTGTGTGTGTGTGTGTGTGTGTGTGTGTGTGTGTGTGTGTGTGTGTGTGTGTGTGTGTGTGTGTGTGTGTGTGTGCGTGCGTAGTGTGTGTGTGTGTGTGTGTGCGCGTAGTGGTGAAGTGTGTTAACCTGTCTACACTGTGGTTAGAGGCTATGCAGCTAGTTTGTGTACACCAGTGGAGGCTGGTGGAGGTAGAAATCAGAGGACAGGCTCATTGTAATACCATTCCATTCCATGCATTACAATGAGCCAGTCCTCCGATTTCTACCTCCACCAGCCTCCCCTGGTGTACAGACACTGTGCTAGTGGCTAAAGGCCTATGTACATAGAGCAGCTCTACCAAGCAAATACATGTTAGCCTAGCAAAATGCTCCCTGCAGGGGGCGCTGTAGCGAGTGGTGCGTTTTTTCCACAGTCATGATAGATAATGGTAATGGTAATGCGGTCGTAGGTCATAGGTCACTGTGAAACGTGTATAGGCCTGTCGGTGATGGTGACCTTAGGAAAGGCACTCACAACACAGCACTGTACATAAACCAGTGGAGGCTGGTTTCTACCTCCACTAGCCTCCACCGGCATAAACATGCCTCTTTGATTAGGATTCATTCAAACATTCATTGCATAGTAACATGCTGTGATGACAGGGGAGGATAGAAAGAGGTGGAAATCGGAGGACAGGCTCATTGCAATGCATGGAACGGAATGCTTTCCATGCATTACAATGAGCCCGTCCTCCGATTTCTACATCCACCAGCCTCCTGACTAGCACGCTGTGATGAGTAAAGAATGTCTGATAAATGAGCACCTTTGTCATTCCTGCATGAATGTGAATGAGTCATGGTAGTAATGAAGTGTGGTATGAGCGTAGTAATAGTAGTAGTAGTAGTAGTAGTAGTAGTAGGGTTAGGACAGGGTGTGGCTGAGAAGACAGAAAGACTCGAGGAGTATTTACAGAGGGAGGAACCGTCAGCAGAGGACCGTTTGACCCTGTGACTCACTCCAGCAGGTCTCTTTGTCCCTTCTGTTCTACGGCGGCAGGTTTTGAATGGCCATCTGTTGTTATTATAATACATAAGACGTGTAGTTGGTGATATGCCCAAATCGTGTCCGAGTCCTACCTCCCTACGTGATAGACGACATGCAACATGAGCTTTTTCCCATGGTTGAATTATTGATGATGAGACAATTTACAAATCATTAAGCTCCAATTAACAAATTGTTTGCTGTTTATATGACAAAGAACAACTGGCTATAAGACCTCTGTGTTCCCTTTGAGCATTCTGACAGCTGTCCAGAGGTCTCGATCGGAAAACAGCACATGATAAAAGCTCATCGTCATCAAATGTGAAGTTTATACATTTATAAGCTATAAATATTGCTTGGATAATCATTATTATAATGCGCTATAATAGCAATAACTGTCATTATTAATAACGGTGGTAGTAATATCAACAACATATATGGTGAATAGTAATAATAATAATAATAATAATAATAATAATAGGCTGATAACAATCACACTACATGGTGTCAAGATGGCTGATGGCTCAGTATTTTTTATTTTGAATGTTTTCAAGAAGAAGGCCAAATCATTTCACAACAAAGTACACCCTCTGAAACTCTGCTTGTTGCACCAGGGGGCTCAACAAAGGCTTTCACTAGGAGTCGGGATGTGTTGACATGGTCTTATACAAGCTGTGTGAGTGACGCTCTCTAGTATTGTGTGTGTGAGAGGAGGGTGTGTTCCCTCGTCCCTGTGGCTAAGCCAAAGGCCTGTACTGTAAGCCCTTCGGCTCTGGGATCTAGTTGCAGGTCAAACAGGGTCTCCCATCCAAACAGAGCAGGGGTGTGACCGAATCACCCGCAAACAAACCTGACCGATCGTAGCCAGAGAACCACAATAAACCAACAACAACAACAACAACAACAACAACAACAGCAACTAAAAACAAAAGCAATACCACCACCACCACCACTACCACCGCCACCAACCAAAACAAGGGTCATGTTTCTGTCGTGACCCTCTCGTGTCAAAAGCGTCAGCTTCCGCAGGACGTTTTAGCCCCAAACATTTGGGGTGTCTGTTTTGTTTTTCTTTCCTCTCCTCTTTTCCGTACGGACGGTGGTTCTGGTCCCGGTAGATTGGGTTGCAAGATGAACAGAGAACGGCCGCTTCTCCGGGCCCTCAAGGGGCCTCCCCGGGTCAGCGGCCCGCGGCCGTGAGGCTATTTCTGGCTCCCTCAAGGCCACAAGGGTCCCCTGGTGTCCATTCCATCCCTGGCCCTTAATTATTTAACCAGGGGCCATTATTGGGATACCACACACCTGATCTTCCCGCTCCTTAATACATGGCTAACTGATAGGTGGAGGAGGAGGAGGAGAGACTATCAACCCCACATGCTGTCCTGAAGCAAGGGAGAAGGGGAGAAAGAGAGAGAGGGAGAGAGAGAGAGAGAGGGCTAGTCTGAACCTGTACTAAGCAAAACCCGCCAAACCAAATCATTTGTTTATAATCATGCCAATAAAGCTCTATTTGAATGATAAGGGTTGAGAGAGAGAGAGAGAGAGAGAGAGAGAGAGACAGAGACAGAGACAGAGAGACAGAGAGAGAGAGAGAGAGAGAGAGCGAGAGAGTTGTACAGAGTGATACAATCTTAGCAGATTTCATGGCACCTCACGCCTCAGTGCTTCGACGACACGCACGTTTTATGCAAAGCCAACTGATGTTTTCAGACTGGCGTGAGAAGGCCAGACTGACTGTAGAACACAGCACTAGTGTTGTATTGCACTGCGTCACGGTAAAATGCCATCTGAGACAGAAGGAAAGGGATAAAGATAGACAGAGAGAGAAAGAGAGAGGGCAGGAGAGAGAGAGAGAGGGTTAGGGTTAGAATAAGAGAGAGAGAGAGAGAGAGAGAGACAGAAAGAGAGAGAAAGAAAGAAAGAAAGAAAGAAAGAAAGAAAGAAAGAAAGAAAGAAAGAGAGAGTAAGAGAGTGGAGGGGGATGCAAGTAATTTGTCTAACTCTAGTGGTGTATCGTACATTGACAGACACAGTGTGTCTCAGCGTACAAGAGGGAGATGGAGTCCCATTGGTCACTAGCTACTGTCGTTTATCAGAATTTCACAGGGATGAAGTCCATGTTGCTGATTGGCTGTGTGTCATTGTAATATGTCAATATAACGAGGTATAGTGTACTGGGTGAAGGGACGTACGTATATCAACATATAGTGGTATGTATGTAGTGCTGCAATGGAAGTCATTGTAGTGTCATGTATGTTAGTAATACTTAGTACATATATCGAGTTAAGTTTAAGTGTGTGGCAGTGTGTAGTGTATTTTACGACCGAATTGTGTGTGTGTGTGTGTGTGTGTGTGTGTGTGTGTGTGTGTGTGTGTGTGGATGCAAAGAAATGTGTGTGGTAGTGGGGCACCATGTATGTTAGCATGGTATTGCATACTTGTGTGGAGTGTGTAGTGTAGTGTAGTGTGTCAGGTGTAGGGTAGTGTGTATGTGTGTAGTGTAGTGTAGTGTAGTGTGTTTCAGGTGTAGGGTAGTGTGTGTGTAGTGAATGTGTTGTATGGACCAGGCTGTTGTAAAGCTCCTATGAGGTCTCCTCCTCTGTCTTCTTCTCCTCCTCCACCGCTGCTGCCACTGCTGCCGGGGCTGCAGGCGTCTCAACCTCTTCCACCTTCGGCACCTCTTCCACCTTTTCTTCCGCCTTCTCTTCCACCTTTTCTTCCACCTTGGCTGCCACTGCCGCCGCCGCTGGTGGCTCCTCCTCTTTCTTCTCCTCCACCACCGGCCCCTGGACTGGCGTCGGCGCCGCGAGGTTCTCCGTCTCTGGCGCAGCGGCAGCGTTCTCGGTGGCGGCGGCGGGCGTGTCCGCGGCGGCGGGGGTTTCCGCGGCGCCGGGCTTTTCTGTGGAGGCGGGTGTTTCTGTGGCGGCGGGCGTTTCTGCCGCTGCGGGTGTTTCCGCGGCAGCGGGTGTTTCCGCGGCAGCTGCGGGCGCTTTGGCAGCGGCGGTGCGTTGCTGGCTGAGGGTGTTGGCCAGGTAACCGACCAGCGTCATGTACTCCGGGAAGCTCACCTTGCCGTCCTGGTTGGCATCCAGACCCTGCTGCATCTCCTTCACCGCATCAGAGCTGTCCGTGTCCTGGGGGAAGGGGGGGGGGGGGGGGGGGGGGGCAGACATGAACACTGGTTTGCCATGACATCATCAACAGGCGACTCCACCGTAGAGTGGTAACTGACCCCGTCTCACACACACACACACACACACACAGATACACACACACACACACACACACACACACACCCGTGGGTGGCCCATATGCGCCACCTGATGCAATGAGGCCCTAAGCGGGGATGTAACTTACACCATAATAGTAATACAAGTCTGTATAATGTTTAACAAGGCATTTACAGTTACAGTAACAGTGTATCCTGTTCCCCCTCATGATAACAGGCTGCAGCAGGGGAGGCTGGTGGAGGTAGAAATCGGAGGACGGGGCTCATTGTGAGGCATGGAAGGGAATGAGGAATGGTATCGGAATGAGGAACACAACGTGTTTGATACCATTCCTCATTACTTTCCATGCATTACAATGAGCCCGTCTGTAGATAGTAGATAGTTGAATCAGAGAAGGGCTCTGACAGGGAAAGGCAGACGTGAGTCTATGATGTACAGGAACACAACCAAGGGTGACATCACACCACCAGACGAGAGCAACAACCAACCCCTTTCACACAACCAATACTGGTTCAAATTGTGCTTGTTTCCCGAACACAGATTAATAATAATAATAATAATAATAACAATGCATTTATTTTGTATAGGGCTTTTCTCAGTACTCAAAGACACGACATTCCATGGAGAGAACAAGAATAGATAGATAAATAAAAAGTAAAACAAAAGCACAGTCAGTAAAAACAAGTTTAAAAAGATGGGTTTTAAAGGATCCTTGATTAGAAATCATCTTCAATTAAGATTTTCCATTGAAAGAGTGATTTAGTACCAGGACAAGGCTTAATCTGTGTCCAGGAGTTGGATTTAACAATATTTTTAACAAAGCACTGTATTCCCAATGCTCGCTACCACCGAGAAGCTAACCCTTTGTCCTTTGCCTACTATACTAGATAGGCCTAGTCGAGAGTAGATTCTTTGGGACTTCCCTACAGGACCGAACCATATTGTGCTTCTAATGTCCCTTTCCCATAGTCCAATCCAGCACTGTTTCAGCAGCTATGGCCGATGTGTAACCAAGCTATAGCCCAGTTCAGCTGTGTGTGTCGTGAGTATGAGGGGGCTGTGATCAGAAACAAGATGGCCGCCTCCTCACCGTCATGATGTTATGGAGCTGGTTCTTCACCAGGCCCTGGAAGTCCTTCCCCCCCAGGCTCTTCTTGCCCTTGGCTGACTTCAGGTACACACCCACCACCGTCTGAATGGCCGACTCCATGGCTCCTCTCTCTGCACAGACCAACCAGGAAGGGGGGGGGGGGTGTTAGTGTACATGTCATACTTGCATCTTCCTACAGACCTGAGGAGGCTGGTGGAGGTAGGAATCAGAGGAATGAAGAATGGTATCAATCACATGTGTTTGATACCCTTCTTCATTTAATTCCAAGCATTAGAATTATTTTGATAGCAATCCTCATTCTATTCCATGCATTACAATGAGCCTGGTGTCCTCCGATTTCTACCTCCAACAGCCTCCCTTGGTGTAGACAACATCACTTTGAAGTATTGATGTTACCGTAATGCGGGACAACACTGGATTGGGGGGGGGGGGGGGGGGGGCTTCAGGTAGACACAGGGGAGTAGAGGGCATCAGCCAAGAGACAGCATTCACATCTACTCTCTTAGAAACAAGGGTCCTAAAAGGGTTCTTCAGCTCTCCCTTTGTTTGAAGAACCCATTTGGGGGTTTCAAGAAGAACCATTTGGGGTTCCATGTAGAACCTTTTCTAAGAGTGTGGGACAACCTTCAACTGAGTTGGTAGCCAGGGGGGAGAGGACTGACACCAACACGGGGGGGAGAGGACTTTTAGATGCTTTTACTGCTTCAGTAAATAGACGTGGTCGTATTGAAATACATTCATATTAACTGGGACAAGACATGATTGGGGGGGGGGGGGGGGTAGTACACAGGAGGGACGTCAAATTGTTTTAAACAGTAGCCCCCCGCAAAAGCTAGCAATTCGACAGCGCGGGTGATTTTTATTTGAACTTGAGAAGTGAGTTTACTATCTCAACTCGGTTATACAGTGCATTCGGAAAGTATTCAGACCCCTTCACTTTTTCCACATTTTGTTATGTTACAGCCTTATTCTAAAATGGATTAAATTATTTTTTTCCCCTCATCAATCTACACAATACCCCATAATGACAAAGCCAAAACAGGTTTTTAGAAATGTTTGCTAATTTATTAAAAATAAAAAACTGAAATATCACATTTACATAAGTATTCAGACCCTTTGCTATGACACTCGAAATTGAGCTCAGGTGCATCCTGTTTCCATTGATCATCCTTGAGATGTTTCTACCACTTGTTTGTAAGTGTTTCTACAACTTGTACACCTGTGGTAAATTCATTTGATTGGACATGATTTGGAACGGCACACACCTGTCTATATAAGGTCCCACAGTTGACAGTGCATGTCAGAGCAAAAACCAGGCCACAAGGTCGAAGGAATTGTCCGTAAACCTCCAAGACAGGATTGTGTCGAGGCACAGATCTGGGGAAGGGTAAAAAAATTCTGTAGTATTGAAGGTCCCCAAGAACACAGTAACCTCTATCATTCTTAAATGGAAGAAGTTTGGAACCACCAAGACTCTTCCTAGAGCTGGCTGCCCGGCCAAACTGAGCAATAGGGGGAGAAGGGCCATCGTCAGGGAGGTAACCAAGAACCCAATAGTCACTCTGACAGAGCTCCAGAGATCCTCTGTGGAGATGGGAGAATCTTCCAGAAGGACAACCATCTCTGCAGCACTCCACCAATCAGGCCTTTATGGTAGATTGGCCAGGCGGAAGCCACTCAGTAAAAAGCACATGAAAGCCCGCTTGGAGTTTGCCAAAAGGCACCTAAAGGACTCTCAGACCATGAGAACAAGATTCTCTGGTCTGATGAAACCAAGATTGAACTCTTTGGCTTGAATGCTAAGCGTCATGTCTGGAGAAAACCAGGCACCGCTCATCACCTGGCCAATACCATCCCTACGGTGAAGCATGGTGGTGGCAGAGGGGATGTCATGCTGTGGGGATGTTTTTCAGCTGCAGGGATTGGGAGACTAGTCAGGATCAAGGGAAAGATGAACGGAGCAAAGTACAGAGAGATCCTTGATGAAAACCTGCTCCAAAGCACTCAGGACCTCAGACTGGGGCAAAGATTCACCTTCCAACAGGACAACGACCCTAAGCACACAGCCAAGACATGCAGGAGTGGCTTCGGGACAAGTCTCTGAATGTTCTTGAGTGGCCCAGACAGAGCCTGGACTTGACCCCGGTCAAACATCTCTGGAGAGACCTGAAAATAGCTGTGCACTGACGCTCCCCATCCAACCTGATAGAGCTTGAGAGGATCTGCAGAGAAGAATGAGAGAAACTCCCCAAGTACAGTTGTGCCAAGCTTGTAGCGTCATACCCAAGAAGACTTAAGGCTATAATCGCTGCAAAAGGTGCTTCAACAAAGTAATGAGTAAAGGGTCTGAATACTTATGTAAATGTAATATTTCAGTTTTTTATTTTGAATAAATTGGCAAACATTTCTAAAAACCTGTTTTGGTTTTGTCATTATGGAGTATTCTGTGTAGACTGATGAGGGGAAAATTGAATTTAATCCATTTTAGAATAAGGTTGTAACATAACAAAATGTGTTACACACACACAAACACACACAAACCTACTCATGCTTTTCAAACAGAAACCTGAGGTGTTTTCTGACACAGACAAACAGTGACAACTCACTGATAGTCCGCCACACAGTGGAAAAAGAAAGAGAGAGGGTGGATCTCTGGTCCCTAGAGTACTGTAGGACATAGACTTGTCGTTTCAGGTGTTGGGTCTGGAGCCCCTGTGGAGGGGACAGTGCAGGGGACGGACAGGTGACGTGAGATAAGCTAAGAGGGTAAGAGGGAGTCTGATTCAGAGACAAGCTGCTGTGATGCACAATGGAAGTTCTGATCTCTGATAGGTCACCTGATCTTCTGAAGCCACCCCGGGGCCAGCGTTTCAGATTACCTAAAGGGATTACCTGCCACCGGTCTGCTGTCTCTCTCTTTCTCTCTCTCTCTCTCTCTCTCTGTTCTCCATCTCTCCCCCTCCCTCCTACCTCTCCCTCTGTATCTCTCTCTTCCCCTCCATCCTACCTCTCCCTCTGTATCTCTCTCTTCCCCTCCATCCTACCTCTCCCTCTGTATCTCTCTCTTCCCCTCCCGTGTACCTCTCTCTCTCCCTCTGTCTCTCTCTCTCTCGACCCCTCTCCTTTTACCTCTCTCTCCCTCTGTCTCTCTCTCTCTCTCTCTCTCTCGACCCCTCTCCTTTTACCTCTCTCTCCCTCTGTCTCTCTCCCTCTCTCTGCCCCTCTCCCTTTACCCCTCTCTCTCCCTCCATCTCTCT